>NC_057862.1:85975824-86281658 GCF_019393635.1 Dromiciops gliroides
AGAAATATTCCACTCCATAGAATTGCCTGAAATGATCTATGTCTTAGAATTCTAATGCTTAATGAAGAGAGAAAAGCAGAAGTGTGATGTCAACCAGCATGGTTTGTATAAGAACTCTGTGGAGAACCAGAAAAGAGAAAGGAATAAGAGACAGCAATACAACCCAGGTCCTTCCCTTTCTCCCTCACTCCCTCTATCCCCCTGCCCCTCCATACCCCACCAGACTGATTAATGATAGGAAAACCCAATGACAAAGTTCAGTGGATCATTTTCCAGTGCTAAATCATAAATCACAGGAAAGTAAACATGGGTATGTCTAATCCTGGAGTGAGACCTAGGAGTGAGCATCTAGACCCAGGGATGTAGGTCTACATCTTGGTCTCTCAGAACCTCTAAAGCCTCCCAGATAGCTTACATGGGCACACAGTACCTGGATAATACAACGGGAAGGATCACTAATTATACCTATAAGGGACCCAAATTCTTTCCAGAAGAATGTAGTTTCTGGCCCAAACACAAAATCCCAATTCAGGAAATAAGAATAAGTCACAGAACTATTATGGAGCCAGGGATACCCAATACCCAAACTCAAAAGACAATAAGTCCCAATTCTCTCTACAAGCAAAGCCTCAAAGAAAAGCAGAGTTTGGACATAAGGTCAAATAGGATTCCTGAAAGAAATGAGGGATTGCAGATGATAAAGAGATAAGTAAATTAATGAATTAATGAATGAAAAATAAATGAATTGGTAAACAAATAAGTAGATAAATAAATGAAAAAATTAAAATGATATTAAAAATGAAAAGATATCCCTAAAGGAAATAATTGTAACAATTAAGAGCTCTGGAAATAAATTGGGAAGAGAATTCATACTTTAGTACAAAAGGAATACAATTTTACCCAAGCAACAGACTCCCTGAAAATTAGAATGAGCCAAACAGAAGTTAAAGATTCCATAATGCACAAGTCAGGTCAAAAAGCATTTATTAAGTACCTCCTATGGGCCAGGCACTATGCTAAGAGCTGATGATTAAAAAATAATAATAATGAAACAAAATTAAAAGTATCACATTTCAAAAAAAACAACTCACCTAGAAAACAAGTCAAGGAAAGATAATTTAAGAATAATTGGATTACTTAAAAGAGACTGGATATATTTCAAGAAATCATGAATTAAAACTTTCCAGATCTATTATAATCATAAGGTAAAGTAAAAATAGAATCTACCAGTCTACCATGAAAGTAATTCCAAAACAAAAAGTTAAAAGAACATAATGACCAAAATTCAGAGGTACAGGGTCAAAGAAAAAATATTGTAAGCAGCCAAAAAGAAAGACTTCAGGAACTGAAAAGCTAGTCAGCCAAAATTTGGCAGCTGCCACTATAACAGAGTGGAGGTGTTGGGATGATATTCCAAAAGAGGAAAGACATAGACTTACAACCAATGCTAACTTACCCAGAAAAACTGACTATGTCTACATTGGGGAAATGCTATTTTAATCAAATAATGGACTTCAAAACATCTCAATGAAAAAAAATTAAATTTGAGAATAAACTTTGAAAAAAAGAAAGGAATCAAAAGAAACATAAATGGGTAAATGTCTTTGGGCAGTCTGAAGGACTTTAAAAGAGTGAAGTGCTGCATTCTAATGGGGAGGATAAAGTAAGTATCCCCTCAGAACTCCAATATCATCAGAGAGGTAAATAAGACAGAAGACCTGGGAATGATTTCTTATAGTTTGATGATCTTAAGAAAAAAAATGAATAAAGGACTACATGAGGGAAGAGAGGCTAGGAGAACTTATATCTCACATAATTGAGCTGCAATTGATTGATTGAATGATATGGAGGTGTGCAGGCCCTTTTCACACTAAGTTCTAATTGATTCAACCAAAAAGAAGTTCTTATCTATCAGAAGTAATTAATTTTAAGTGGGTGGTATAATCAATAATACCCACTCTTAACTCCATAAAATGGAAGAAGTTAGAAGAATGGACTAGAAAACAGAATCCAACAACATTTTAAAAAAATCAGAAACACACTTTAAATATAAAAATTTACATAGAGGTATAGCAATATGGTACTGGAGGAAATTTTATAATGCTTCAATGATCTTAGGCAAGGCAATGACAAAAATACATTTAATTATAAAAGACAAACAGGGATACATTATTACACTGAAAGGTACTATAGAAAATGAATTAATATCAATACTTAACATATACATATCTTTTGTTTTGTTTTGTTTGTTTTTGCAGGGCAATGAGGGTTAAGTGACTTGCCCAGGGTCACACAGCTAGTAAGTGTCAAGTGTAAAATAGTGTTGATTATATAAAACTAAAAAGTTTTTCCACAAATAAAACCAATGCAACCAAAATTAAAAGGAAATTCCCCAGAAAACTGGGGGAAAATTTTTGCCATCAAGTATTTCTGATAAAGGTCTCATTTCTCAAATATATAGAGAACTGAGTCAAATTTATAAGAATACAAATCATTCCCCAATTGATAAATAGTCAAAGGATATAGACAATATTCAGACCAAAAAAATTAGTTATCTATAGTCATATGAAAAAATGTTTTAAATTACTATTGACTAGGGAATCACAAGTTAAAACAACTCTGAACTACCACCTCACACCTATCAAGACAATCCCAAAGGACTCAAGATTAAAGATGTTATCCACCTCCAGAGAAAGAATTGATATTATCTAAATACAGAATGCAGCATTCTTTCTTTTTTCTTTCTCTTTGTTTGTTTCCTTCCTTCCTCCTCTTTCTTCCTTTCTTTCCTTCTTATTTTTCTTAAACAGAATGATTAATATGGAAATGGTTTACATAATTGCACATGTATAACTTATATAGGATTGCTTTTTCTCTTGGGGAGGGAAGGGAGAGAGGGATAGAATTTTGAACTCAACACTTTTTTAAAAAATTAAAAGTTGTTTCAACATGTACTTGGGTGTGAGAAAATAATGGGATTTGCCAATACTCAAAGGTCCCACCTGGAGGAAATTGATTGAATTGAATGAGAGTGATTCATCTCACTGATTAACCTACTTAAGTTGACTTGACTGAAGCCACACCTGCCTGACCCTCAGGAGTATTGTTCTCAGAAGCTATAGACTCAGCCCTCCCCCCACACACACACACACACAAGGAACTCCTAAATAAACAAAGGAAGTTAACTAACTTAAGACCACCTTCAAGTCATGTCAATCAAGGGACTTGAATGCTACTAGCCAATTAGCTTGGAGCAGTGTGTGGGGACCACCTCTCTTCTAGACCCACAGGGAGCTTCTGTGCTCACAGGCATAGGAACTTCCCCTTTGTGGCTGGGACTTGGAGGTGGTGGCAGGAGATTAAAGAAGAACCAGTTCAGGCTGTTGGTGGGTGAAGCTGAGGAAACTAGGTTAGATAGGTCTTTTCTTGGCTATCTGACCCAGGTGTTCTCTTTTTCACTAATAAATGCTTAATGCCAAATTTGGTGCAAAAGCTTCTAATTTATAAGTAAACCATAGCTAGTTTTCCCTACACTTGGGACAAGAATAAGGCGACTACATATTAGATTTTACTCATCACATGGGGAAAAATAAAATATTATTTAAAAAAGCAATTAGTGGGCCAGAAGTAGGGCTGGTGTTGTAGAGAATGCTGATATTCCCAAGAGACTTGAGTTCAGACAGAGTCCTGGAGTTCAGACAGAGTCCTGGAATTCCTCCACCAAGATCTGAAGGGAGATGATGGTAGCAGTACTTTTGTTTACACGGTATATACCATCTCCTGTCTCTTCCTCAGGGTATCCTACTTCTTCAGCTAGACTGATTATCTTGAGATTATAGGTCTAAACATTCTCTCTATGTATATATGTATACATATATACATATGTCATATATATATATGTACATTTGCATCATATATCTATAATTTAGTGTGTATATATACACTATAAAATTAATGTATCTGGAATCCTGATATAATGATAAAATATCATGTGTAAGCATCATAAAGGCTGTGTGACATCATCTCAGTGCCCTAGACAATTTTCTAAAACAAATTGCAGAGAAGGTCCAGATCTGTGTTGATAGTGGGTGTTCCTCATCTGAGTGTTCCCTCTCCCCATTCTTATTGTTATGACTAGCTAGACTCCCTGAGGCATAACAAATGAAACACTCCACGTCCATCAGGATTATAGATAGGTTAATCTCCACCACCTGAAACCCAAACCCTATAGCCATGGGAATGTGTACAATGTCCAGTTACTCTACTATCAGAGCACTAAGTGAAAAATAGCAAAGAGAGTGGAGTAGAAAGCTTGTCCTCTTAAGCAAATCAAGTTAAGAGAATTTAAAGAGGTATCTTCAGCTGAACCCAGCAGCTATTAATCATATTTATTTATGTGTATTCAGCTGTGCACAGTAGAAACTGATGGTAGCTAAAGGTGAAAATGCAATTTACATTGGTGGGAGTTATATCACCTGGTTTCAAGGGAGATTTGTCCATGGAAGCAGCAGTTACTGTTGCTAGCAGAGATTACATTGGAAGGGAGCAAGAATATGGATCTTAACCCAGCTTCACACCAATGCCACAAAGCAGTAATGCATGTGTTTATGCAAGTATGGTTTGTGGGTGTTCAGGGTCTGGTCTGTTTCATCCATTTTGTCTAGAACCTGGAATGATAGAAACAAGTGTTTAAGGATGCACAGTACTGGTTTCTTGAAATCCCTAGCGAGGTACCAGGAACCCTGAGGATAACAATCTGTGGTACCTCCAAATTTTAAGAAGTTTATGAATGAATGAAAAGGCATTTATTAAGTGCTTATTCAGTGCCAAGCACTGGGGATACAAATAGAAAAAAATCAAAATATTCCCTGATCTCAAGAAACTCATATTCCAATTGAGAGAAAAATGTATGAAAGGCAGTTTAGCATCAGGGTAGATGGAAAGACCCAGCAGACCTGAGGGTGCAGTGGTGGGTAGATGGCAGGACCCAGAGATCTTCATATAACATCAGTAGATCAGATGATAGTGTTAAGGGACAACAGCACTCACTGTAGGGGTAAGGAGAGGCAGCTAGGTGGCATAGTGGATAGAGCACTGGCCCTGAAGTTGGGAAGACCTGAGTTCAAATATCACATGAGAATCTTACTATCTGTGTGACCCTGGGCAAGTCACTTAACCCCAGTTGCTTTAAAACATCTGGGGCCATTTCCAGTCATCCTAATATATATCTTGCTACTGTACCCAGATGCCTGTGGAGGAGAGAGTGAGGCTGGTGACCTAGCACAGCCCTCCCTCACTTAAATCCAATTCACTGCAAGTCATGACATCACCCCAATGCCATAGTCCTTTTGGGGAATGAAGAACTAACAACAACAAGGGGCAAGACACATGGTATAACTTGGTGGTCCTTCATCTTACTAGAAGGAATAGAGTTATTGATTCCCTTATCACCTTAACCCTGTGAGACCTCAAATAACCCAAAGAGAAGGAGGAAGGAAAAGGAGAGAGTGCCTCAGTGGTAATAGACCTTCCATGAATGAGTTCTGGGATAGCCAGGGGCAGGGGACGGAATGGTGGAGTGAAGGGGGAAAGCAAGGACAGAGTACTCCCATCACCACCATATGTATGTTCTTTTTTTTTTCTTTTTTTTTTTTAGTGAGGCAATTGGGGTTAAGTGACTTGCCCAGGGTCACACAGCTAGTAAGTGTTAAGTGTCTGAGGCCGGATTTGAACTCAGGTGCTCCTGACTCCAGGGCCAGTGCTCTATCCACTGTGTCATCTAGCTGCCCCATGTATGTTCTTTAGAACACATCACCACCACCACCACCACCACCACCATCTCCCTACCTTTAGAATGTTTTTAGATACCACCCACCTTGAAGATAGGGAAATAAAAAGACAGTGTAATTAATGTGTAGTGGAAAGAAAATTATTTCAAATAAGACTACTTGAGTTAAAATCTCTGCTCTGCTTCTTACTACCTGTGGAATCTTGAGCAAATCACTCAACTTTTCCTGGCCACAGAATTCTCATCTACACAAAAAGAAAAACAAAAATTGTTCAACTGGATGATCTCCAAGGTCCCCCAGCTCTAAATCTAACAGCTTAAGACAGAGTATCCTCTGAAGGTCTCTATTCCTATATATCTAGTATTAGGCAATAAATAGCTACCACTCCATTAAAGCAGTTAGCCTTAGGTCTCAGATGTTATAACATCAAGGTGTGCAAAAGTGAAACGGACTTTCAGTAAATATTAAGTTCTCTATTCCTGGAGGAATTCAAGTAAATGTGAGGACCCCTTGTCCGGTATGTTGTAGAAGAAATTCCTTTGTCTGATAAGGCTAGATCTCTGAGGTCCCTTTTAATTCAGATATTCTAGAATTCTGAGATATATTTTTTAAGAGTTAGTGTCAAGCAAAAACACTTAGCAAGGCCTTCAGCAAATGAGGCAAAGGGTGTATTGGTCAGGACATTAGACTGAAACTGAATGGAAAATCTAAGAGGCCTTTTCTCATTATTACTGTGAAGCAGCTGCTGAATAACCAAAACACAGATAAAACTCTCCATTAGAAAATAACTAATAGTAATTAGGAGCAGGTCATTTATTGGGGGATGGAAAGTAAATAATTTTAATGGAGACTTGAGTCTCTTTTGAACTGAAGGGAAGAGATCCACATAAAAACTGTTTTCCCAACTTAGAATTTAATCTTTGGAAATGATTTATTTAGTGGAACATAAGAATTTAGTATAAAAGGACCATATATTATTTGAGTTAAATGGGATAGACTGTTATAAATAAAAGTCTCACATGTAAATCCACCACACCAACATTTGCACAGTCCTTTCTTCCTAACAACCTAGAGGACTAGGTACAGTAAATTATGTTCATTCTATGAATAAAGCTTTAAAGAGGTGAATTATCCAATGTCACCTGGGTAAGAAGTATAATAGTAATGTGAGTATAATAGAATCTTATTGTGCTATAAGAAATGACAAGTAGGATGATTTCAGAAAAAACCTGGAAAGACTTGTATGAACTGATATATAGTGAAGTGAGCAGAACCAGGAGAACATTGTGCACAGAGACAGTAATATTGTTTGATGAAGAGCTGTGAATGGCTTAACTATTCTCAGCAATACAATGATCCAAGACAACCCCAAAGGACTAATGATGAAGCATGATATCTGCCTCCAGAGAAAGAACTGATACTGATGGAATACAGACTGAAGCATGCTATTTTTCACTTTTTTCTTTCTTTTCTTTTATTTAAGTCTCATACAAAATGACTAATATGGAAATGTTTTATGTAATTGTAGATGTATAACCTATATTTGATTGCTTACTGCCTCAGCGAGGGGGTAAGGGAGGCAGGGAAGGAAGGAAAGAATTTGGAATTCAAAACTTTAAATAAAAATATTTATTTAAAAAAATATGAGGGTCAAGACTTCCAACTCTCATACTACCTCCCTATTGCATACAAACTAGACCTGTGTCTATTATCCATTTGTACCATGCCAGGCCTTCTTTGTGGACTGGGAAAGGGGAGTCATGGGGAGCTATAACATAAGATATGGAAAATATGTTATCTATGTTTATTCACTGTATTGCTATAATAATTATTAGTAATAATTCTGCTCAGACCTCTTATTGTATAAATTCAGGGATCTTCCAGCAACTGATCAATAATTACAGGTTTAAAGAGTTGCAAAGAGAATGGTAGGTCAAGTGACTTGCCTAGGATCATAAAACTAGGATGTGTCAGAAGATGGGCTTGAATCTGTCTTCCTGACTTTAAATTCATTTCTCTATCCTACTTCTCATTGCTATTTCTCATTTACTCTTCTTATTCACATGTTTTGTGATAAAATCAAAGAATGTATAGATTCTTCTAAATGTATAGATTCTTCTAAAGTGCCAGCTGGTGATGTTTATTAATGGTGCTAATGTCACAGAGACTAAAATAAGAGAGGGTGGGGGAGAATAATGTTTCTTTCTTTGGTTAACTTAATAACCGATATAATCCTTTTCCTTTTTATTGAACTAAGAGTTAGCATCAATTCTAATTTGCATAGCACTTTGTGCTTTACTAAGGTCTTTTCTTGAACTATATATAGTCAAAGTTTTATTGTTACCAATGTACAGATGAGGAAATGGAGGCTCAGGGAGTTTAAGAGAATTGCCTATTGATCACACAGATACTAAGTGTGAGAGCTGACATTAGAACCTATCTCTTCTGGCTCCAAGTGCAGCACTACAAAATGATTATGAGTATATACCTTTTTGCTAAATGCCTGCATAACACCAATATTATAAAAAAAACTATTTTAATGATGCTAAATGATCAACCATTATTGCAGAGAACTGATAAAGATGAATGCTGCCTACCTTATGATAGAGAGATGATGAATTAATATACAGAATAAGAAATATATGTTTGGACATGACAAATATGGGAAATTGTTTTGCTTTACTATTCTTGTGTGATGCAGGCATTCCTTCCTTCCTTCCTTCTTCCTTCTTTTTGTTCTCCTTTTCATTCTTCCTTCAGATTTCACTCTATTATCATTTTTTTTCTTCGGGGATTAGGAAGTTAGAGATTTTACAGATTAGAGGAAGGGGGAAGGAAAAGATTCATTTAGGATAATTGAAAAAATAAGATAATACTTTTAAAACACCAGATATAAAAACTTTATTGCAATAATACAAAAGATATGTAAAAAGATACCTAACAAGCCCATTTCTTTTGAGTCTGTTGTCAGAAGTATTTTCAACTTCAGGCCAGTGGGCATACCTTAGCCAGCCCAATTGGATGAGCATTTATCACAACTGAAGCAATAATATGGTAATAAATTGAATAAGGTGAATTGGCAGTGAGAAGGACCTTGGAGCACTAGCAATTTATTTTTTATTGCCCAAGAAAGAACATAGGCATGACTCATCTAATGTCAATAACTGGTTTTGCAAGAACATGGTACTAGGTGAAACAACATTACAGGGGGGCAGTAATGGAACAGTAAGCAGACAAACATTCAAATGAAGTAATACCAACTGGGGCCGAAGTGTTCTTCTGGATCTTCACCAACCATTGAGTTTTTGCCCTGGGCAGTCAGTCAAATGATGTTACTGAGTGGTTTTGTGATCATTGTGTGGCTTGGTTATAAGGTATTAATGACATTATTGTAAGAGGGCATTGAAAAAAGAGGGCATTGGTCAGGTTAATGCTATGATGAGCATGGATTTATAGAATTTTAGGTGGTTTCAATGTACAATGTACAAAGTACAATGACTCTACATTGATGATATAGATCATAGGATTTTCCAAAGAGCATCCACTTTTTTTCTATCTAGAATTCCCTTTCTTCTACTGAAAATTCTGCCTGACTGTCTTTATTTTGAAAGCTTCATGCCAGCTTTTACACTCTCCTCTTTCTCTTTCACCAAGAAGTTTCTTAATTCCTTCTCACTTTCTGCCATCAGAGTAGCGTTATCTACATATTTGAGACTGTTGATATTTCTCCCAGCAACTTTAATTCAAGCTATTGATTCATCTAGCCTGGCATTTCACATGAAGTACTTTGCATATAAGTTAAGTAAATAAGATGACAATATATAGCCTTGTCATACTCCTTTTCTATTCTTAAACTAATCAGTTGTTCTATGTTCAGTTCTAACTGTTGCTTCTTGGCCCAGATACAGGTTCTCAGATATGCAAATGATACCACTCTGATGACTTGTGAAAGTCAACTTGAAGCCTGACATAAAAAAAAAAACACACAAAAAAAAAACTAAGATCTTGGCAACTGGTCCCATTACTTCCTGACAAATGGAAGAAAAAAACCTGGAAGCAGTGTCAGATTTTATATTCTTGGGCTGAGAGATCACTGTAGCTGGAGACTGCAGCATGAAATTAAAAGATGTTTGCACTTTGGAAGGAAAGCTATGACAAATCTGGACATCATACTAAAAAACAGAGACATCACCTTGCTGACAAAGGCCTGTATAGTCAGAGATATGTTTTTTTTTTTACAGTAGCAATATATGGCTCTAAGAGCTGGATTATATGGACAGCTAAGCACCACAGAATATTTTGAATTGTGCTGCTGAAGAAGCCTTTTGAGAGTTCCTTGGATAGCAAAGAGGTCAAATCAGTCAATGCTTAAAAGAAATCAATTCCAAAACACTGAAGCTGAACTTTGAATATTTGGGCCACATAATGAAAAGACAGGACTAATTGGAAAAGACCCTGATGTTGGGAAAGGTTGAAGGCAAAAGGAAACAGGGACAGCAGAGCATGAGATGAATACAGAGTGTCATGGAAGCAACGAACATAAATTTGGACAAATTTGAAGAGATACTGGAGGATAGAAAGAGCTGGTGTGCTATCTATGGACCATGGGGTCACAAAGAGTTGAACATGACTGAACCCCTGAAAAACAACACAAACACGCATTGATTGTGGAAGAAGATTTTAACCAGGGGGCCGGGAAGTTTAATTTTGTTTTTCCTTTGAATAGGTTTGTTAGGTAATAAATCTGAGGGTTACAATTTTATTAACAGCTTCCACTTGTTTCTTATCATACTATAGCTAGACATCAGTGTGATGACTGTTGATCTAAGCAAAATGGAGTGTGGCCAGTAGTAGAACCTAGATGGACCATGTTAATTTTGCCAAATAACAATGTGGTTCGATATTATTTTTTTTAATTCTTTTGAGTTCCCATAGATACTACAGTGATTTTAGCCTAAGGTTTTCCCCAAGCATCTTATTGCAGCAACCACAGGACTATTTTGCTGAAAACCTACTCCTTTTGCTGCTAGTTTTACTGCATTCTCACACAGAGAGCAGGATCTGCGCACCGTAAAAAACAAACAAAAAACAACCAGTTTTTAAAATTGTATTCCAGTAAAACTGGGTTCCTTTATAATCCTATAAACTTTATCTTATACATTTAAAAACTATTGTAAGAAGAGGCATGTAGTCTTAACCAGACTGCCAAAGGAGTCCATGACATAAAAAAGGTTAAGAACCCCTAGATCAGGGAGTTTCCAAGCATATTGTGGTATAGGAATAAAATGTTTCTGGGCTATACAAAATAATGTTCATGATGCCTGCAGAGATGTATTGGGAGATGTATTTGAACTGATGAAAAGTGAAATAAGCAGAATCAGGAAAACAATAAACATACTGACTATAACAATGAAAATGGAAAGAACAACAACAAAATCATCAAAAATGAGTATTGCAAAATTATAAGGATCAAGTTTGGCTTCAAGTAGGAGATGTAAGAATATAGCTCTCCTTTGCTGGAGTAGGGAGAATACTGACATGGAATTCTGATGTGAATAATAGCCAACATTTGATGTGTTGGTTTGTTTTGCTAAACTTTTCTTTCCCTTATTAGTTCTGAGTTTTATAGGATGGTTCTCTAGAGAGCAGAGAGGGAGGGATACATTAGGAAATGTATGTGATATAAACATTTTAAAAATCAATATTTTTAATTCATAGATATAATTTACTGCATAGGGTGGCATAGAATCCCATTATTATCAACTATTACCACATTGACATAGTTTGAGTTTTCATAAGTTTTCAGATTTTTCTCCTTCTCATAGCAGAGACATGAGTGAATAAAATGTAGCCCAGAAGAATTTTTCCCTTACTTTTGTTGAGGAAGTTTTCAGAGAGTTATGGAAAACAACCTGCTAAGTAAAACTAGTATTTTCACAGAAAATCATCCTTTCCACATCTCCCATTTTTTTTTCTGGAAAATGCAACTGTAAAAATACACACATGGAAACCTCTCGAATAAAGCCTACCCCCCCACCCCGCCCCACCCCAAAGCTTGATCACTTCACATGGAGTTGGCTATGTGAACCAAAGAGAAGCTAAGCTAAAATGACCTATCTTATTTCCTATGATTAATGACAACTTAGACTTTGCACCTTTAATTCAGACTTATCAATAACAGATAAGTCTTAAAAAAAAAACCCTGCCTATTCCAAGTGAAAGTGAGACGTCTTTGTTATATAGACCCACTCATCTTTTAATTCTTGGTGAGAAACAAGGCTAAGGAAATCCTTTACAATGACCATTAGGAATGTTTCTCCTCTTCCTTGATACTTCCAATTTGCATCTACCTGGGCTTCCCTTCCATTCTGTTAGCTCTTCACTTTCCTTATTCTGTAATCTTACTTTTAGAGATGTTACACAGCTTGGAAATGTAGTTCCTTTGGAGCTACCCATCAGCTCCTTTATCAGAGAATTTCTGGACTGTGGAGAGCAAGGACCAGGGACTGAAGGAATCAAATGGAAGGAGGCTGGATGTGGGATCCAGCAAAGCACTGAGTATATTATAGTTTAAAATACAGTGAAGGTGCAAGTCTGAGACCCAAGGAAAATTTGCAGAAAAGACAAATCCAGGTAGAAAAAGTCAGATGAACTAAGGAATGTGGATAGAGGAGCCAAGGCTTAATTAATGGATCTGGAAGGTGTCATAAGTCAGAGAAAGACATTGAATTAGAGATTTAGATCACAGATTTGAAAATGCAAACTAGGAAACCAGACATGTAGGTGGTCAGGAGCCTGGGAAGGGGAAACAACAATACATTCTCCTTCATATGACTTTTTAAGGATTCCAAGGTACTTTTGTTGTGGCATCCCTCTAAGGTAGACGGTGCAAATTTTCCACATTTAACGAATTCAGAAGCTGAGATCCAGAAAGTTAAAGAAATTTACCCATAATCACACAGCTAATTAGTGTCAGATCTAGGATTTCAATCCCAGTGTTTTGAGTCCAGGCCCAGGGCCCTGCATGTAGCACCAACCTGACTCTGTGGGTAAGAGCTTCAAAGTGAGGAAGTTGGTATCATATGAACCTTTTTCTTCCTCTAGGAAGTTTTTGTTTTATTTTGTTTTTGCTTTCTCCTGTGCTTGCGAAGGCAAATAATAATCCTCAATCTTACCTGGCTTGGAGATCTCAGTGGGGGATGCCCAAATGGAGCGGAGAGAAAAGGTACAAATCAGGTAGCTTCTCGCATTTGAGATGACATAATTTTAATGCTAAAACTCATCAGTTCCAAATTCTTCAATTTACAGATGAGGAAACTAAGGCCCAGAGAGATGATGTGATTTGCTCAAGGTCAATCACAGCTTGTTAGTATCACAGCTGAGATGGGAACTCCCATTTCCCGTGTTTTCCCTTCTAAAGTTCCCTGCCTCAGAAGCAGGGTAATGATGAATGACGTTTGAGGCTGAAAATGAGTAGCCCTTGTGATGTCATCTCTGAGTTTTTAATCTAGACAGCAAACCTCTGTATACTCTGCATTCTTTGTGTTAACTCAGTATTAACCTAAGATTAAGACCTAAAAGTTTAAAAATGAAATAAGATGAAAACAAACATGGTAAGAGGGTTTTTTTTTTAAAGTATTTCAATGTATTTGTTCCTCCTCATCAATGACATGGAAAAATGAAACAGCTGGTCTCCCTGAACACAATCCTTTGCTAAAAAGACAAGTTCTATTTGCTCCAGTTAGCTAGGGATAAGTGAATAGCCTTAGAATGCAATGAGTCACGCAGGAATAGAATGGTTGAATGGTTGGATGTACATTTTGGTGCATTCTCAGCTAAGGCAATCTGGAAATCACGACCCTTGAAATGATCTCCAATGTCCTGGTTACAGAATAACAAAGATTCTTTACCCTGAGGGCCTCCATTCAGTCATCTTTGTTTCTTGGGGACCCAGTTTCTGGAAGGGTTTGGGTTTTTTATTTTGTTTCATTTTGGTTTTGTTTTTATTTTTGTTTTGTTTTTTGCTGTGAGAATTTAGAGTGTTCGACTCCACTGGCCTGATTCCTTGAGGTGGATAAAGGCCCTTCTCTGGAGCATAATAGGGCAAAGCTGTTCTGTTTGTGCATAACTTGACTTAACAAGCAATGAGATGATCTCTGGAGATTCATTTCAATACTTATATCCTGTGTTTTCAGAGTTATCTAGAGAATACCAGATGACCTAGACACACACACACACACACACACACACACACACACACACAAATCGCAATCAAAATAGGTTGCTTGATTCCTGAAGCTGTCACTAACCAGGAGTTCTTAACATGGGGTCCTTGAATGAGTTTTTTAAATAATTTTGATAACTGTATTTTAATATGATTGGCTTCCTAAGTAATCCTATATATTTTATTTTATTATTTTAAAACATTATAAGAAATGTCCACAGATTCCATACTGCCCCAGTGGTCCATAATACACGTAAAAAAGTTAAGAACCCTTGCCCTAGAGAATAGCAAATCTGGACCATCACTCTAGCCCTTGGCTTTTGGAGAGAAGCTGTCCCTATTATGGGAGCCAGGCAGATAAGATAGCTTGGAGACTGTGCTGCAGAATGAGAGAGGAAGAGAGAAGTATTCATTAAGTGTGTTAAAGTGAGAAAGCAATTTATAGATTATATCTCATATGATTTTCACTACAGCTTTTCATAAGAAGAAGGTAGTGCAGTCGGAGGAGCAATAATAGTAGCAGCAGCAACAACAGTAGTAGTAGAAGTAATAGAAGCGGCAGCAGCAGCAGGAGGAGGAGGAGGAAACTCCCTCCACG
This sequence comes from Dromiciops gliroides, assembly GCF_019393635.1. Lineage (NCBI taxonomy): Eukaryota > Metazoa > Chordata > Mammalia > Microbiotheria > Microbiotheriidae > Dromiciops > Dromiciops gliroides. The sequence continues at coordinate 85,990,436 of NC_057862.1, forward strand.
AAAGCAGAGCAGCACCTTCTCTGTGATATCAATTTATTAGAGGCAGAGCTTGAAGCCAAATCTTTCTAGCTCCAAGGCCAGCTTTCTATCCTCTGGGATCATGCTTCATCTCATTATCAGTAATAATAAAAATTAATAATAGCCTCTACTTATTTGGTGATTTAAAATTAGTAAAAGGCTTGACATATTATCTCACTTGAGTGTCGTCACTACCCTGGGAGCTACGTAGAATAGGCATTTTATTACTAGTATTAATTAAAACAAGTATTTATTGACATTATTTGATTTTAGATCATCTCTATCTCCCAATACATCCCTCTTCCATCCCAGAGAGTCATTTCTTGTAACAAAGAATAAAATAGAGAAAAAAATAAACTGTATGAAACCAACAAATGCAGAGACAATTTTGATATCATGTCCAGTGTTCCACATCCATAGCCTCCTCTTCAAAGAAGGGGGGGTGCCTTTTAAATTTATCATCTGGAAAAAAATGTGCATAGAAGAGGTATTTTAACCCCCATTTTATACATTAGGAAAAAGAGGTTTAGGGGCAGCTAGGTGGCACAGTGGATAAAGCACTGACCCTGGATTCAGGAAGACCTGAGTTCAAATCCAGCCTCAGACACTTGGACGCTTACTAGCTGTGTGACCCTGGGCAAGTCACTTAACCCTCATTGCCCTGCAAAAAAAAAGTGAAATGGGAAAAAGAAGTTTAGGAAAGATGTAACCTACTGTCATGGGAGGATTATGGGCCCCGGTCACCCCAACAATTCTCTAGGGGGTTCAAGGAACCTTTTCCTTGAAACCTCAGGGGTTTTCCCTTGAAATCAAGTAGGCCTCTCCTTGAACACAATCAAGGACACACACTCACCTAACGGAGATAAGCGGCACAGATTGAACTGAGCATGCTCCAGGACCATCACCCCACATTCCAGTCCTCCTAAGCATCTGGATGAGGTAATCCAGGAGAAGACCACCTGGAACCGCCCATCAGCAGACTGCTTAGACCCATCAGGACAAAGTTGACACCCACCACCAGATCTCTCACAAGGGATTCTTCCTACCACAGCGCAACGCGGGAAGACCACCAGCCCCTCACTCAATAAGAGACTCTTACCCACCCCCCATCTAAACCCTATAAAATGGCACCCCACAAGTCAGTTGGGGGGGAAAGCGTTTTGTTCTGGCAAAACCTTCCTCCCGGCCGGTTTCTCTTGTACCCCAATAAACCTGTTCTCTTATTCCTGATTAGGTCTTGTGCGAGAGTGTAATTCTTTACAGAGGAATCCTAAGGACCCACGTGCTTTCTCCTATCGGTTTCCCCTTATCACTACTTACCCATGGCTACCTGGTTAATAAGCACTAAAGATGGGGTTTGAACCAAGGCCTTCTTGATTCTAAGACTAGCACTCACTTCACTTGACTGTTGTCACACTGCCTCTTATACTAATAGTATTATCCTTATTTTATCATTGAGGACACTAGGGCTCAAAGAATATATCTTTCCCAAGATCATACAGAAAGTGGTATAGCTGGGATTTAGATTCCAAGCTTTGATTTCTTTTTACAAGGCCAGTTGTCAGTCTCCAAAGTCTAGAGGCAACACAGTAGAATTCAATCTGAAAGCAATCAGCAAATACAATTACCGTCTGTAAGTAATCTCCCACCTCTGTAGTCACCAAGACAACAAAGGCAGCCAGCCCCCTTGCACGTTTCCACACCTGTAACCCCAATCCCTGGCTGCTTTCTCCCTCTCTATTGCCCTTGTTCATTTTAATCAGATTTCACATACAAAACAAAACAAAACAACAACAACAACAAAATAAAACCCAATACCAGCAGGCACCTGCAGAGTGTGATTTGCTTCAGGTCCCACACTCTTCTAGAATTAACTGACTAAATATGTCAAAAACTCCCACTCAAGAAGCCCATAGGAAAAGGAGCAAAGATGTGAAACCATAAGGAAAGGGAAGAGGGTAAAGGATAGGGCATTTGGGAAGCTTCTTCAGGCCTTCATGGTCCTAAGCTGCTCTCTTGCATTTGAACACTTAAATTTGAATATAAATGGGCTCCTGAGGATTGTGGGAGGGAAGAAACATGAATGCCCTCCTGGTACAGTGGTGAGTGGGTCCAGTCATTCTGAAAAGCAACCTAGAGGTATGCTAAGAAAGTGTACCTTTAATCTAGAAATTCCCCTGCTGGGAATATATCTCAAAGTCCCATTTATATTCCAATATTTATAGCAGCACTTTTTGTAGCAGCCAAGAACTGGAAACAAAGTGTCTCACCAATAATTGAGGAATGATTGAACATTTGTATTGCTTGAATATAACAGAATGTTGTAGTTCTGTTAAGAAATGATGAATACAGTTAATTCAAAGAAACATAAGACATAAGAACTGGTACAAAGTATAGGAAGCAACACTGTGAGAATGGAATATTGTATAAACAATATCTACAACAATAATTATAACAAAATAAAGATGGAATGCTGCAAATTTTTTTTTTTTTTGTGGGGCAGTGGGGGTTAAGTGACTTGCCCATGGTCACACAGCTAGTAAGTGTCAAGTGTCTGAGGCTGGATTTGAACTCAGGAACTCCTGAATCCAGGGCCGGTGCTCTATCCACTGCGCCACCTAGCCGCCCCCTCTGCAAAATTTTTAAGACCCAAGCTTGGCCCTAAAGAAGAGTAAAGAAATTTCACCTCCCAACCTTTCTTTGCAGAGGTTGGGCACTACGGTTGTGGAACACTACATATAATGTTGGACTTGGTCGATTTGTTGGTTAGTCTTGCTGAACATTTTTCCCTATTTTCAGAAAGTCTTTGTCATAAGTGAATGGAAGAGTGGGGAGGAGGAATATTTTGGGAATTCAGGTGATATAAAGACAAAGACATCTACATGTATATGTGTATATATATATATGTATGTATATGTATGTATATATATATATATATATTAATCTTATCTTGAGAATACTGTAGGACTGAGAATTCCAGCACACTGCAATCTCTAAAGAATCAAAGTTGTGAGTGACTCAATGGGGCAAGGAAGAACTGAAAGGCGCACCCAAATAACTTACAGCATATTTCCAGCAAAAACCACCACAACACGACATGGCCTAAGAGACTTCATCATGGAGATGGGGGAGAGGTGGACCAGTCAACCTAGCAAGAGTTGAGTATAACAGATGGAAAGCCTGAAAGCTATACTGGTACCCTCCAAATATTAAAAGTAAAACCTTGTACACATTAGGTAGTGAAAGGAAATGGGGAAGCTTTTGATGCCATGCAAATCACCCATAAGAAAGACCCAGAAACAGAATGCTCAAGTAACTTGAACAAAGTGAAACAGAACATTGGTTAGAGTTGGGCCTTTTCTTTCAACTATAATTGATGACCTAGGAGTCCAAAGCAAGGATGGTGAATTAGGAGGATGAAGAATCCTGCCACACACAGAGAAGTGACCATGTTACTGCTGGAAAACAGATGCCTTTGCATTAATGGGAAAAACACCAATTAATGTACAAGGATGCTCATAATCCTTTTCTGTATATTCACTGAAATTTTCCTCAAATCAGAGAATTGGACTAAAACAAGTGAGCTATGGCACAGCTATAACTAGAGTGGAGCCAGTGGAGATTTGCCCCAGGGTGGATAATTTAAGGATGCTAATAGCACCATGCTAAAACAAACATCTTCCCTCATTTAGCCTCATCCTTACTCAATGGCAGCAATGGGGGAGTTGTTTGCTCCCCTTTAACTATCTTAGAAACCTCATGGCATCTCAGAGCACTTTTCTTTTTCCAAGCTGGTACAGACCAGGGGGATGCTTACTATTACCTGATACCCTAAGCTTGCACTTTTCCTGGGTACAAAAGTCACTAGTTATAGGTCATAGAAAATTCTAGTGAGTAGGGAACATAGTAGACATAGAAATCTTGGATGTATTTTCATGTTCTTTTCTTTTTTGAGATGAGGCTTTCTTCTTTCTTTCTGCTTAGCTATTTCTATTCCTTGTTGGTGCCGCAAGAAGTATCTTGGGAATACATTCTAAGAAGAAGAAATACATCCAGATCAGCCCCAGGGTAAGATAAATTAAAAAAAAAACCTTGTTAAGGAATTCACTGCACAGCAATTCTATCAGCCAAGAAGGCATTTCTAAGGACAAAGGACTGTAACCACATCCTGCAAATTGGATGAAATGTTTGTGATATTTCTTTGGAAGAAAATAGATTCATTTCAGAGCAAGAAATTTAGTCATTTCCTCAGTTGAATCACTTTATTGAAGGGAAGGAGAGAGAAGGTAAGATAGGGCGATGGGAAGAATGGGGAAGGGAGAGCAGGTGTCTGGGGAAACCTCTGCAAAGAAATTAAGATGAGTGGGAAATATGTTTCCCTCTTTATCAAACTTTCAGCAATGTAGTTTTCCTGCCAGCTTCCCCAGCAAAAAGTCTTTTCACCAGAATCAAATAGGATGCTACCTTAAAATCACCACAAAAGCCTCAGGTAGCAGAACATTGCTCCATTGGATGTGGGAGGGGTTACAGATGTCTCTAAGGAGTGGAGTCGCAGGGACTTTTTTTATATTGCTATTTTGTGCTTTTTTTTGGCACCTCACTTTGGTGAGGGCATGCGGTGAGTTGAGGAGTTTCACCTTGCAGATTTAATTAAGGTTCAGGGAAACCTCAAAGTCGCTTGATGCAGGTATTCTTCCAGAGCAATGGTTTCCACTGAGGGTTTTGTTTTGTTTTTCTCTAGGTCACATTTGCAGGATGAAGTCTATTAGTCAATCAGCCAACATTCACTTTGGGTTTGCTATGTGTAGGTTATGTGCCAGGCATGGAAAAGGGGAAAAAAGATGAATAAAAGATGATCTCTAACCTGAAGGAGCTTAAAAACTAATTAGATAATAAAAGGAGGACAATCAATCAGTACAGCAGAAATCTCACAGCTTATTTGCATAAGCTTAAATTCCACATTAAGATTGTTTCTTGAGGCAGCTCGGTGGCGCAGTGGATAAGGCACCAGCCTTGGATTCAGGAGGACCTGAGTTCAAACACAGCCTCAGACACTTACTAGCTGTGTGACCCTAGGCAAGTCACTTAACCCCCATTGCCCTGAAAAAAAAAAAAAGAAAAGAAAAGAAAAAACAAATGATAAACGGGGGGGAGGTGCAGTTAGGTGGCACAGTGGATAAAGCACTAGCCCTGGATTCAGGAGTACATGAATTCCAATCTGGCCTCAGACACTTGACACTTACTAGCTGTGTGACCCTGGGCAAGTCACTTAACCCCCATTGCCCCACAAAAAAAAAAGATTGTTTCTTAACTGTGCATGACCTTTGATCCAGCAATAGCAGGTTTATATCCCAAAGACATCCCCCCCAAAAGAAAAAAGACCTATTTGTACAAAAATATTTATAGCAGCTCTTTTTGTGGTAGCTAAGAATTGGAAATCAAAGGAATGCCCATCAATTGGGGAATGGCTAAACAAGCTGTAGTATATTATTGTAATAAAATATTATTGTGCTACAAGAAATGACAGGATAATTTCTGTAAGGCCTGGAAAGACTTATATGAACTGATGTATAGTGAAGTGAGCAGAACCAGGAGAACATTGTACACAGCAGCAACAATATTGTTCAATGAAGAACTGTGAATGACTTAACTAATTTCAGTAATACAAGGATACAAGACAATCCCAAAGGACTAATGATGAAGCATACTATCCACCTCTGAAGAAAGAACTGATATTGATCAAACACAAACTGAAGCATGCTATTTTTCACGTTATTTCATTTTTTTCTTTTATGCATTTCCTTATATCAAATTACTAATATGATAATATTTTACATAATTGCACATGTATAACATATCTGATTGCTTACTACCTCAGGGAGGGAGGAGGGGAAGGAAGGAAGGATAGAATTTGGAACTCAAAACTTTAAATAAAAAATGTTTATTATTGTTTTAAAATAAATAAACAAAAAGGATTGCTTCTGTTCCTCTAATCCATTTCACCTGAATAGTCACAGAATTATCAAGGTGGAAGGGATCTTTGGAAATATCAGTCCAGTCTACCACACCAGGCAATAATACACTCTATGGAATTCCTGGCAAGTGGTCATTCCACCTCTACTTACATAACTCAAGTGACAGGGAACTCACTACCTTATGAAACACCCCTTTACATCTGAGAGCAGACACAATCATTATCATGTTCTTCCTCGTACTAAGCCAAAATATGCTTCCCCTTGATCTTAATTCTGTTGCCTGGAGCCAAAAAGAATTAGACAAGTCTTACATATGATTATCATTCAAATATTTAAGGATAAAGATAGCTGGAAGTTACATACTCACAGACAACACACGTTTCCCTAGCTTCATTCAAGTCTCAACCAAAGTTTAACCTTCTGCGACATGCCCTTCCCACTTCTTCTTAATCTTAGTGCCTTCCTTCAGAGACAACCCCCAATTTAGCCTGTATCTAATTTGTTTAAAAACTATTTCCTGTTGTCTCCTCCACTGGATTATGAGCTCATTTAGAGGAGGGACTATTTTAGCCCCAACACTTATCACAGCACCTGTCAAGTAGCAGATGCTTAATAAATGCTATTCAACTGATTGACATGCATGTGGAATTGAGGCTTTCACACTTTGCACACATGATTTTGTTAGATGTTCACAGGACCCCTTGTGGTTGCTATTTGGACCATTTTATAAATAAGGAAACTGAGGATCAGCTTGAGTAAATTACTTCCCCATGACCTTTCACATAGTATCAGAGGCAGAAATGAAAACCCCAGGTCTCTTCAAACCTTAAGTCCACTTATACTGTTCTCTTTCTTGAAGCTGCCATTTCCCCACTAAGTGCTCCCTTCTCCAGACTACATAACCTCAGTTCATTCAATAAATCTTCATATGTCATAGTCTGAGTCCCTTTCTCCACGTGTCCACCTTCCTACCAAATGCTATAGCAACTTATTATGTTCTTCCTAAAATGTGGTGCCCAGAAAAGAATTCCAGAGTTTGTCTAATCAACAATGGGGCTATTGTCTTTCTTGAGCTGTAACTCATGCTTTTATTATTGTAGACTAAGACTGCAATTGTTTATGAGCTGCCACCATACCCTACTGCTGACCAGCAGTAACACCAAGGTCTTTAGCATCTGTACTACTATGTAGCAAAGTCTTCCTCATCCTTGTACTTATACTGATGGTTATTTAATCCTAAGTATATACTTTACCCTTTTCCATATTTGATTTCAGCTTATTTCCTTAAACTCATTATTCTAGCTTGTTGAGATCTTTTCAAATCTTTTTTGTAACCTAAAAGTAACCCTTGCTTCAAATGTCTCAATTCAAATTTAATTTCACAAGTATATATTTCTTTTTAAAATTATAATGGAGGGGGCAGCTAGGTGGTGCAGTGGATGGAGCGCCGGCCCTAGATTCGAGAGGACCTGGGTTTGGATCCAGCATCAGACACTTGACACTTTCTGGCTGTGTGGCCCTGGGCAATTCACTTAACCCCGATTGCCCAGCAAAAATAAAACAACAACAACAAAAAAAAAACAAATAAAATTACAATGGAAATATATATACATATATGAAGATGATATAACTCACTATTAGAGAGCCATATGCTTTGACTTCCTTTTCTAGTGGTTCTGAGGGACTTCCATTGATTTCATGTTTCTACAAACACCGAGGACAAATCCTTTCCTTTAAGCAACGAGTGACTTCTGCTCCCAGAGCCATAACTATCAATGTTTGTATCTGGGGCAAATAGGATAGCCAAGGTAGGGATATAGTAGGCTTATGTATGGTGTTACTGCTGTGATGAGGAAACAAGACCCAGGACAGTATAAGGTTTCTAAGATGCTGAGAGAGGAGGACATGATACTTCAATGAAGTTACCAGCAAGAAGTATGTCCAGGAAGCATAGGAAGTGTACACCGCATGGCATTATTGGTGCCCTCTAAATTTCTTCCCCTAGGACAAAGTCCTGGTGGCCCCACTAGTTACAACTTTATCTGTACCATGTGGTAAGACAGAAACACCCATGTGGAGAGAGGGGAGTTTCTTTTGTATTTCTGGAGGTTGCCTTGCTTCTATGGTGAAATGACATGCCTACAAACTATTTTCAAGAAAGAGAATCAAACTGTAGTTATGCCTACTAAATGTTAAATTAGTTTTAACCCACCCTGAGTGAACTTGCTGTTTTCTAGAATCTTTTGTTCCTAATGCAACAAGGTATAATTTGACATAGTAGTTATAATTAATTAACATGGAGAAATCCTAGCAATGTCAGAAGATGATGAGAACTCAAAGGTGAAAGGCACATTTCTAAAATGTCAAAACAACCAAGCAATTCATTTTAAACATCACTCAGACCAGCACATAGATGATGAAAGAACCATTTGTCAACACATATTTTTCATTGTTTGCACAATTGGCTTGAATCCTTAGAGACACAACCATAGTGGATTGGAGAAATAATAATAATAATAATAGCTAACATTTATATAGTACTTCCTGTGTGCCAGACATTGAGCTAAGTGATTTACATAAATTATCTCATTTGAGCTTCACAAAACCCTGTGAGGTACCTGCTATGATTATTCCTATTTTACAGTTGAGGAAACAGGTTAAGTTACTTACCCAAGACCACATAGCTAATAAGTGTTTAAGATTGGATTTGAACTCTGATCTTCCTGACTCTAAGCTTAGCACTCTATTCATTGTGCCACCTACCTGCCTACCAAGCCATTATGGTGAAGGTAACAGACAAATATGTTAGTCTTTAGGTATCTATAGGAACCTTTATGAATTGAGATGATGGTTACAAAGTGTTAGGAAATCTATGGACTCAAGAATCAAGGGATCTGGTTTGTCTGCCAATAAATAACTGTATGACATTGGGTAAGTTATTTCCCTCTTTGGCCTTCCACCTCCTCTCTTAAAAGTAAATTAAGGGGGGCGGCTAGGTGGCGCAGTGGATAAAGCACCGGCCCTGGATTCAGGAGTACCCGAGTTCAAATCCGGCCTCAGGCACTTGACACTTACTAGCTGTGTGACCCTGGGCAAGTCACTTAACCCCCATTGCCCCGCAAAAAAAAAAAAGGTAAATTAAGGCAGAGAATCACCCAATTCCCTTCCAGCTTTATGATTCTCTTTGTTAAGTAAAAATAATCAAATTATAATTTAACAGTTAATGTTTTAAGGAGCTGTGACCAAGAGAAAAAGGATCAAGTAGCTGCCAGATTTTTCGACATCAGGCCGTGGAGTCTTTTCATCCTGACCCAAGAATTTCCTTTCTATAGTGAGCTAAGTGCCCTGCTCCCTCCTCCTTTATTGGCTGACAGATGATGTGCCTTCCTTTCTACCTAAGAGGACCAGGGAGTGATGGTGGGTAGCTAGCTCTGGGAAGATATTGGCTTGGTTTTACTTTTCTATATCTATGAGGACCAAGCTGTTCAGTCAGGTCTAAAGATTCCCATGCATCTAAAAAAGAAAGAAAACAATCATTCAGGGTGGTTTGTTATTTTGTTCATCCAAATTAAAATGTTCCCTGGATTTTCAAGCATAAAGAAGAAGGAAAGGAAAAAAAAAATCCTCCCTTTAGTCTAGGCACTTTTCACTCTTCTGTAAAGGGTTTTCTAAACATCAGTCTCACATTAGCAAATTCTCAGCAGCAAGCGCTCTTAGCAAGCCAATGGTATGAAAATTGGATTTGGGTACTAGGCATTCCCTGAAGCACTTTCCTTTTTTGTATATTAGCCTCCCAGAAGTGGAAATAACAGCAAGCTGAAATTTGAGCATAAATCATGCTTTCAAGGAGGAATCAAGGTACTCTCAAGAAGAAATAGTTCTGTGTAATAGTGAAATGGGGATTTGACCTCTTGGTCTCTTCTCTTTTGGTGGGAAAAGCAGTTTTCTTGAGCTGTTATTTTAATAGCAATTTAGTTTCACTTTGTAGACTTTCCCCAAAGGTATAGTATAAAAGCACGTAAGTCTTATCTAGTGTGGCAAGAAAAGCATGGCTTTTATTAGTAGAGAAAAGGGCAGGGTAACAACTAGATTTTATGTATGGTCCCAAAAGTTGATTTTCTTACACTTCTCTCTTATTACTCCTCTCCCCTCATTTTTCTTCAACCCATTCCAGACCTCAGCTAGTGAGCCATATACTAGATACTCAATAACTTTTGAATTAAATTGGTATTTTATTGTAATTCAAAACTACCACTATAGAAAGGCTATTTGAATGAACTGGGAATGTTTAGTTTTGAGAGGAAAAATCTTTAGGGAAAGGTATGATCACTTTCTCCAAATAGTTGAGGCATGCTCATTGGATGAGGGTTTTGACTTGTTTTATATGGCTGCAGGAAATAGAACAAGGGATAATGAATGAGAGTTACAGATTTCAGTTCAATATAAGCCAGAATTTCCTTGCCAAAAGAGCTGTCTCAAGTTGAAATGGGCTGCCTTGAAAGCAGTGCATGTCTAGGAAGAGTCTGAATACCATTTCCAGTTTGGACTAATTGACCTCTACCTTTAAACTGTATGAATCTTTGTGCTTAGAAACAAATAAATGAAAATCAAGTATATAAGGAAATGATTCAAATATATAATAAAAAGAGCCATTCCCTAAATGATAAATGATCAAAAGGATATGAACAATCCATTTTCTAAAGGAAATCCAGTTTATATTTATATTTAAAACACAATTAGCCCAGAAATCCATTAAATATTGTTGTAAAATAATGGAATTTGGCAGATGCCCAGGGGTCCAACTTGATTGACTTAGTAGTGTTTGAATTTGGTGTGAATGAGGAACTACTAAGTACCCACTTAAAGATGATTAGATTCAGGGGCAGCTAGGTGGCAGTGGATAGAGCACCGGCCCTGGAGTCAGGAGTACCTGAGTTCAAATCAGGCCTCAGACACTTAACACTTACTAGCTGTGTGACCCTGGGCAAGTCACTTAACCCCAATTGCCTCACTTAAAAAAAAAAAAAAAGAGAATTAGATTTGAGCCACAGCTGGCCCACTCCATCAGACCTAGTCTAACTTGGCCAACCCTGAGAAGGAGTGTCCTCAGAGGCTGTGGACTGCATCATCAACAGGGAACCAGTCTCAGCCATACTACTTGAAGGACCTCCCCTTTAGGGGAGGGAGAAAAAGGGACCCCAACAGGAACTAGTGCACTCTCAGTCTCTCTCTGGCCTTGGAGGAGCATTCGGAGTGGACTAGAGACTGACTGGTGACTCTCATCGAAATTATAGACTCCTGGTGGTGAGTTAAATCCAGCGCCTTGAATTAGCTGAGCTGAAAGTGAGTTTGGGTTTGAGACAGCCCTTGCTAGAGCCAGGGAGATTATGCATTTTCCTCTTTCCCTATTCCCTTTTCCTTGACTTTATTAATTTCATCTTTGCTGGGTATTTTATTCCCATTAAATAAAACCTGATTTGTTTGTGGAAAAGAGGCTGTTAAGCTCCTTTCTTATTGGCCAGGGAGAAATAACTAAAAAAGGGCAGTTCAGAGGGGAGGAAACTTTGGACCTAGAGGTCCCTCATTATTTTCTGAACCCCAATATTACAGTGAGCCACACAATTAACTCTTCCCATATTAAATTTGTCCCCTACAATATGATACAATCTAGATACAAAGAAAACTTTGGTCAACATCTATTCAAAATCACAATCTACAGGCCCCTACTTATGCTTTTGTTATACCAGACCAAATAAGGGGACATAATTATTAAAAAAAATCATAACAAGGTAAATATTTAGGAAAGCTATAGCCCCATAATCCATACACAGGGTGTCACAATATCTCATAGATTTTTATACTACTGAGTTGCAGGAGAATGATCACAAAGAATATGTATAGTTCAAATAATTATTCTTAGAGGGGGTAGAATATAAGTTTAAATGGATAATATAGATGGTATAGCCAATGAAAAAGCATGGATTTATGATGTGAACATGGTGTTGATATCTAAACCAGACAGAGCCAAAACAGAAAAAGAAAATTATAGACTAATTTCCCTAATAAATATTGATGCAAAATTTTTAAATAAAATATTAGCAAATATATTACAGTAATTTATCACCAGGATAATACACTATGACCAGGTGGGATTTATATCGGGAATGCAGGGCTGGTTCAACATTAGGAAAACTATCAACATAATTGACCACATCAATAACAAAACTAACCAAAATCATATGATTATCTCAATAGATGCAGAAAAAGCTTTTGACAAAAGATAGTACTCATTCCTATGAAAAACACTAGGAAGCATAGGAATACATGGAGTTTTCCTTAAAATGACAACCATCAACAAGCATCATATGTAATGGGGATAATTTAGAGGCATTCCCAATAATATCCAGGGTGAAACAGGGATATCCATTAACACCTTTATTATTCAATATTGTACTATAAATGTTAGCTTTACCAATAGGAGAAGAAAAAGAAATTGAAGGAATTAGAATAGCCAAGGAGGAAACAAAACTATCACTCTTTGCAGATGATATGATGGTATACCTAGAGAATCAAATAAAAAACTACTTGAAACAATTAACAACTTTAGCAAAGTAGCAGGATAAAAAATAAATGCATATAAATCATCAGCACAAATGGAAGCAATGCAGCCAAGATTAGAAGGAAAGCAGAAAGCTGGGGGACAATCTTTGTAGCCAATATTTCTGATAAAGGCTTCATTTCTAAAATATATAGGGAATAAAATCAAATTTATAAGAATGAAAGTCATTCCCCAATTGAGAAGTGGTCAAAGGATATGAACAGGCAGTTTTCAGAAGAAGAAATTAAAGCTGTCTTTTGCCACATGAAAAAAATCTCTAAATCACTATCAATTAGATAAATGGAAATTAAAACAAGTTGGAGGTACCAACTCATACCTATCAAATTGGCTAATATGACAAAAAAAGGAAAATAATAAATGTTGGAGAAGATGTGGAAAATTGAAACACTAACACATTGTTGGTGGAGTTGTGAACAGATCCAACTGTTCTAGAGAGCAATTTGGAGCTATGCACAAAGGACTATGAGGCTGCGCATACCCTTTGACCTAGTAATACCATGGTTAAGTCTGTATCCCAAAAAGATCATAAAAAATGGGAAAGGACCCACATGTACAAAAATATTTATAGCAGCTCTCTTTGTGGTGGCAAAAAACTGGAAATCGAGGGGATACCCATCAATTGGGGAATAGCTGAACAAGTTGTGGTATATGAATGTAATGGAATAATATTGTGTTATAAAAAATGATGAGCAGGCAGATTTCAGAAAAAAAAAACTTGGAAAGACTTAAATGGACTGATGCTGAGTGAAGTGAACAGAACCAGGACAATTGTGTGACGGTCATGTGTGATAGACTTAGCTCTTCTCAGCAATACAATGATCCAAGACAATTCCAAAGGATTCATGATGGAACATGCTCTCCATATCCAGGAAAAAAAAAGAACCGTGCGATATGAATGCAGATAGAACCATACTATTTTTAATTTGTTTTTTTCCTTTTTTGAAGTTTTTCCCTTTTGTTCTGATTCTTCTATCACAACACGACTAATATGGAAATATGTTTCATGGTTTTGTACATATATAACCTGTATCATATTGCTTTCTGTCTTGAGGAATGGGGGAAAAGAGGGAAGGAGAAACATTTGGAACTCAACATCTGATAAAAACAAATGTTGAAAACTATCTTTATGTGTAACTGGAAAAAAATACTATTAAGGTTGAAAAAAAAATTTTTTTTGGCGGGGCAATGGGGGTTAAGTGACTTGCCCAGGGTCACACAGCTAGTAAGTGTCAAGTGTCTGAGGCCGGATTTGAACTCAGGTACTCCTGAATCCAGGGCTGGTGCTTTATCCACTGCGCCACCTAGCTGCCCCCAAAAAAATTTTAAATAGAAAAATAGAAAAAATTAAAGGCATGGAGTTGGGAGATAGCATGTAAAAAGACTAGAAATGTTGGAAAGGACAAGGTTATAAAGGTGTTTAAAAGCCAAATTGAGGGTTTTATATTGAACAGATGATGGCAGTATTGGGTGAGGACTGATAAGATTAGACCTGTGCTTTTAGAAGTTCTCCAATAGAGTGTCCTAGGAATCTGTGCTTAGTCCTATGCTGTTTACCATTTTATTGAGTAACTTGGTTAGTAGGCCTCCGTCAGTCGCAGATGACCATGGATCAGCGCCTTGAAGAGCCACAGGCCACAGTGTGGCTGTGCAGGAGTGTCCACTCCAGAGTGCTGGCCTGGGTGGATCAATATGGAAAACAAGCTGTTGCCCATGCAGCAGGTTTTCCCTCTCTGTGACAATGGTGGATCCAAAGGAGAGGCAGAGCCAATACAGTTTGGCACCAGTGCCGCTGCAGGAGTTGCCAGAGGGATGTGATGTCCAACATCCAACTGCCTAAGGGACTCTGGCTCCTGATTTTTCCTTGGGGTTAACTCCCAAAGCCTTTCCCATATATTGGTATAGCCACAAGGCAGCGGAGAATTAAAATCCGGGTTCCTTCCCCTAGGTGAGTTGCCTGCCAAGGCTGAGGAGCCCCACCTGCCCGAAGTGACTGGTTTTAAGGCGCCAGTGACCCGCCTTCACCCCTTCTCCTGTTGGTGGAAACAGTTCCACCATGAGAAGGCCAGGAGTTGGGCTCTAGTTGTCAGAGGCTATTTGAGACACACGCCATTGGAGCATTATATAGAGAGTGGGAGTTTATCCCCACTCCCACTCTGGCATGACAACCTTTGGAACCATAACTTGGTTAAAGGCATAAATTTCATGTTTACCAAATTGGGAGATTACCAAAAAAAACTAGGAAGAATAGTTAATACAGTGAATGATAGTAAGAATCTAAAAAGACCTTGACAGGATAAACCATTGGGTTGAATTTGCATATAATAAGATGAAATTCAATAGAAGTCGATGTAAAGTGATGTGAGTATAAAAAGATTGACTTCCTAAGTACAATATGGAAAAGCTATATTTATATAGCAATTCATTTGATAAAGATCTGAAGTTTTAGTGGACTGCAAGATCACTATCCATCAGCAATATGATATAGCAGCCAAAAGAACTAATGTGATATTGGCTTGCATTGAGAGAGGAACAGCTTCCAGAAATAAGGAAACAATAATCTCTCTGTACACTATTCTGGCCAGACTACATGTAAAGTATTGTGTTCAATTCTGGATACCATATTTTAGGAAGAACATTGATAAAGTGAAGAGACTACAGAGGAAGGCAACGTGAATAGTGAAGGGCCTTGAGTCCCTGATTTATGAGGATTGGTTATTGGAATTTGATGCATTCATCCTAGAGAAGCACAGGCCTCAATCTTCTCTCCTCTCAAGTCTCATGTAGGGGAAAAATTATACTTGTTTGTATTTTTTTTACTGGGGCTATAGGCAGAACTAAGAACAATGGGTGGAAATGGCTTGATAACAAAGGAAAACTTCCTAATAACTAGAGCTGTCCAAAAGATATGGGCTGCCTTGAGACAAGGTGGGTGCTCCCTCAATGGAAGTCCTCCATCAGATGATCTAGGGTCTCTTGTCATGTGTGTAATAGTGGGAGTTTCTTTTGGATATGTGTTCAACTAGATAGTCCCTTCCAACTGAAATTTCTGTGATTCTGGCTTCCATTTAAGGTGTACATGGAGCTGGTAGGCTCAAAAGGAAGAAGTGGTGGGGCTAGGAGACTTTGAAATAATCAGTGTTGCTATCAATAATTAGATATCACCAAAATGAGCTTTTATAGGGAAAAGGAGGAGTTGTCATATGGTCATAGCCTAGATTGTTATTGGAAAATGTAGGTTCAAATCCTGACTTCCACTTACTAGTTATATTTTCTTGGGCAATTTATTTCACCTGCTCAAACCTCAAGTTCAACATCTATAAAATGTAACTAATAATATTTTCACTGTCTTTTTCATCTGGTTTCTATGAGAATTAATGAGGTCAGATATGTAAAAGTGTTTTATATCTATAACATGATACACAAATGTCAATTAGTGTTATTTAATTATTTAAACATTCTCCCCTTACATCGACAGGATAGGAGCTCTGTCTCTTTACATTTATGTATCTTCAATATTATTTTAGCCATGAAAGGAATGCACATTTCTCCACAGAGGGAGTTGTTTATAGGAGTGAAATTTTTCTGAGTTGCATTTTACCTGTCAAGAAACATAGATTTTCCAATCTGATCACATTGATTTCTAGCCTCTCTGAGAACAACCTTTTCAAAATGAGCTCTGGGGAAGAAAGATGTGGGCAGCCCAAGAAAATGAAACTTTGTAACTCTTGGTGATGAAATAAGGAGGGTGATGGGGAAAGAAAAAGTAGCATATATAAGCTAGTTTGTTCAACTTCTCATTGCAAGGGATACATTTTAAGTAGGTTTTCATGGGTAAGAGTAGTGGGACTAATTAGAGTTATGTATTGATGAATATAACCTTTGCCATTCCCAGGGAATGTACTTCATTTCAAATTTTTAAATATATTCAGAATTAGAAAACTGTAAATTGGAGGAAGACTAGAATTAACTCATTCAGATTTCAGGCTTCATGTTATTTTAAGCCAACCCTAACTCTTGGAGGTAGTAGTTGCGTTTGCAACTAGTACTTACGACCCTTTTCTGAGTCACAGAATAACCCACAAGAATGGATATGAAGTAAAAATTTAAAAGCCAATAAACATTCATTTTCTTGTGTAAATGGCTAAAAACAGTTGATAACAATATAAGGGGTAACACTTGACAGTTGCTTTATCTGAGGCTTATTTGTTTCAGTATTCTGAGATATCAGTTTCTCATTTGCACATGACAGGTTTCAGAACTTTGTAGTCAATTCAGAACAAAATCTAATTTAGCATTTTGTACTTCAGTGCCTTATTTTTCATATGAAAAAATTAAAAGAAACTTCAACTTTAATAATTGGGGAAATATGAACACATATAGTATATTATGATTATGAGACAATTGTACATTACCTGATTATAGCTTAGTGACAAAAGATGAGAATTTGGTTATTAACATATAAGATAAGATGAGGCCACTATCAAAGAGGACCCAGTTTATGGACAAAGAAAAAATAATGTAAAAGAATTATAGGCTATGACTTGTTGCCAAGTAGATTGCGTTGATTAAAAAGAGGCAAGATACCTCAATACTGCCACCTGCTGCTAAGAAGAAGCAGAGAAGATGCATTTTGTTCTCTCCTACCATTTACTGCTGTGAAGATGAAGGAGAAGAGAGAAGAGACATCAGAATTTACTGTTCTGCATTCCCATTTGTTCTTGCTATGAGGTGGAAAAAACGAATTCTTAAAAGAAAGAGATAGAGAGGAAGGGTTGTTGGTGTTTGTTGGATGGGGTTTTTTTTGGGGGGTGGGGTGGGGGTTGGTTTGTTTTTTGTCAATCTTAGAATAAGGGTCATTGACTTTTCCTAAAAGAGCACAATATTACTTCAAGTAGTCATCAGTTAGGCCTGAAGGTAGAAGTAAAATCACTGTCGGGGCTCAAGCTTAGTCTATTAGAAGAACAGCATAGAAACATAGCATCAAAGAAGTATCCCAGTGAATTAACTAGTACAACTGAGAGGTCATGCTCATGAGGTATCTAAACTTAACAAAGGAAGAACTTTTTTCATACAGAAGCCATGTCCCTGAAGGAACTTTTTTTTTTAATAGATGATTCCTGAGATAGGAAGAGGATACTGAAGTCTACACTTCCAAAGTTCTGAATTGCCCTGGCCTCATGTATTCCTTGCTGCCATGGGAATTTAAGTGTATTCCCATTTTCCCTACAAATGCTGTGCATTGATTGGAGAGTTTAATCAAGGTTGATGAATGTCATGCTAAACAAATGATGACTTTGATTTTCATTTTCACTAAATACTTTGGATAAGAATACTTGAGTATTTGTAGTTGGTTTGTTAATGGGGGAAAGTCACAAGTAGGGACTCATGAGCCACAGTGTTAGTATGAATGGCCACTGAATAGAGTTATTTTTAGAAATCTGAGAGTAGTGAGTTGTAGCAACTGCCCTCCTTCTGAGGAAACCCCAACCTTCCAACATGGATGCATGTCAAGGAGACATAAGCCACAGATAAAGAATGACAGACTTGGTGGGGTGGAGGTAGAGCAAGGTAGGTACTAGAATAGTATTATCTCTCCCAGAAGGATTCCCATTTAATAACAGACAGAAATTGGCTGATAAAATTAGACTATATTGATGATATTTTACATACCAGCCAATAGATAGAGAAATTATTGGGAGGAAGTTCATGTAACTTTCCTTTTGTCCCTGAAATCACACCACATGGGCAACTTTTACTGAGGGTAGAATGTTCTAAGAAATCACAAAATCACTGAAATAACAGGAGAGAAGGCAGCCACTCCTCTGTTACCTTTATTTTCTTAGAGCTAATGTATTGATATAGAAATAGACTTTTAATTGCAAGGGCATATTTCCACCCTATTTCCTGCGATTTTATGACTATCCAGGAACATGAAGTCCATATAATTTGGTTGTGTTTTAGGAGTTATTTCATCAGGTCATTTGTTTGGAACTCAGAACTCAGTTACCTGTGGAAACAATGCTATATGCATAGTGGCTCATCTCCCATGAGAGCTTATAGATTTCTCTTTAATCTGTACTGTGCCAGAAATATATTTCAACTACCCCTGTTTTTGTGGGGAGGTATGCTCCAACTTTTAACCTGGGATGTAATGAAACCTTCTCCCTTCTCCCACTCTCCCACAGTGGCAGTTCAGTGACATCAGGATGCTGGGCCTTAGTCTTGGGGATAAGAGAGCTAACCCTTTCCACTAGTAATTTATCAATGCTCTATCTTTACTTAAGAGAAGACAATTCTTCATTTTTTATGAAGGACTTTAAAAACTGAGAATTTAAGTACTGTGATACTCCTTACCACCATGTCTTATTAACATAAGGAAAGATGTCTCCAAAATTGACTGATAGAAACTAGCATTCTACATAAGAGAAAATCCCTTTATGTAATTACAGATGAAAAGGCTATTCTCCAGCTCATTCCTAGGTTTTCTGAATTAGTAAACAAACAACAACTGAAGGTCTAGATTGAGCATAAGGTTCTCCAGTTTGACACTCTTCCCTCCTTTCCCTCTGAGGTTTTTGTGTTGTTGGTTTATTTTGGTTTGGGGGTGGGGGGGTTTAAATTGGAATCTGACTATATTTGAAATGGGTCTATTTCCAGAGCTTTCAGTAAACTTGGCTCTAAATGCAAGAAGGGTCTTTAACTCTGGACCACTTTTCAGTTGTACATAATGATCACATGCTATTTTGCTCACAGTGTGATGTTAAACAGATCCTGGCATAAGTTAGGTATTAAGAAGCCATGAGCATTAAGAGCCAAGTACATCAATGCAATCTATTCAATGGGGGTGGGGGAGGGTAACCTGCCTATCTGGTTTTTGGGACTATATGGATCAAAATTCCCAAATGATTCGTAGGGTCATATGAGTTATCTGGAAGGGATATTCGAGATCATATGGTTGAACCACCTCTTTTTTTGAAGAGAAAACTGAGGCCCAGAAAAGTTCGGTGATTTGTCCAAGGTCACACAGGGAATAAGCAGCAAAATCAAGATTTGTATCCCAATTTTTTTACTCCAGACCTAATGGTCCTTCCAACACACCAAGTCATTTTGGCATTTCTGCAGATGTTTCCATAAACAGGAGTAGACGGCAATAGTAGTAGACTCCTGGGTCCTGTCTTCCCTTGCAAAATATGGAATATTAAGAGAATTATTCAAGTAATCCAGGTCACATGTTTGCATTTGTGCATGTGGCATGCATGTGCATGTGTTTTAAATACTCCTCTATCCCTAGCAGCATAAACCCTATTATTTCCTTCCTTCCAGTTACTCAGGTCCTAAGCCTTGGTCATCTCTGTCTTTATTCTTTCCCTCCTTGATGACTCCCCCCCCCAATAAATTCAGTTGCCAAGTAAAGTGCACCTCCATATTGCTCTCATAATTAGTGCCCTTCACTACCTCCAGTCTCAGCTTCAGTTCAGGCCCTTATCACCTCTCACTTAGACTATTTACAGTAGCTTCCTGCATGGTTCCTTTAAGTCCAGTGTCTCCCTTCAATCAACAATTATTCAGGGAACTGGAAATACAAAGACAAATCCAGTATCTGCACAATTATCAAAAAGTCATCTCCTAAAGCACAAATTTGCCCTCCTCTGCTCAGGCATGACTCCCTATTGCACCAGGAAAATGTAAACTGAATTTGACATTTTTTCCCTTTATAGACTGGGTCTCAGCTACCTTCCCAGGCTCATTTCCTATTCCTCTCCTTTTCATGTTCTCCAGTCTGGCCAAACTGTCCTATTTGCTATCCCCTAAGGTGCTGTGCCAAGGCTGTCCTGCTTGCCTGGAATGAACAACCCCATTACCTTTGCCTCTTCAAATACTTAGCGTCCTTCAAAAATTGATTATGGAGAGTTTCTGCCTCCTAGAGGGGCTCTTTTTCCATCCCCTGATTGAGGTTTACATGTTATATCTCTCCAGAAGAATATCAACTCCTTAAGGGCACAGAGTTTTTTTCTTTGAATCTCCAATGACTATCATAGAGCCTTATATTGATAGGGACTCACAGGTTGGTCTGGATTTTAGTGGGGGTAAAAAAAGCAGTGGATATGGAGTCAAAAGAGCTGGGATTAAATCCATGCTCTGCCACTTAGTAGCTATATAACCTTGCACAAGTCACTTAAACTCTGTTTGACTCAGTTTCTTCATCCATAAAATTGGGAGAATAGCACCTACCTCTTGTGGTTGTTTTGAGGATTAAATGAAATCATGTTAGTAAAGTGTTTAGCACAATGCCTAGCACATAGTAGGGGCTTAATAAATCATTCCTCCCTCCCTTCCTTCCTTCCTTCCTTCCTTCCTTCCTTCCTTCCTTCCTTCCTTCCTTCCTTCCTTCCTTCCTTCCTTCCTCTAGCTTTAAATGCTAGGATTTCCATGTCTAACACACACAGACACACACACACACACACTTCAATATTTCAAAGAGTCATGATTTCATCAGTGTGGTTAAACATATAACCTAGGGTGGTCTTTGGGTGATAGCCATATAGTCTATCTGTCATAGGATGACTACCAGCCAGACTTTATACTAAACTAGCTTAGACTAAGAACCCAGGATCATTTCTCGTGTTGCATATTTTCCTGTGAAATGCTCAGTTAATATAGAAAAGTCATTTTGGCCATCTGTATTCCTTATCAGGTATCTTTTTTTTTAACCTAACCTTCTAAACAGAAGAAAAATACCCTGGTTTTCCTTTCCTTCCTCTTTTCCTGATAGAGAAGCTAATCAATTATATTGGCCAAAAGATAAGCAAAAGGACTTATAGGAGTTGAGAGATTGGATAATCCACACATGGAATCATCAGTTTGTAAATAGAACTAAAAGGGAGCTGTAATTGTGAAAACTGTAAAGGCTAAAATTCTAGCTATACTGTCTAAAATATCTAATGAGTGGTCGCCAATAAATTATAAGCTTTAGCAAGAGTTAGACTTTTAAGCATTTATTAAGGAGAATAAGAATTTGGTAAAGAAAGAAGGAAAGGCCTATATTCATCTATCTATTAAAGGGAGAGAGCATTCCTAGCTCTTCTCTACGCCAGAGTCCACAGGAAAGAGAGTCAGCGCACCAGCCTCCCCCTTCTTCCTCCCACAAGCAAATGTCACTTCCTGATGCCAAAGAAAAGACGCATGGTCTTGCCCTCAGAGACCTTCACCTGATGGCAGAGTCTCCAGCAGGTGGCGTCATTCCAATTGATACAAAACAACAAGGCAGTATAAGCATAATGATGATCTGCAAAGAATAGCATAGCTGAAGAATTCTACTCTTTCCTCACTTAGGTCACAAGTTTCAGCCACCTTCTTCAAGCAACCTTTATTAGAAACTTTAAAGAACAATGGAAGTGACTAATTGAATTGCGATTCCTATGTTTCCCACCTTCCCTTGGATGAAAATGCTAATGAAGAATGCCACAAGGCTAGAATGAGAGGGTAGGGTGAGAGCTCCCCTCTCTTTAATCTTTCCTTCCTAAATTCTATATTCTTCCTAAACATGGCAACTTGTATTAAAAATCACACATCATTAAAAGACAAAATCCCAAAGGGAGATTTTTTCTCTTAAACTACTACTCATCTTAGACCTCCTTCCTCCACAGATTTCTAGAGTCAGTGATAGAATATAACCCAGAATGTTTTTCTTCACCAAAAAAAGTTATATTCACAGCCAACAGGTATGTTTCTGGAATAATTTTGGATTGAACACTTTTCAGTGTTGTTTCCTGACACTTATTTTGGAATCAGGAAGGGGAAAGGAAGCTTGAGTGAGGGAAAATTCCATGCTCCAGGGTTAATTAGCACTGTCTCCTTGTAAATCATTGGGATAGGTGTGTGGCAGCATCACAAAAATATGCCTAATCAGAAAGGAGACCATGAACTCCACCATGTTGTCACTGGACAACTCCTTGCCATTTATTCATTCTTGAAGTATCTACATCACTTCTCTCAAACTTAGGTTCAAACTACTTTTCTGTTCTGTTTTTTTTTCCTTTTTTTTCAAACCATTATCTTCAGTTGAGTCATCCTCTCTTGGGATCTTTAACTCATATTTGATTAGGTTCCTGTCTACTACTCAGATCCTTATTGTATTCCCAGTGTCATCCACCAACTATCCCAGTAATCAGTCATTTAATAACCTTGCTTCTCTGAAGTGGGAAGTGGAAGAGAAAAGGCCTGCAAATGTCTCATTTTTATGATCCCCATGCAATAAGCTCAAATTGCCCTTTTTTGGACTCTCTGATGGTTGCTAAGTTAAACCCTTGTGGTCCACCATTTTTCCCAGTAGTCTTTTACAGAGGGGTTACAAAAAATTTGGGAAGATTACCAGATATATGTTTACTTCTGAATAATGGAGTGATGAGAGAACACTATATAATTAACATCTAATACAAGGCAAATGGTTTGCAAAATATCCTTAGATAGACAAACAATATGTTATTGACAGCTCTGACCAAGGCAAACTTATCTGGATTCAAGCTTTTCAGAATAAGTTCATGATTGTAAATGTTAAGATACTGTAGTCATTAAAATAACTAGTAATGAGTCAAATAATTTCAGCAATTCCCTAGGATTTCTTTCCTTATTAAAAAACAAATGAAGGGAGGGAAAACTTAGCAAAGATAATATATTCCCTACATGACTTTGACATGTGCTATAGAAAATATGTTCACTTATCTCTCTTGGAGCTACAATAATTAATCATGCATAATGAATAGATTTAAAATTAGCCAAAGCTATTTGTAACAGCTGGTTTCCTCCTTACAGCCTCCCCCCACCCAAAATTCATAATATACAATTTATTTTGACAGGTTTCTCTTGGCAAACCTAGGAGGTATATACAAAAGAGCTGCCTAAGCTTGGGAACTGCTTTCTTGGCTCAACCACAAAATATTTGGCTGGAATATCTAGAAACAGTATCTTTGTCCTGCCTCTGATTTAGCTTCCAAATTAATCTATTCAGCTTCCAGTATACCTATTTATAAAATATGGCATATGGCAGGTTCCACTGACCCAAAGGAAGCATGCATAAACACTAACAAAATGGCAAAATAGAATTCAATGATGGTGAACAACAATTCATTAAAGGACGATACAGTATTTTGCAAGTGAATTAAAGGATCACTTCCAAGTGAAAAGTAATTTGATCAACCTATGACCCTGGGAAGGACAAACTAAAAACAGGACAGAAATCAAACTGAAAAGTGTTGTTCAATGCAAAATTATTCCAGAAACATACCTGTTGGTTATGAATATAACATTTTTGGTGAAGAAAAGCATTCTGGCTTACATTCTATCACTGACTTTGGAAATCTGTGGAGGGAGGAGGTCTAAGATGAGTAGTAGCTTAGGAGAAAAAAAAACATCCTTTTGGGATTTTGTCTTTTAAAGATATGTGATTTTTAATACAATTTCCCATGTTTAGGAAGAATATGGAATTTATGAAGAAAGATGAAAATTTAAATTATGGGGCTCCCAATCAAAAAATGCTATCTTTGTATTTTGTGGGGGTCTACAGATGTGAAAAGCAATCTCCTTTTAGGAAAGAGAAGGAACTATGGTTGATATATGCTTTTCTGAATCACGTGCTGAGCACAACAAACTGTCAATTGCTGATATGCTCCATTATCACTTTTGATTTTCTTCAATTTTTTTGTTTTGTTTTGTTTTTTGATTTTTTTTTTTAGTGAGGCAATTGGGGTTAAGTGACTTGCCCAGGGTCACACAGGTAGTAAGTGTTAAGTGTCTGAGGCCAGATTTGAACTCAGGTACTCCTGACTCAAGGGCCGGTGCTCTATCCACTGCGCCACCTAGCTGCCCCAATTTTCTTCAACTTTTTAAGCCATTGATTTATATTGATGCTTCATTGTCTACTAACTCCAATGTATTAAACCTTGCATGCTCTAATCACCCCACAGTATGACTATTTCTATTGGCTTTCACAATACTATCATGATCCAACCTGCCTTATATCACCCTGTTCTCCTACTCTCTCCCAAGTATAATATCCTTCCCAAATAGCAGTTTGCTATATCACTGCATCTGAACTATAAATGCATTCAATCCTAAACACATTTCAACCCCTTATAAATGTAGCTCCCTGAAAAGTCTTTTAATATGGAGAGATTAGATGCCAAGGTTGTTGAAGGTCAAAATACTTCATGGAAATTTAAAGCACAGAAGGTATTTATATGTTGGCTCTCAATCCCAAACTCTACCGAGTGATAAGAGTATTTCATGGGCTCTAATGACAATAAGTCCTGGACAGATTTGATATCCAAGATGGTGAGTTCTGAGTTCTATTATTATTGGAGGACAGAGAAAAGCCACAGAGAAAAGTTTTGGGGTTTTTCTCGGTTCAGATTATAGATTCAGAGCTTAAAGGAATCTCAGAGGTCTTATAATCAACCCCCTTATTTTAGAGATGATGTACCTGAGAACCAGAGAAACTAAGTGACATTGATGGACATCAAATCTAGATGGTCCAACTCCAGTCCAAGATTTTTTCCACTACACCTTGCTATCACCTCTGTAGTCTCTCCATGATATATCATGAGACCCTGATCAAGATAAACTGGATGTGAGCATGATTTTCTAGCCTTCAAAAAATTAACAGTTCATTCTTCTGCTATGTGGAGATAGGCTGATGAAGAGGAACCAGCAACCAGGTCACAGATAAATCTCAGGAAAAAAAAATTTAATAAGTATATGCAATGCTCATTCAGGGCTTTCTGCCTATTCACTTACCCTAACATGTGAATCCAATCCCAAATTCCCCTACTATGACTCTTTACTAATCCATCCTGGTCTATGTTCTCTCTATATGTTAACCAGAATGCTCCAACCAGTTACTAGTTTGCCTTCTCTGCTTCCTCAATAATTATTCTCAAGCCTGTCTTTCAACCTTCAAATCAAGTAGCACCTTAGGTCTCCTTTCAACATATGGGGGCCAAAATTTGATATATGGAGCGATATATGGAGCGTTATTTGAGTGACTTGCCAGAATATTGGGGTTCCAGAAATAATGAGGGACCCTTTAGGTTCACCCTCCCCTCTGAACTGCCCTTTTTAGATATTTCTCCCAGGCCAATAAGAAAGGAGCCTTTAAGCTTTAGTTCACAAAAGGATCAGATTTTATTACTTGGGAATTAATTAAACAACAAAGGTAAAACTAATAAAAATCAAAGATAAGGAAATAGGAAAATAGAAATAACAGATAAATACTCTTAACTCTAAACTTGACCTATACAATCCCCAGACCATTTCCAATTAAGCTAGAAGGAATTGAGGGTTTTCCGTAATTACCTCACCAAAACCTGGACAGTCTAGAGTTGCCCGCACCTGCTGGGAAAAACAAATGCCCAATACTGAGAACTCACACCACCACAGCAAGGGGAGAAATCTGCATTCCAAAAGAAGACTAGTGTTCTGGAAGAGCCTCTGCCTCCCTTCAGGGAGCATTCAATCTTTCCTCCCCCAAAAGGAGAGGTCCTTCAAAAACTGCCTATGGAGAGTTCTCCTTCTGACCTCAGTAGCATAGGTAACCTCAGGGTGGGCCAGGTACGGCCCCTCCCAAATGAGTCAGCTAAAAACGGCAATATTAATTTTACCACAAAATAATTTTTACCACAAACATCTGGGACAAACATATTTATCCACTTTTTCTTCCCTTCCTGCCATATTCTGAACTCTTAACTTTGGCATATTGACTCTTCTATTTTTGACACTTAGGTTCAGACATCAATTACCATTGCTATCTTTGCTCCTGGTTGAAAAGCTATTCTTTTTTTTTTTAGTCATAAAAGTATTTTATTATTTTCCAGTTACATGTAAAGATAGTTTTCAACATTTGTTATCATAAGATTTTTAGTTACAAATTTTTCTCCCTCCCAACTTCCCTCCCCCCTCCCCAAGACAGAAAGCAATTTGATATAGGTTATATATGTACAATCACATTAAACATATTTCTGCATTAGTCATGTTGTGAAAGAAGAATCAGAACACAATGGGAACACCTCAAAAAACAAAAAAACAAAAACAAAAAGTAGAAACATTATGGTTCAATATGCATTCAGAATCCATAGTTCTTTTGTTCTGGATGTGGAGAACATTTTCCATCATGAGTTCTTTGGAATAGTCTTGGATCACTGAACTGCTGAGAAGAGCCAAGTCTATCACAGTTGATCACCATACAGTGTTTCTCTTACTGTGTACAATGTTCTCATGACTCTGCTCACTTCACTCAGCATCAGTCCAATTAAGTCTTTCCAGGTTTGAAAAGCTATTCTTGATTACCTATGCGTTGGGCATTGCAACCAGTACTGATTGGACAGGAGTCCTTTAGCTATTCCAGGTGACTTAGAGCATAGGGCTACTGAAGTCAAGATTCCATTTTTAGCTCTATATGGACCAGTGACCTTTGCTTTTTTAGACACTTTTTTTACCCCAATTAGCCATCTCACAGAAATGCTGTGTAATAGATAGAGAAGGCAGCCTGAGACAATCAGGAGTGGGCTGAGGCAGTGTCTAAAATCACTAAGACAGGCAGTTAAAAGAAAATTTATGTCATATTATATATACCAAAACATTAGTGATTAACAGAATTTTTCATGTTCCCTCTATTTGTTTTGATATTGAATATAGAAAGCTTATATTAGCATCATATTCAGCATGGCCAATATCAGTGACTGTCCACTCACCATGTTTTAAATTTTTATTTATTTGTTTATTTAGAATTTTTCCCCACCTTACATGTAAAAACAAATTGTAACATGAATTTTTAACTTTGTGTTCCAAATTCTCATCCTTACCGTCCCTCTTAAGAACTCAAGCAATTCAATACAAGTTATACATGTGCAATCATGCAAAACATAGCAGACAAAAAAACTTTAGAAAAAGGAATCAACAACAACAAAATATACTTCCTTCTGTATTCAGGTACCATCAGTTCTTTCTCTGTAGATGGATTGCATTTTTCATAACTCCTTCAGAGTTGTCTTGGATCATTGCATTGCTGAAAATAACTAAGTCATTCACAGCAGAAAATATTATTCAGAAAAAATTTATCCTAATCTGATAAACGTATAACTGTGGGATACATGAAAAATTATATCTATAAGAAAAATTATAACTATAAGAAAAGCTATAACTAGTCCATAAGTCCCTTCATGGTTGCCATTCAAATGTAAGAATTATTTTAACTTACTTGGGGCCTAATCTGTGGACTTTTGACTGGCTGGCTATCTGACTGCTATTAATTGCCTAAGCCAGTCTGTTGGGGCCATTTAAAAATTCCCACAACTGCTCCTCCCAAATTGATAAGCAAAGCCCGCTTTTTTTAAATAATTAAAGCAGTGTTTATTTACATGAAACACTTCAGAAATAAGAATACAGGAAAGCAAGATATACAACCTGAAACCTCAGCCAATGAACTTTCCACTTTCTCTTTTAACTTTCTCTCCTGCTGCTTGTGTTTTCTCATCTGTGGGTGTGGCCACCACTCTGCTATCTGCTTACAAGCTGAACCACGTCTCCTTCCCTGGTCTGGCCCTTTCTGTGTCTCCTTAGCGTCCTCTGAACCGACTGACCTTCTTCTAGTGTCCCCCTCTTCTCACTCAAAGCCTCCTTTCACTTTGTCCACCCCCCCCTTACATCTCCCTGCATCTCTTTTTATTAACCTCCTTTCTCAGGTGAAACTCAGGCTGGCCACACCCAGGGCTGCTGCCAAGCCCTGTGGTACAACAGGAGCTGGGGGCTGGGCAAAGCAAACCCAGGTGTCCCTCTGGTTTTTCATATATGCAGCTTAGCCTGGCTCAGAGCCCCCTCCACCCCCCCCCAGCTGAAACAGAGGGGGAGGGCAGCTCCACTCCGGGAGCCTGAGGCTAATTTTAACGCCTACAACATTGCTGTTATTTTGTATACAGTACATTTCACTTTGCATCAGCTCATACAAGTCTTTCCAGGTTTTTCTGATAGCATCCTGCTCATCTTTTCTTTTTTTTTAAATAGTAAACTACATTTATATAGTACTTTAAAGGGAGATTGCCTTACAAAAACACCCATGAGGTTGATTATTACAAGAACAATAATGGCTAACCTTATACTTAAATATACCATCTTTTAAAAGAAGACTTTAAAATCAGCACATAGCATCCAGGGAACATCAGCCAAAAAGAAGGCAAGGTGAATTATATAAATTTAATTTCATCTATCATAGTTTTTTGTTTTGTTTTGTTTTGTTTTTGCAGGGCAGTGAGGGTTAAGTGACTTGCCCAGGGTCACACAGCTAGTTAAGTGTCAAGTGTCTGAGGGTGCATTTGAACTCAGGTCCTCCTGAATCCAAGGCCAGCGCTTTATCCACTGTGCCACCTAGCTGCCCTCGTCTATCTTATTTTTAAATATATATGTACACATGTACATATATATATAAGTCTGTGTTCTTAAATTGTAATAAGTATAGATTATCATTGTGAATATTTTTTTTTTGGTTTTGTTTTTGTTTTTGTTTTTTTTGGTGAGGCAATTGGGGTTAAGTGGCTTGCCCAAGATCACACAGCTAGTAAGTGTCAAGTGTCTGAGGCCGGATTTGAACTCAGGTCCTCCTGACTCCAGGGCCAGTGCTCTATCCACTGTGCCAGAATCTATTTTTAAAGGTATGATGGGAGTCATTTTAAAAGCAAAAACATGATGGGGTAGAATTGGACACTATTACAAGATTACAGGTTTAATGACCTAGAGATCATCTAGTTCAACCACATCATTTTATATATGAAGAAATTGAGGACCAGATCAATGCAGTGACTTGTTGAGATCACCAAGGCAGGAAGCAGAAGAATCAGGATTTTAACTGAGGTCTCCTGAACTCTTTTCCCTGTATTACCCAGATTTCTGAATACAATAACAATGAACGTTTCTAAAGTGTCTCAAGGTTTGAAAAGCATTTTACAAATATTTAGTCATTTTATCCTCACAATGACTCTGAAATACAGGTTCTATTATTATCCCCATTTCACAGATGAGGAACCTGAGACAAATAGAAAGTTAAGTGACTTATCCATGGTCACATTGCTAGTATCTGAGGCTGGATTTGAACTTAGGTCTTTCTGGCTCCAGGTCTAGGACTTTCATCATATAATACCACCCAACTGGATAGAATAGAACTGGATAAATATTTAAACATTAGAAAAGGGCATCTATTGGTAAGAGCTTGATTTGGGGAGTCAGGAGACCTGGATTCTATTCCTGGTATTGCCATTGCCTTGCTATGTGCCTTTGTGCTATGTAAGCCTTGAAGGAAGGGAAATGTTTGACTTGGAGTGATGAAAAGACCATGCTTTATTTCCACTTTGGATTTTTGTTTCCTCACCTATAAAACAAGAGAGTTAGATTATCCTTTATAGCTCTAAAGTTCTAAAATTGTGTTTTAACCAATCACTTTCAGGCTTCCCAATAAAACCCAGGTGCCTGAACTCATCTCTCAGCCCAATGGTATGATGAAAAAAATGTTGGTTCATATTGAAAGTCCAGCTTTCCTTTGGATTCATTTTGGGGATAAATAAAACAAAACAACAAAAAAGATATTAATCTTTTATTAAAACAAAACAAAGCCTGAAGCTCTCCAGCAGCAGTTGGGTTAAAAAGTGAATGGAGTGGTGAGTACTTAAAGCAAAACTGTGATGTCTCCCTCTGTGACACTGAAAAAGGACACCCCTCTCCTATTGATTACAAAATGAAGAAAATAGAGTCAATGTGTAAGCCAGGGCTTTGCTGCCTTCCATTCTTCTTATCTCTCTGAAACACAGTTAGCCTAGGTTATCTGGTACTTTGCTGCCCTTTAATTCCTCACCCATGATAAATACAAATAAAGATTTGATTGATAAACCCTATGCTCCACACAGGGAGAGATCCCCTTATGGGAGCACATAAAAAACCTTGTCAGTCAGCATTACTCTGAAACCTTTGCAGTCTTTCATATTCTATGGGCTGAATTTCTGAACAAGAGAAAAAGCATATCTAATGCTAGCAGTACATCCATGTATGACAACTCATTAGTGACAAGAGGCAAACAACTATGACATTGCTTTAGTTTCCTAAGGTTAGGAACATTCCGGGACATGACAGAAATTGTTTTACTAGTGCAGCCTGAATTATGAATAATGGTCCCACATGAATCATAGTATGTAATAACGACTAGGGACCCAAGAGGTTATTTATTCCAGTCCTTCCTTCCCACCTCTCAACCACAGTTAAGAGTTTTTACACCTCTGACAAGCCCCACAAACCATACTTAGGGAATAAGCAGTATGAATGATATCATCAGAGGTAGAGTAAGCACTGCCCAAGTGTGAAGACCAAGACTTGGTAAACCACCTTCCGTGGATGGAACTTAGAAGAGGACTCTACTGGGGAGACAACCCTCAGGACTTCCCATTGGATAATTCCCTATTTTAGCTAATTCTTCTTGGTATTAAGGCCAGGTGTTTCTTCCCATTTGATAGCCAAGAAATTTTTGCTCGCTATCCATGTCTGTTTGAAGAAGTAACTTCATCTTTCTGCACCTCAATTCCCTCATCACTTAAATGAAGAGTCTGGATTAGATGACCTCCAAGGTACCTTCCACCTCTAAATCTGTGATATGCAAAGCCTGATTTGTGGGTGTAAGAAGAGGGAGAAGTGATAGGCAGCCCCTTCAGTTGATCTGAGGGTGAGAAGCAAAAGAGGCTTGAAATCAGCTCCACTGCCACAGCTCAAAATAACATGACAATCTTGGGGCGGCTGGGTGGCGCAGTGGATGGAGCGCCGGCTCTGGATTCGGGAGTTCCTGAGTTCAGGTCTGGCCTCAGACACTTGACACTTACTAGCTGTGTGACCCTGGGCAAGTCACTTAAGCCTCATTGCCCTGCCAAAAAAAAACAAAAACAAAAACAAAAAAATAAGATGACAATCCTAGAGTCAAAAGACACATTAGGGATAATCTATCATAACTCCATTTTACAGAGCAGGAGGAAACCAAGAACCCATAAGGGGCAAGTGATGTGCCCAGGATCATATATTGGAAAAACCAGGACTAGAATAAAAGTCTTCTGACTCTCATTTCAGAGCTCCTTCCCACACACATGGGTGCACATACAGTGTTGGCCTGGCTAACCTAAAAGAGGATTTTAATGCATGATTCCTTCCTTATATAAAAGACATAAGGTAGGAAAGTGGACAATGTGGTTTCCAAGGCAAAAATTGTCTTCAAATGGATCAAACAACATGGCTGTGATGATTAAAATCTAACTGTGATGTCTAAAAATCTAATCTGTGGTTGCCTTAAATTAGCACCAGTCTTTGGGGCATTAAGCATTTATTAAAGCATTTATTAAAGTATTTAAAAGTTAGCAAAAGAGAGAAGAACGTGTATAGTTCAGAAGGAAACCTAGCTACCTTGGTGACTCTGCTGGGACCTCCAACTGAAAGAAGTATCCCCCGTACCCCTCAAGTGGAAGCTCCCTGTGGCCTGCCCAGGCACGGTCCCTAGACACCACTCCAAGCTAATTGGCTGGTAGCATTTATTGACGTGACTTACAGGCGTTTCTATGAATCAATATAACTCCTGGATGCTAGTCACATGCTTTCTCCTCAGGGTGGCGCTGCCTTGGTTCTCACAATGTCTTTCTCAGCAGGGAAGTAGCACTCTGATTCTCACATGGCATAGTGGACAGGATTTTAAACAGAGTCAGGACGAATGCCTTCCAAATTCTGCCTCACACAATTATTGGCTATGCAGCCCTGGCAAGTCATTTAACTTCTCTTTGCTTCAATTTCTTTATTTACAATATTAGGAGCCTCTAAGGCCTCTTCCATCTCTAAATCTAAAGTCCAAAAATTCTTAGACTTAGTCTTCTTAATAGATTGTGTGTATGACATGAAATACTTTTCTAACTCAGTGGAGATGTCTCTGATGCAGTTGAGATCATATGGTCCTAATGTGTTACTTTCTCATAGTCTTGCTGAGCCCAGAGATAGCACTTGGAGAATCTCGAAGAAAACATTGATATATACAGTTCATTGTCTCTATTATGTCTCATGCAAACCTTGACCAGGTGCTGGAATTTCAGGAAATTGCTGATGGGACTCTAAAAAGGCCCTGAAGAGTAGATATTCTTTGTTGGTGTTTAAAAGGAGAACATAGAGGAGTATGCTGAAGTGAGACAATCATTAAATTTCCCCATGTGAGCATTTCCACCTCAGAAATCTGCAAATGCTATATAAATTAAGGCTTGATTTATTGCTTTGTTGCTTGTCAAGGATTGAGAAAGTGAGGGAGAAGTGTTAATAATATATATTGGACTTGAAAGTTCATTAAATATAAAAGATGAATACATTTGTTTTGGGTAGCTTTTGGTTAATCCTTTACTGAAACACCCCCTGCTTGTATATAGTTATTGGGAGGTAGGGGGCAACGCTGTCAAGCTGTTGTGAAATCTCATTTGCACCCAAAGAGTAGGATAGCCTTCTGCAGGATGAATATGGGGAGCAGGGATCCTTGTGGCAGACCCAACATTTTCCTCAGAAAAGAGTTGCAAGTCATATTAAGCATGCGTATGATTTAAGAGAAATTTGAAACCCCAGTTGTCTATGCCAGTGATATGAAACTCAAATAGAAATGAGGACCAACAAACTCTACATAAGGATTACTGTGGGCTCATATTGACTTGGAAAATCACAAATAAACATTTTTTTATATTTTATTAGACTTTTATTTATTGTGTTAAACATTTCCCAATTGTAGTTTTTTTCTTTTTAAAAATAATAAATATTTTTATTTAGTTTTGAGTTCCAAATTTTATCCCTCCTTCCCTTCCTCCCCTTCCCCTTCCCTGAGGTGGTAAGTAATCAGATACAGGTTATACATGTGCAGTTATGTGAATTACTACCATATTAGTCATTTTGTATAAGAAAACTTGAATAAAAGAAAATAATGAAAGAAAGCGAAAAATAACATGCTTCAGTCTGTGTTCAATCAATATCAGTCCTTTCTTTGGAGGTGGATAGTATGCTTCAACATTAGTCCTTTGGGTTTGTCTTGGATCATTGAATAGTTGTCATTCACAGTTCTTCATCAAACGATATTGCTGCTGCTGTGCACAATGTTCTCCTGGTTCTGCTCACTTCACTATGTATCAGTTCATATAAGTCTTTCCAGGCCTTTCTGAAATTGTCCTGTTTGTCATTTCTTAGAACACAATAATATTTTATCACAATCTGATAGTACAGCTTGTTTAGTCATTCCCCAATTGATGGGCATTCCTTTGATTTCCAATTCTTTGCCACCACAAAAAGAAGTGCTATAAATATGAACACCAAATGGTGGATGATTCTGGTGCTGCAGGAGGAGCTGGAGGCACCGGGGGTCCTGGAGTCGGAGACCAAGGGGGCTTCTTTGGTGGCTTCAGCAGTGGGGGCTAAGGTCAAGGTTGGGGCCGCAGGGCCCGAAGAGGAAAGGCCGAGGATAAGGAGTGGGTTCCTGTCACCAAGGTGGGCAACTTAGTCAAGGACA
The DNA here is from genome assembly GCF_019393635.1 of Dromiciops gliroides. Lineage (NCBI taxonomy): Eukaryota > Metazoa > Chordata > Mammalia > Microbiotheria > Microbiotheriidae > Dromiciops > Dromiciops gliroides. The sequence goes on from NC_057862.1 coordinate 86,024,637, forward strand.
TTAAGATCAAGTCTTTGGAAGAGATCTATCTTGTCTCCCTTCCTATTAAGGAATCTGAGGTCATAGATTTCTTCCTGGGGTCTTCATTGAAGGATGAGATTCTGAAGATCATGCCTGTTCAGAAACAAAGTAGAGCTGGACAACATACCAGGTTCAAGGCTTTTGTTACCATTGGCAATGGCCATGTTGATTTGGGTGTCAAGTGCTCCAAGGAAGTAGCCACAGCTATTTGTGGTGCTATCATTCTGGTCAAGCTGTCCATCATTCCTGTGAGACATTCCTACTGGGGGATTAAGATTGGCAAGCCTCACACAGTGCCCTGCAAGGTCACTGGGCACTGTGGATCAGTTTTGGTGTGCCTGATCCCCGCCCCTCGATGTACTGGCATTGTCTCAGCTCCTGTGCCTAAGAAGCTCTTGATGATGGCTGGAATTGATGATGGCTGGAATTGATGATTGCTATGCTTCTGCAAGAGGCTGTACTGCCACTCTGGGCAATTTTGCTAAAGTTTGATGCCATCTCCCAAACATACAGCTACCTAACCCCAGACCCATGGAAGGAGACTGTGTTTACTAAGTCTCCCTATCAGGAATTCACCGACCATCTTGTGAAGACTCACACTCGGGTGTCTGTCCAGAGGATCCAGGCAACTGCTGTGGCAACCCCATAAGATTTTATTTTTTGTGAACAATGAATACACTGAACTATGCCTGCTTAAAAAAAAAGACTTCTATCAATCAAAACAAGTTTTTGTTTGGTGGAATTGGTATAGAGCTGCTCCTTCAATTAGTAACTAGCCAATTGATCTGTCTGCTTCTTAAGGTTTAAGATCACTCAGAGAAAATAAAACCATATCCAATATAGTACAAGACACAGTTCTTAAATGCCTACTTCATTCAAGGCATTCTTCTTGGTGTTGGGGAAAATATGTAGTGACACAAGTTTTGTCCTAAAGGAGCCAGTGACTTAATGGAAGAGAAGAGGTTGGTTGAGGGCATGTCCACATGAATGATACAAGTTAGAATTTCATGGGGGTGTGGTAAAAAATTATTTGTGATAAAGATATATATTGGAAGTTTTAGCTGAATCAGTTGAGAGATTGTGCATGCTACTGAAGCAACTTTTGAAGGACCTCCCTTTTGGGGAGGAGACCATGACGAACTTCCAGGATGCCAGCTTAAAAGTGAGGGAGGAACAGAATTTCACTCTCTCTGGCTTTTAAACTTAGCTGTGACCGTGCTCATGGGTGAGAGAAAACATGTGGTTGGTGTTCGGCTTTGGGCGTGCTGGTTCTTGACCTGGCAGGCAGTTTGGGATTCAGTGAGTTTTATAAAGGAAAATAGACTAAGCTTAGATCTAAATTTATTCATTTGTATTTCTACTTCCCTATTTCCCTAATTGGTATCACCTTTTGTTGTCTAATTAATTCCCAAGCAATAAAAACGAATCCCTCACAGATTAAAGCTCAGAGGCTTCTTTTTCGTAGTGGTCTGGGATATATATATATATATATATATATATATATATATATATATATATATATATATATGGGAAAAGTTAAAAGGGGGAGTTTAATGCTCGTATATCCAATTTTGAGTATCACAGGGGTAAAGAAGAGATGAAGAAATTTGTTTTAGGCAAATGTGTATAAGAGAAGATTATTTTCATTGGGGGGAATGGCAACAATCAAAGGGGACTTCAACAAAGAGGAAATCTGAGTTAAGATGGAAAGAAGATAAGGATTTAATTGGCTATATATGAGAGAAAGGGTGGTCACAGGAATCCATATCAGTGCAGAGCAACAGGTCATGGAAATCCAGTCTTCTGTGCCCAGTGGAAGACTAAGTGATATTGAGAGCTATAGTAATATTCAGTCTAGAGCTAGCTGTCTACCAAGATGGTACCAACTGAGCTGCCTCCTGATCTCTTATGATCTAGAGAAGAATGCAAAATGGCACATGGGGCTTAGCTTGCATCTTTCAATGGACTGTTCCTGTCCATTCTAGCTTTTACAATGAAATTCTGGCTTCAAAGAAACACCAAGCAGAGGGTATATCAGAGTGATGTATTGATAAGAATATTGGTCTTAGGATCAGAAGACCTGAGTGGAAATCTTAGCCCCAACACTTTCTAGCTTTGACCATGGACCATGCACTTTAACTCTCTGAGCCTGTTTCCTCATTTGTGAAACAGAGATGATCATACTTATATTACTTATTCACAAAATGAGAAAAGTGCATTGTAATCTCAGAAAAAGAAGAAATGTGAAGTACTATTATTTCTGTAATCATAGTCACCCCAGATTTTGTTTCTATCTGTCAGTCTGGGAGATGTTGATCTATTGATGAGCACTATAAATACCCTTAAGTTATTCTTAAGTGTTTCCTCAAAGAGATGGAACAGGATAGAAAGGCATTCAATAAGTGACTTCTCCAAAGGATTCCAGCTATTTCTTATATGTTAAGAGACATTGATAATTCTTTTGGCAATCATTGGGAGAACTCGAAATACTCAGATGGTTGTCACTGGTCAGATGAAAGAGGCAGATGATTAAATACTTTTTAAAAGTTCTTGTTTTGGGGCAGCTAGGTGGCGCAGTGGATAGAGCACCAGCCTTGGATTCAGGAAGACCTGAGTTCAAATTTGGCCTCAGACACTTGAGACTTACTAGCTGTGTGACCTGGGCAAGTCACTTAACCCCAATTGCCCGGAAAAAAAAAAACCTAAAAAAAAAAAATTCTTGTTTTTCATCCCAATGTTTAGTGTTGGCACACCACAGTACCTTCACTGGAGCTTGAAAAGGGTCATGTACCTCTCAGAGTGTATATCTCTATACATAAGATACAGTAGATCTGGGACTTAAATATACTTTCAGATGTATAGTTTTGCCATATGTACCTATCCTGTCACATATGATTTTTCCAACATACTGTGATATACCAGATCCATCACCAGGTTAACTACAGGATGATGACCCCGGCAACCTCAGAAGTCCATGTAAGATCTTAATTCATTAAAAATGTTAAATGACTAGTCTATGCAAGTCACTGTGCTAAACACTGGATCCATGAAGAAAAATGGAACATCCTTGTCTTGAAAGAGCTTACATTTAACTAGAGGATGCAACATGTGTAAAGGTATGTAAATGCAAGGTAACTGAAGGAGGAAGCAAGGATTAATCTGTGGTGGTATCAAGCAGGCAGGCAGTCAACAAACATCAATGAGTACTTTGTGAAGGAAGTGGCACCTGAGTTGATCCTTGAAAGAAGATAATGGTTCTGAGACACAGAAATAGTTAGGGAATGCCTGCATGTATTTTTGGATGCTTATATGACTTCATTAAGCAAGCTCATTTGAGCAAGCAGGAGATGAAAACTGACAAGAGTTCAATTTGACTGGATCATACAGAATATGAAAGTGAGTAATTATGAAGGGAGATAAGCTAGAACCAGAACGTAGGAGGCTTTAACTGCAAGGGAAAAGAGAACCCATTTTACCTTATAGGCAGCAGTGAGCTAAAAAAGGTTAGATATATTTCCTTTTTTTGGCTTTGAATAGAATTTTATTTTCCAAAATATATTTAAAAACAAATTTTAACATCAATTTTTTAAAACTTTGTGTTCCAACTTCCTCTTCCTCCCTCCATTCCCACCCCCCACCCACAAGAAATCAAGCAATTCAAAATAAGTTATACATGAGTAGTCATGTAAAAATTCCCATATTAGCTAGTTGTGAGAGAAAATAGTAAAAAACACCCCAAACTTCAGATCAAGGAATTGTCAAAGAGGAAAAGAAAAAAACATTTTTTAAATGTGTTTCCATCTGTTTTCAGATAGTATCAGTTCTTTCTCTGCAGATGGGCTGCAATCTTCATAAGTCCTTCAGGGTTATATTGGATCATTGCCTTGCTGAAAATAACCACATGCTTCCCAGCAGATCATCCCCAACTATTGCTGTTATTTTGTATAGAGTACATTTCAGTTTGCTTCAGTTCATGTAGGTCTTTCCAGGTTTTTCTGATAGTATCTTGTTCATCATAACCTGTATATAGTACCTTAAGCTTGACAGAGAATTTTCTTCATAAAAGCCCAGCAAAGTAGGTACCATACGTTTTGCCATTATAATCAATCATCATAACTATTTCCCTCCATCCCACTCCCTTCCCATGACATTTACTCTATCTTCTTTTTACTTATTCCTCCTCAAAAGTGTTTTACTTCTGACTATCCTCTCCCCCACTCGGCTCTCCCGTTTTGTCACCCTTCCTTCCTTATCCTCCTCCCCTCCTACTTTCCTGCAGGGTTAAATAGATTACTCCTCCCAATTGGGTATGAATGCTATTCCCTCCATGAGCCCACTCTGATGAGATCAAGGTCCCTGAGCTAATTCTGTGTTCTAAATTTTTCTTCCTCCCTCCCTCCTCAACCCTCCCTATGAGATCAAGCAATTGAATATGTCATACTTGTGCAGTAATGCAGAACATCTTCATCTTCCTTGGAAGTGTTTTTCTTTTTACTGCTCTCTCCCCCAATCTGCCCTTCCCTCCTTCCCTTCTCCCCCTGCCCCTTATCTCCCTCCCCTCCCTCAGGGCAAAAATATATTACTATACCTACTTGAGTATGTATGTTAGTCCTTCTCAGTAAGGAATTCACAGAAGACACAGGTCTGAACTGAATATGAAGGGATGATATCTGTAAAGCATTTATGTTTTGTTCTTTGTGGGGTGAGGTGTCTTATGTCTGGAGCTGGATTTGGGCTTGGGGCCTCCTGGGTCCAAGGCTGGTGCTTTGTCCACTGTGCCACCTAACTAACCCATGATGACATCATTAAAATAGGGTTGAGGTGTAGGAGGAATAAACTGGGGGAGGGAGAAGGGGAGAGATGGTCTGGGGAGAGGTAGTTCACATGAAGGAAACAAGAAAAAAGCTTAAGGAGGGGAGGAGAAGAAGGGGAAGGAGTTGGGGAGTGAGTGAACCTTAATATCATCAGAATTGGCTCAAAGATATATTTCTTAGGAAAGCTTTTTTTTTTTGAGAGAGAGAGAGAGAGGAGAAGCCAGATAAAACTAGGGAGACCATTTATGAGACTATTACAATAACCTATCTCGTAAAGAAGCAGCAGTCACTATCAGTGAGGGCACCCATAACAATGAAATTATAGATCCTTGAGGAATTGATATATAATAGGAGATGGTCTGGCAAGAAGGACAAGGAAGTGATGTGGTTGAATGTTCTATTGGTACTCATGTTTTGTTGATTAACATCTTGGATTGCTCCTCTTTGGAAGACATGAGGAGACTTGGGCAAAAAGCACAGAAGTTGTGGATGGATTGTTTCTAAAAAACTGGTGAAGATACCCACATTTTTTGAGATCATAGATGTATTGAAGTTCTAAAGCATAAGTTAGGGAAGATATTTTGATGTTTGTATAATTGTTCATTTTAGTAGTTTTCTGAAAAAACTCCCCCAACATTTGCTTAAAAAGGTTTAGAAAGTATTGTTTCTTAAAAAAAATATGTTAAATAGCTTCTAGCTTTATTAATAATGAAGCACTATGATAAGGAGTTTAGTTTCTTAGGTACCATGTAGCTTTTACAATGATAATTTCTTGGCTACTAGAAGTTCTCTGGTCATCTAAATTATGGTTCTAATTTCATTAACTTACTGTATGTAGCTGTGGTCTGTGTAATGAGGTGGGATGTCAGTGGCAAGACACTGTTTGCACTTTGTATGTTATTTGCTCATGTGTGTGAAAATTGTCCATGTAAACTTGGCCTCTCTGGATCCCCCCCCACAGATGCTCACAGACACAACCAACAGGTACTTGCTGCAGGCTGTTAACACAGGGAGCAGGTGAGCCATTGGACTTCAGATCTGTTTCCTTGTTCACTTCACCCTCATTCTACAACAGATGCACATCCCTGAAGTGAGAACAGGGGGAAAAAATCTTTCTGTCAATTATCTTGCTAAGTAAGGCCTTCCTTTTGCCTGCTGTTCTAGCTACAGTGGGCTTCTACCCCTCAACTCAACATATTCCCCTCTCCCCTGCCACATGAAATACTCACAATCTGTTCCCCTGGGAGATGGATACAGTGACATGCCTGGACCAAGGAAATACCATTTGGTCTATAAAGTCATGAAAGATGGTAACATGTAGTGGTAGAAAAAGCAATAGAATCAGGAGGCAGGGCTATCTGTGTGACCCCAAACAAGTTATATTAGCTCTCTGAGCTTTTGGGTTTGTTTGTTTGGTTTTTCAATATGCAAATTGAGAAAAGTATTACTTGTATTACTTGCCTCATGGGGTCTTTAGGTAAAAAGGAAAGTGGCTTGTTAAAAATGGCCATAGAGATATGGGGGGTATTGCCATTAAAAATTTACAATGGTGGGGGTACCTAGCTGGCACAGTGGATAAAGCACTGGCCCTGGATTCAGGAGGACCTGAGTTCAAATCCAGCCTCAGATACTTGACACTTACTAGCTGCATGACCCTGGGCTAGTCACTTAACCCTCATTGCCCTGCAAAAAAAAAATTACAATGGGTCCATTCCTATGAAGCAAATTGTCCCTTCTTTCTTTTATTGCTCCTCTACCACTAGAACAAGAAACATGGGTTTCAAGGAATTTGCTGTTCAATCATTTTCAGTCATGTCCAAATCTTCATGACCCTATTTGGAATTGTCTTGGTAAAGATACTAGAGTAGTTTACCATTTATTCCTCATTTTACAAATGAGGAAACTGAAATAAACAGGGTTAAGTGACTTCCTGGGGTCTCGCAGCTAGTAAATATCTGAGGCCAGATTTTTGTTCCAGTCTTCCTGATTCCAGGCCCAATGTTCGATCTACTACATCACCTAGCTGCCCATTTCTGGGGCTGATGGACAGAAAATAGAGTAGGAAGTTCAAATGATCCAAATGAATTTGGAGTCCCTTAAATTATGTCCTTTAAACTTCCCTGGTTTTCTTATTGGCTCTGGGTTTGTGGGTATGGTAAGTATGGGCAAGGTAGCAGAGTTCTTTGATATGGCATTCATGTTTTTATTCTTTTTACATTTCTTTTATTTAATCCATCATGTCTTCATTCAAGAAACATTTAATGAACACAATATATGCAAAGCACTGTTCAAGGTACTGATTTGGGGGTCCAGCTAGATGGTGCAGTGGATAAAGCACCAGCCTTGGATTCAGGAGGACCTGAGTTCAAATCCAGCCTCAGACACTTGACACTTATTAGCTGTGTGACTCTAGGCAAGGCACTTAACCCTCACTGGCCCATGAAAAAAAAGAAAAAGAACAAAAGATATTGATTTGGGGGAGAGTGTTAATATAAAGATAACCTAGAAATGGCCACTGCCCTAGAGGAGCATGCCATCTAGTAGGGGTAATGAAACATGGATGTAGATAATTATAACAATTAGTATGATAAATGTACAAGAGAAGTACAAAGAATCACGTGAGTCCTGAGAAGGAGAGGTCACTTCTTTTTTTTTTTTACTTTTATTTTCCAAATTACTTGTAAAAGTAAATTTTGACATCAATTTTTTTTTAAACTTTGTGTTCCAACTTCTCTTCCTCCCTCCCCTCCCACCCCCACCCCAAGAACTCAAACAATTCAATATAAATTATACATGAGTAGTCATACAATAGTACATTATCTAGGTTGTGAGAGAAAACAGATTAAAAACAAAATTTCAGATTAAAGAATCGTCAAAAAATGTGTTTCAGTCTGTCTTCAGATACCATCAGTTCTTTCTCTGTAGATAGACTGCAATTTTCATATATTCTTCAGAGTTATATTGGATCATTGCCTTGCTGAAGATAACCCCATGCTTCCCAGCAGATCATTTGCACTAATGCTGTTATTTTGTATACAGTACATTTCTCTCCACTTCAGTTCATATGGTTTCTTCCAGGTTTTTCTTATAGCCTCCTGTTCATCATAATTTTTATATAGTACCTTGAACTTGACAGAGAATTTTCTTCACAATAGCCCAGCAGAGTAGGTACCATACATTTTGACATTGTAGTCAATAATCCTAACTATTTCCCTCCATCCCATTCCCTTCCAATGATATTTACTCTGTTGTCTATCTTATTTTGCCCTAATCCTCCTCAAAAGTTTTTTGCTACTGACAGCCCTCTCCCCTACTCTACCCTCCCTTCATTCACCCTTCCCTCCTTATCCAGGAGAGGTCACTTCTAACTTGAGAAGAGGAATAAAGACATGGTTCAGGGAAAGTTTCATGAAGGAGATAGCATTTTAGCAGAGTTTTGAAGAATACAGAACATTTCAAAAGATAAGCACAAGTTAAAAAGGGAGAAAATACAAGATATGTACGAGCGACCACTGGTAGCATGGTTTTCATAGAGCAAAGTTGAATGGATAAATATTGTGTGAGATAAGCCTGGAAAGGTATTAATCTTTGAATGCCAAGTTAAAGAGTTTGCATTTCATTTGGTAGGCAATATGACACTATTAGAGAATTCTGTGCAGAGGAGTGACATGTTCAGATGACTGCACAAAGAAAGTTAATGTGCAAGTACTATGAAGGATGGATTAAAGGGTAGCAACACTATGGGAAGAGAGATGGATTTGGAGATAGTTTATGCCTCACATGGCTCAGTCTACTCTTCTGGCTTGGACTCAGGTTTGTTATGAAATGAGACACTCATAATCTGTATAACATTTAGCAAAAAACGTTTACTCAGCAATAGCACAGACAGGATATTCAACTAAGATATAATGTCAATCCTGTTGGGATTGACTACTCTACTGACTTCTAAATTTGCCACACTGGAACACCTGGGCAGAAGGATGTGTTGACCCTCATATCAACTGGATATTTGTCAACCATAAGGAATACTGACTACTAACACACTTGACTTTTATGCCTTAGACAATTAGCTATGTGAATGAATGGAGCCTTTGTTTCCTGGACCAATTAAGTCTCAAGAGTTGTTTCCATTGTTGTAGTTGGCTGTAGTGGTAATTGTCATTGTTGTTTTTGTTGTTGTTTGGGGAGAGGTGGAAGAAATCTAACTTAGATGGCAGGCACCTTCTAGTCTTCAAGCCATGGGCCCCAACTAGATTAATAGGAGAGTTTCTTCTTTTCATAGAAGTTTACTGCAATCATCCTGAAGAAAGCTAGTATACTAGGTTATTGTTATGATAATGGAAATGGGAATGAGGGTATGGATGTGAAAGATCTGGAGGTATTATAGGTAAGGCATGGCTGTGGAACTGAGGGAGATGAGTGCATCAGAAATGATACTGAGGTTTTGAGGTTAGGTAATACAAGTGACAGGGGTAGGGAGGTTAAGAGAAGTAACAGGGTTTTGGTGAAAATACAATTTGAATTTTGGACGTGTGAAGTTTGAATTGCCATCATCCCAGGGGTGACTGGGAGGTTGTTAGAAGTATGGCTCTGGAACTCAAGAAAGAATATGTGGCTAAAAATAACAATTTGAGAGTCAAATGCATAGGGGTATTTGTTGAAATTGTGGGATTGGGAGAGACGGGGGGGGGAGAGAGAGAGAGAGAGAGAGAGAGAGAGAGAGAGAGAGAGAGAGAGAGAGAGAGAGAGAGAGCGCACATGGAGGCAAAAAGAAGTCTGAGGGGAGAACTTTGGGGAATGCCCTCTTAAGGATCTAAGAAGAGGAGCCAGAACAAAAGAAAGAGGACAAAGTGGTAATACGGTGGGAGAACCAAGAAATTATGATACCATATAAGTCAAAGGAAGTGAGGGTGTCCAGAAGAAGGGAATTGTTAACAGTGTCAAATGATACACAGAGTTCAGAGGATGAGGCCTGGAACAGAAAGAAAGAAAAAAGCCATTAAATTTAGTGAAAAGGAGCTCATTGGTGACCTTTGAGAAAGCAGTTTCCATAGAAACCAGAGACTAAAGCCAGATTGTAAGGGATTGGTGAGTGAAAAACATGGTAAAGAAGTAGAAACATTGGGTGTAGACTACTCTTTCAAAAAGTCAGAAAATGATGAGATTATAGAGTAGTTTAACAATGTGCTAAGGGTCAAGGGAAGGTGGGAGGGGTTTCCTTATTTTTTTAAATAGGGGAAACCCCTATGTGTATAGCTAGATAAATGAGAGATAGATGATAGACGGATAGATAAATAGATAGATAGATAGATGGATGTAGAGAAATTGACATGATAGATAATAGACACAAGTAAATGTTAAATAGTCAGAAGAGAGAAATTGACAAAGCAAGAAAGCAAGAGAAATAAAAAAATTTCAGTAGAAGAAATATTTATCAAGTGCTCCCTTTGTGAGTAATGCTGTAAAATCAGTCAAATCAAGCATTTATTAAATACTTAGTACATACTAAGCACTATGCTAACTACTTAGGGTACAAAAAGGGCAAAAATACGGTCAATACTCTCACGGAGCTACAGTAATGGAAGAGTAAATAGGTACATAACTAAAATCATACAAGATATCTACAGTGAAAAGCAGAGGTAACCTCAGAGGGAAAACAATAATGTAGGGGCAGGAGATGTAGTTAGTACCAAAAAAAGGCCTCTTGTAGAATGTGGGATCTGAAATGAGTTCTTGAAAGAAGCTTTTTCCATTTCCATTATATATAACTGTTGACTGGGAAAACTGGCTTGGGCACTGTACCTTTTTCCATTCGTATGCTAAGTAACATAGAAGCAGTGTGGGGCAATGCCCTAAGTGTTCCATCTGGAACCAGAGGACCAAGGCTTAAATATCAGATCTACTGCTTATTTCCTTGGCTAAGTCGCCTTCCATTTCTGCACCTTGACTTCTCCTTCTCCAAATTAATGGAGTTGTACTAGATGACCTATCAGGTCCCTTCCAGCTCTAAATCTTTTTCTATTGTACTTTTATACTGTTAAAAGGAAACTTGAACTCTAGAGGAATTTCTTCATTCTCCTGTCGATATACCAGCTTTTTAACAATGCAGACAGGTTTTCCCAGTGACTATGGCTGTCTGTGGGCAGGAAAAGCAGGCAGAGCTTGGTGACAGAAATGTCTACCATTAATCATTGCCAAGCCTTTTTTTGGCCCACTCCCAACTCCTTTGTCAGGCCAGGTTCCCTGACAGCAAAAACTCTGCTTTCCCAGAGCTGTGCAGCTGGCAGGATGTTTGTGGGGTTTTCCCCTATCTGAGGAGCATTTAATGATTTGTTTGGTAAATAGACTATGAAGAATAATGATCAGAGAATCATAGAGCTAGAGCTGGAAAGGACCTTAAAAATCATCTCATCCAAATCTCTTCATTTGGCGGGGGCGGGGGGGGGGAACCCAAGGCCCAGAGAAGTAACAGGATCTGCCCCAGACCACAGGTTATTAAGTGGCAGTGTCAGAATTTAGGCTCAAGCCCCCACCAGTGAACTCCAGAATCCTTTCCTCTATAACCTGGCTACTCCCATACAGCCTAAATAATGCCAGAGAAAGCTAAATCTGAGCCCTAGAAGAAGTACCAACTATTTGGTTTGGGGACAGAGGGTAAAAAGGGGTCTATATACAATATGGAACAAACTTGATCTGTTACATAAGAAACATATTGTAAAGGGGCAGCTAGGTGGTGCAGTGGATAAAGCACTGGCCCTGGATTCAGGAGGACCTGAGTTCAAATTCAGCCTCAGACACTTGACACTTACTGGCTGGGTGACCCTTGGCAAGTCACTTAACTCTCATTGCCCCTCAAAAAAAAAAAGAAAGAAAAAAGAAAAGAAAGAAACATATTGTAAAATCAAAGAAATATACAAAATAAAACTGAAGGGATGGAACATTTTACTGTGCATTAAGGGAATTTTTAAAAGTAAGAGTTGCCATTATGTCATTGGACAAAGCAAAAACAAACGTTTAAAAACTTTTTAAAAAGCATAAATGAGGAAACTACATTATGCAGAAAGGAACCATAGAGAATAAACCAATATTTGAAAAAAACTTATATGCTCCAAATACCTTAGCATCCAACTTCACAAATAAAATATTAAGAAATAGACAGTAACACAATAGTGACAGGAGATTTTAATATCTCTCTATTTTGGATAAATCCTACAGAAAGATAAATCAAAGTGAAAATATGGAACTGAACAAATGAAACTAGAATGAAAAGATTTACAGCATTTTCTTTGTAGGAATGTTAATGAATGTACATATTTTCAGCACCACATAGAACTTTAACAAAAATTAATTCTGTGTTACGGCATAATGATATTGCAAAGAAATGTAGAAATGCAAAAATAGTTAATATATTTTTTACTGATCATAACACAATAAAAATAGTAATTGATTAAGGAATAAGAAACAAAATATACAGAAAGAAATGGATACTTAACAATGAAACTCTAAATAATGAGTGGGTCAAAAAACAAATCATAGAAATAGTTAATAGCTATGTAAAAGAAAAACATTTTGATGAAAAAAAAAACCAAAATTTCTGGGATATAGCTAAATCTGTCCTAAGGGAGAACATCATACCCTTATAAATATACATTAACAAACTAGAGTTAAAAGAGAATACACTGAGTGTGCATTTTAAAAAATTACAATGCTACACATTTACAAGCTGGTTAGGAAGATCCTCACCCATTATTTTTATTCTCTCTCTCTCTCTCTCTCTCTCTCTCTCTCTCTCTCTCTCTCTCTCTCTCTCTCTCTCTCTCTCTCTCCCCCTACTTTCTTCCTTGCCAAAAATTCCCATAATCTAAATTAAAAGATGAACTCTTTATTTTCTATAATTGGTATTATGAATTTAATAGCAATTAGTAAGAACAAATACTCAGAGATATGAAATGCATACAGTAATTGTACACAAAATCCTTTGTATTTAGGAAAGTAAAAAGAGGAAAGTATACAATAGTAACAAAGAATTTTTTTAAATGCTTTGTCATGTGTATACTCTCAGGTCTGTCTAGGCTTCTACTATTTGCTTTCTCTCCTTTTCCTCTCTTTTCATGATGTAAGTGTATATCCAGCTTTGCTTCTTCCCACCTTGCCTACTTAGCATCACTTCACTTAGGTCTTTGCATATTTATTTGCATTCTTTATGTCCTTATATGACACCATAATTTACCATTATATCATTATAACAAAATTTTTCCTGCCATTCCCCAGTTTGGGGAAATGGAATTTATTTCTGGTTCTTCTTATTACAAACAGAACACTTAAGTACAAATTTATCTCAACAAACATTTATTAAACAACTAACCTTTGTAAGGAAGGCTCTGTGCTGGCTAACGTGGGTACAAAGACAAACAAAATAGAGTTGCTTCCCTTAAGAAGCTTACATTTTACTAACACCTCATTCACATCCTCCACACAACTGCCAAAATGGTGTTCCTTTAATGCATATTTGATCATGGCACCCTCACCCATTCAGTGGACTCCAGTGGCTCCAGACTGTTGCTAAAATGAAAGATAATTTCCTCTTTATAAGCCCCTTGCCAACCTTGCTCCAATATTTCCAGCTTCACTGTATGTTGCTCTACCTTCCAGACTCTGTGAATGAGCAAAAGGAGTAGTCTCTCTCTCCTTACACACAATGCTCCATCTCTCGCCTCTGGGCCTTTGATTTTGGCCATCATTCCCACCCATCCTGGAATGTACTCCCTCCTCATTCACACCTAATAGAAACCCACTCTTTAAAAATGCACCCCAACTACTAGTTCCCTCTCTCCCTAACTACTTTGTAATTAACTACATTGTTTTGATTTGTATTTATTCCCTTTATATTTATTCTGTATATATTCAACTATGTACTTGCTCCCCCCATCAAAATCGAAATACCTGACAAGAATAAGGATTGTTTGATTCTTTGTACTTGCACCACAAGCACTTGAAACAAAGCCAGTACATAGTAGGTGCTGAATTAAGACATACAACATAAATTCAAGATGAATATAGAGAGCACTGAGTAATCCTGGGGAATTCAAGGAAAGTTACCCATAGGAAGTGGAGTGAAACATGAGATGCTGAGGCAAAAATTGGGGAGGGGCAGAATTCCAGTCATGGCAGGGCAGGGGGTGGGGTGGGAGACAACCTAAGCAAAGACATTGAGATGCTATCTATCTTCCTGAGTTCAATGAACAGCAGCTGGTAGGGCAGTTTGCCTGGAATTCAGAATGCATGAAATGGAGTGATCTGAAATAAGTCTGGAAAGGTAGGTAAGAGCCAAATTGCAAAGGGCTTTAAAAGTGAGGCCAAGAGTTTGTATTTTATCTTAGTGGAAATAGGGAGGGACCCACTCAAAACTTTTGAGCAGGGAAATGGCATGGTCAGACCTGTGCATTAAGGATATTAATTTGTCAGTTCTGTGGAGGATAGATTAGAAAGGGAAGAAGCTGGTGGCAGGGAGACAAATTAGAAGGTTGTTGCAATGGTGTAGGAGGGAGTTAATGACGGTTTGAACTAGGTTGGTGTCTATGTGAGTAGAGAGGAGGACAGATGGGAAACTCAGTTTATTTTCAGTTAACTGCCGTCATTGACTATTAGACTCATGTTTTGGAGAGCCAATGCTAGAGCTGCAGACATCTTAGGGGAGTAGGAGGGAGCTGTCCAAATTCCCTGACACTTAATTTAATTGAACGGATAATCCCCCTGTTTAAAGCCTCCATGACCTTTCTCAACATGTAGATAATAAGAATCTTTTCACACATTGAGATATCAAATAACACATCTTCTGAGCTTGCTAATAAGCAACATTGTTCCTTTATGGTTATACCTGCCTCAACTTGACTTCCTCAGGGAACTATAAATAGCCAGTGCTTACATGGCTGCTATCTAGACAGATCAAACAAAAGAGGAGTCTTGGTAGAGATGCCTGGGGATTGGGCCCCTCCAGAAAATGAGCCATTAACTGATTTTATTCTAAATCATGATTTGTTTCACTTTGGATGTCTCTGCCCTGTCCCAACCCAACATGGTAATTAGTAACCTTTCCACTGACTTAGGAGGTTCATTTCTTTTGGATAATACCCAAGTACAAATATTTCTTCTGTAACATTTGATTTTAAAAACTAATGCTTATAGTTTCTTTAAAAGGTATCATGATACCGTGAGAAAAATCATGAACTTGGAGTAAGAAAGAAAACAGAAAACAAACAAACAAATGGTTTCAAGTCCAACCCTGTTACTGAGTCATTGCATGATCTTGGAGGAAGAATATTTTTTGAACTTTGGTTTCTTCATCTGTATAAGCACAGACGTGACTGCTATTCCTTCATTCCTTTGCTCAAGAAGCTTTCATGGCTCCCTATGACCTTTAGGAGAAAATGCATATTTTTCTGCTTGGTAATTAAAGATTTTCACAATCTAGCTCCTATCCATCTTCCTAGAATGATGTCACATTACTCTCTCTTACTCATCTACTCCCTCCCTCAACCAAAATAGTCTATTTTTTGTTCTTTCTATATAACATTTATTCTCTCATCCATATCTTTCTAAGCTGTCCCCTATATTCAGAATGCTCTTCCTTTCCAGCTCCACTTGTTGGAATCACTAGATCCCTAAAAACCTACCTTAAGGGCCTGTTCCTACATCAGATATCCACATATGCTAGTTTCCTACCCTGTCCCATATTTAATATATCTCATCCAATGTGTATGTGTGTGTGTGTATATATATATATATTTATTTATATATACCCATGTATATGCCTATATATGATATATGTTTGTATATATGTGTATATATACATACATATGCATACATACGCATGCATGCATGCATGCCCATTAACATATCCTTTCTCACAGGAGAATGTAAGCTCTAAAAGGTCAGCATCTCTAGTTTTTGTCTCTGTATCTCAAGCTCCTAGCATAGTGCCTTCTACATAGTAAGAACTTTAGAAATGAATTTAAATAATTAAGAATCATAATAAAAATACTTGAATTGCCTAACTTTCAGAGATGTCATGAGGACTGCAGGCAGAGATGTTTATCAAAACACTTTAAAAAGTGCTCTGTAGGGGGCAGCTAGGTGGCGCAGTGGATAAAGCACCAGCCCTGGATTCAGGAGGACCTGAGTTCAAATCCAGCCTCAGACACTTGACGCTTACTAGCTGTGTGACCCTGGGCAAGTCACTTAACCCTCATTGCCCCACTAAATTAAAAAAAAAATTAAAATTAAAAAAGTGCTACGTAAGTGGTGGTTTTCAAAGGAAATCTTTCTTTGAAGTAGCTTACAAACTGATGCTGAAACCGAACATTTATTCCTGAAATTTTAAAGAAAGAATTGAAATTGAGCTAATCCTATACAATGGTTATATTTTTCTGTCCCTGTAAGAACCAGTGTTGGAAACTTCAGAGCCATACTTCTTTGTATGTGGCAGATGTTCTAGGGAAGTTCTATTTACTAAATCCCACCCTATTTTCTCTTCTATCTTCTTGCATGTGTTTTGTTTTCCTTTGATAGGTAATAGTTCCTAACACTGTAGCTTAAGTTTCTTTGACCTTCTACTGATCAGTTAAGAAATAAAGGGACTTTAAAATACACAAATATAGTAGGGGAATTCACAATAGAAAGGATCAAAGATCTAGAATTGGAAAGGACTTCAGAGGCTATCACATCTGTCATTTTACAGATAAGGAAACTGAAGCCAATGTAGGTTTAGTGATGACCTATCCAAGAACACACAAGTAATAAGTATCAGAGGAAGGATTTGAACCCAGATCTTCCAATTCTAGACATTGTGATCATCTCATTGTTCCACAATGAATTCTTTGTAAAGTTAATCATTCTTTTCCAATCTGAACATCCATCCTCTTGTGTTTTTTGTTTGTTTGTTTGGGAAATTCTAATTTATTGCATAGTGGGATAAGAGTAATGGTGCCACCATTCTGATTTGGTAGATGCGCAATGATGTAAGATATGTACATGAAAATGATGCCACTTGATACATTTTGTTAATTGAATAAAAAAACTACAGTTATCCCCTCCACATCACGATTTTTCCCATCATGGTATTGATGTATTGCAGGTTTGCATAAAAATTAAATGGGAATTTGGGGGGAGTTTTGTAGAAGTCTCAGACAACACAGAAAAAATTAGAAACTCAGAAATGCATGAAATATGTGTATAATATTGTGTAGTATAGGCTATGACCAAATTTCAGAATAAGGTATAAATACCCCATGAAAGAAAAAAAAATCAGACTTCTTCTCTGATATGAAGGGAGGACCAAAAAATTTCCAGATCACAAGGGTGTTGCACCCCTAGCTGTCACCATATGGAAGGGATATCTGTAAAGTCATGAAGTTTGAATTGTCTGATTAATTCACACAGAAGTTGACCCAGTATCTCTGATTAAATAGATACAGAGACACCTAAATTTTACTCCAAAAATAGAGATTTTGCATCCTAGAGATTTTGTGTTTCTTTCTCTAGCTCTCCTTGAAAGAGAGGGGGTCCTTAGGAGGAGTAAGGACAAGTGATGCTTAGGTTAGGTGTCAAAACTATTAACCCACAAGAGGCCACTATGAAGTCCAAGTTCTATTTTAAAGTAAAAATATTCCCTTGGGAGAGAAAACCAAAACAATATATCAAATGAAGGGAAGAAATGTAGTTTGATCAAGTCACTGAAAATAAATATTTACTGTAGCTTAATCCTCATATGTTGGATTACTAAAATAACTTGGTTTGGTTGGGTTTGGTTTGGTTTTTACTTTTTAGAAGACAGTTCTAACATTTTTGCCCCTTATGTCCTAAAAGACTTGCCAGCAAGTCAGGTGTCTGCTGCCAAGTGAACAGTGGTATCTAGTTTTGGGTTGCTTAGGCCAACCACTGAGGCTTTTTTTTAGCAATATATAATTGAAAGAGTATGAATACAGCACAGAATCTTCTGAGCTATGATTTTTTAAACAAAACTACAATGTAACTTTTTGTTAAAATAACTGCATAAATATTTAACTCCTGAGAGGTGCCTGCTCACCTTTCAGAGGACTTTCCAGGGAGAAACTGCTATTTCTTCTTCCTGTTTGAGGACAGGAAGCAAGAGCTGGCATGAGCTGGCAAGAGCAACTAATTGGCTTTTATACCCAACAACTTCTTGGAGACCGCTTAGGAAAAAAAAAAAAACCTTCAAAAAATCCAGAAGCTATTGTGTTTTTTCGTTGTTTTATAGGAGCTATGTACCCGATATCATTTAATAAGGTAGATAATAGGCTTGGATAACAATTACTGAAACATCCACAACATTCTAATACCCCATGTATATTCTCTCCCCCTTTAGAATGTAAGCTCTTTGAGGACTGAAACAGTCTTTTCTTTTCTTTTCTTTTTGTGAGGCAATTGGGGTTAAGTGACTTGCCCAGGGTCGCACAGCTAGGAAGTTTCAAGTGTCTGAGGCCACATTTGAACTCAGGTCCTCCTGAATCCAGGGCCAGTGCTTTATCCACTGCACCACCTAGCTGCTCCCAGTCTTTGCTTTTCTATTTGTATAGAGCTTAGGACAGTGCATATTTGTAACATAATAAGCACTTAATAAATTCCTTTTCATTCAGTTATTCAGCTAATAAATAATCCAAGCATAAACTAAGGAATACACAATTTAGAATATAAATTAAATAAAAATACCTAGACATACTAAACTGCTATCAATCTGGGTAAAACCTGTTTTATTTTTCATTTTGTTTTAAATAGGAAACTCTAGCTTTCACTCATTTGTGCTGCCAATAACAAAACTCCTAAGCCTCATGCTGTCTTAGTTCTTGAATGCTTATTTTACTTTGCTCCACTCACATAATTCAGCACTAGGTCTCTTGAGCTATCAAAATCCTTAAACTACCCACCTGCAACTTATTAAAGAAAGGACATTAATTTGTTCCTAAGCTCTTAGAGCACTTCTAACTATCCAGTCCTCTGCCCTTGCATACTCCTTCCCTGATGGCATGAAGAGAAGTAAAGAAGCAAAGGTAAACAAAAGATCGTGACCTCACTTTCCCTTCACTGTCCCTTTCCTGTAGGAGGAAGTTAGTTTTCTAGTTGTCCAATTTCCTTGCAGGAGATAGATTGTAAAGTAAAATAGCAAGTGACTGCATTGTTCAAGTCCTTACAAATGACTTGAACAATACAGTCTGCTTCTTTTTCTTTTGAACTTAAATAGTTTTCTTTTTTGTTTGTTTGCACAGGGCAATGGGGGTTAAGTGACTTGCCCAGGGTCACACAGCTAGTAAGTGTCAAGTGTCTGAGGCCAGATTTGAACTCAGGTCCTCCTGAATCCAGGGCCAGTGCTTTATCCACTGCATCACCTAGCCGCCCCCACTTAAATAGTTTTCAAACAGAAATAAGTAGTGTTTCTCCATAAAAGTATTTACTTTCATTTTATTTGTAACATTTGGACAGGATCTGTGATTTCACTGGAGTCAGGAGCTCCTAGGGAGAAAACAGCCTTCTACCTACTGCTCAGAAACTTAGTCTTAGACAGTTCCCTGGGGGCACTGATATATTTACATACATTAAGGGAACTGAAGATCATAGTCTTTTATTTTTCCTATCAGGAAACCTTCTCTGATTTGATCTTGCCTGATTCCTTGGCTTGAATCATCTCTTCACGTATGTTTAATACTCAATTCCAGCCTCAGATATTTTTTAGGTTATGTGACCCTGGGCAAGCTATTTAACTTCTGCCTGCTTCAGTTTCCTCATCTATAAAATAGAGATAATAATAACACATCTCTCAAAGTTGTGAGGATTAAATGAGATATTATAAAACACTTAGCATAGTGCCTGGCACATAGTAGGCACTTAATAATGAACTACACATTTGTATAGAATGTTAAAGTTTTTCGAAGGACTTTCCCATCTATTATTTATTTTTCTTCTTTCCATTAATATTGTATGTCCTATGAGGGCGGCTAGGTGGCGCAGTAGATAAAGCACCAGCCCTGGATTCAGGAGTACCTGAGTTCAAATCAGGCCTCTGACACTTGACACTTACTAGTTGTGTGACCCTGGACAAGTCACTTAACCCCCATTGCCCTGCAAAAAAAACAAACAAACAAACAAAAAATAGTGTATGTCCTATAAAGGTAGGAATTCTTTCTTCTTTGTTTCTCTTCTCTTTCCTTTATATCACCAAAGAATAGCCATATATGTCCTATGATATGAAAAGCCAAGGTAAAGAAGGAGAAAAAAAACAAATCCCAAACAGATAAATTAGGGTGTGGTAAAAAAAATGAAAGTTTTTAACAGTCGGTTAGGATAACTGAAAGACGCCAGTTTTTGAAGGACCACCCTTTTGGGGAGGAGACGAACAGTCCACCTGCTGCGCACGTCAGACTGCCTGCGGCACACTCGACTTCCGGGGTGGAGAGAACGGAAGTGGGGCTTTGCCTGCTCGGCTGGGCTCCTGACGGCGCGGCACAGATGGTCTCTCTCCAAAGGTGGCTTTTCGGTTTGGTGAGTTTTTATAAGGAATATAGACTAAGCTTAGACTTAAGATGATTTGTATTGTGTTTCTACTTTCCTATCCTTCTAATCAACATCACCTTGTGACTACCATAACAATAAAAGGTCTATCTAGAAAACCAAAAGCTTCTTCCATTTACTAGTCTGGGAGATAAATTAAGGGAAAGGTTAAGTAGGGGAGATTTATGATCTAATATCCAATTTTAAATCTCACAAGGGTGAGCCTTTTCCATTCAAAATGATTTATCATAGGCTTTTTTTGAATAGCGAATATAGCATATCTACTCCAATGTATCCTACTCAGAGCAGCCAAAGTGATTTTCCTAAAGGTTAGGTCTGATCATGGCAATCCCTTATTCAATAAACTCCAGTGGTCCCCTATAATCTCTAGGATCAAATATAAACTGAATATTCAGCACTCTGGACAGCCTTTCCCTTCCTATCCTTACAGGCATCTTTCACACTACTCAAATACCCTATGGTTCAGCCATACTGGGCTTCTTGAAGACTATGGTGTACCATTTCTCTTCTCTGTGTTTTTCCCTGGCTATCTTCCACCCCTTAGAATCCTTGGCTTTCTTTAAGACTCTGTTCAAATACCATCTTGTGTAAGAGGCCTTTCCCAGTTGCCCCCACTTGTGTGCCACACATTTTCCACAAGTTGCTGGTGCCTTGCCCTCTGAGGTTACCTTCCATCCACTTTGTATGCATATTCTATATGACTATTTATGTAATTATTGTTTCCCCTATTAGAATGTAAGCTTCCTGAGGGCAGGGACTCTTACTGTTTTCCTTTGCAGTACTTAGGATAATACCTTCCACATACTAAGTGCTTAATACATGCTTGTATATGGGTGTACATATTGTGATAAAATAATGGGATTTGGCAGACACCCAGGGGCCCCCAACTGAAGATTGATTTAGAATTGATTGAATTGGGTGAGACTGAGAGACTGAGAACCTACTTAAGGATGATTAAATCAAGACCACACCTGGCCAGCCCTGAGTGGGGTGTTGCTCTCAGAGGCCATGGACTACAACATCAACAGGAGACCACCCTCAACCAATCAGCCTGAAGGATCTCCCCTTTCAGGGAGGGAGACGGGAAGTAGGATCATGAGAGTGGCTCACTGGATCAGCCTTTTTGTTTGGGAACTGACTTGTGGTGGCAAGAGATAAATGGCTTGTTCCTAGATTTCTAATCTCTTCCTAATCTTTAGACTGAAAGAGAACAAATTCTCCTCCCAGGGAGGCTGGGGCCCCTCAGTCCTTGGCAGATTTCCTTACAAACTAGAGCCTCTGTGAGGTTGTTTGCATGTCCTATGGCATATGGCACATCAGAGACTCCACTAGTTCTGGATGTGCAATTACACATAAGAAAGAGAGAGGGGGGGGAGGGAGGGAAGGAGAGAAGGAGAGAGCACTCCTGCATCTTCCCCTGAGGTGTTCTGCCTCATCATATGCTCATATAAAAGGCTACAGTTAGAGGGGGAAGAGGCAGGAGGGGGGATCAGAAGAAGAGGGCTGGAATCTTTTTAATGATATAACCACATTTACTGCAGAGTCTTAGGAATGTTATCCTCCAACCCCAGAGTCTCCTTGAGAATATTCAGGAGCATCTTCCTCCAGAGGCAGATCCCTGAGATCTTCATGGAAGATAAGTAAAACCCTGAATTGTGGGATCATGGATTTCAAATTGTAAAGGACTTTTGAGGTTATCTAGTCTAAATCTCTTATTTACATTTGAGGAAACTGAGACCCAGATGGGGTAAGTGACTTGTCCACAGTGAAAAAGAAAATACGTGGCAGATTTCATCTTTGAATCCAGGTCCTCTAACTCTAAATCCAGCTGTTTCTACTGAACCATGTTGTCCCACAACACCATTGTGCCTCTTTCTACAACAACGACCACCACCACCACTACTACTACTACTACTATAGATATAATTGTAGTGCAATACCTTCTTTGAGGATCAAAGTTGGTCAACTTTGTGGCTCCAATTTTTCCTCCCCTCCCAGAAGGAATCAGCCTTCTTTGGAGAAAGTCAAAGTAGAAGCGATACCTTCCTGAGAATGCCATTTAGCCAGACCCCCATGGTCACACATAATGTACATAAGCAATACACACACATGCACATGCTTTACACTGACCATTTATTTAGTGCTTTAATGTTTGCAAAAAAAATACTTTTTGTACATTAGCTCAGTTGGTTATATAAAGTAATTGCTATTATTATCCTCACTTGACAGATGAGGAAACTGAGAGTCAGAAAGTTTAAGCGAATTACCCAGGATCACACAGCTAGTAAGGGTCTGAGGTGTATTTAAACACAGGTCTTCTTGATACCAGATCTAAAGCTATAGTCACTATACCATCTTACCTCTCATGGTAGAGTATATAAAGCCAAAATGTTATAGGAATTTAATAATACTTTTAGATGAATTTCAATTTTACTTATCATAATAGCATCTCTATATATGCAGTATAAAATCATATAGTATCCTATGATATACATATTTGAAAAATAGTCCCATGTATGTGACATTCAGTCTACAGAAGGTATGCTCACCTATTTATTATAGTGAGTTACTGCATATTTTGTTGGAGCTAAGGAGCAAATTAATATTTGATATGATATCAATTCATAAACTCCTTAATATAACACTTGGGCCCACAAGTTGAGACCCACTCTCAGAGTGAAAAGACCACTGGATTTGTAGTCAGAAGGTCTCGATTCAAGATGTATTTTGACAATCACCAACTGTATCATTAATGGACTTCAGCTTCTCATCTGTAAAAAAGGGTTGGACTAAATAACCTCTAAATCCCCTTCTGCCCTGAAAGTCTATGGGTCTGGGCAGCTAGGTGGCGCAGTGGATAAAGCACCAGTCCTGGATTCAGGAGGACCTGAGTTCAAATCCGGCCTCAGACACTTGACACACACTAGTTGTGTGACCCTAGGCAAGTCACTTAACCCTCATTGCCCTAAAAAAAAACAAAAACGAAAGTCTATGGCTCTAGTCTGTTGAATTCACCAACTACCATTCTATCCTCCAGAGATAATGGCTGATCGAGAATAGTAAGTGGACCACCTGGAGCTTTCCTGGAAGAGGACAATGTGATTTCATTTGTTGTATCCTGTTGTTCAGTCAGAAGGTAGATGAAGAAAAGAAGTTTATGTGGTCTTTACTTTAGAATCATGGATAATAAAGAATCAGGTGCTTCTGGGTCTGGCTAAGAGGGAAGACAGGCCCCTATAAAAGGCACAAGGAGATGCCTCTGTATGTCCACTGAACAAGACAAGTTAATAGAGGAGAAGCTATGATTAGCAGAAGCTGTGGGCCTGGTATACCATGAAGGAAGATCATGAAGACTAAGGCCTCTGAGTTCTGAGTTCTTAATTTTTCCCAGAACATGACCTCTGAAACTCTAAGAGACATACATTATATCTGGTGAGAGATAAAATGGTGGTCTTTCATCTGGTAAATACATTAACTTCTTATGGAGCAACTGGGGGAAAAGGGAAAGTTTTTGTTAATCCTCATGGGAAGGAGCCTGTTTAGATTGCTCGGTCATGAAGCATGGTATTGGGCATGCTTATTGGATTTGGAGCTCTTCATTTTGTGGCCTAACCTAAACTTGAGACACTCCCCTTAAGCGAACTTCTCCTGTCTATATTATTTCCTTTCATTGGTCCCATGGGTCAAATGAGGACAAAAAGGACAAACAGGATGAAAACTTGCCTTCTGTTTTTTTGGTCAAACACCAATCAACAAAGCATTCCTTTATTCTGTCCCAACCTACAGGGATTCACATTTCAATTATTCAAAGGGTTTCTCCTCTGTGCATTCTAGTTGTAAGGCAAATTCTGCTTTCCAGGGCAGGGAACTGAAAGAAACATATTGAGAAATGGTTTGTGTTCATAACATGTTGATCCCAGACACAAATGGCTGATGATGCACATTTGTAAATAAATTGGACTATAGTCTGCCTCTCAGTCCTTGGATTTGCCTGGGTCAGCTCATAAGCTAACAAGAGCTGGGGAAAGGGCTTATTTTTCCAAACCTTGTGTGGCATTGATAGACTATAAGGAGTTATTGTTTTCTTGAAAAGCCAAGCAGCCCATTGGTAGCATTTTCTGCCTACAATGACTTTCTGGAAGTAAAATAGTTCCTTTTTGTTTTCCTTTACTGGTATTTCTGCTTCAGGGTTCAAGGACATTTCAGAACCATCAAGAATACAGTGTTTATTTTGGAATGTAGTTGTTTATTTTTAACTACTTTCTCAGCTCATCAAATTCAGGTTTAGAATGGTGTTCAGTGATCAAACTACTTATTTCCAGAATTCAGGCCACCTATTTGCAATTCCATTGTCTCTTTTAAAACAAAAGAAGACAATGCTTTCAAATTCTTTAAAATGGAAACAAGACTAGGGTTTAGATTTTTTTTTATGAAATGATATCCTAGTTTTGTGAAGGCAAATCATTTCAATTTTAAGAAAAAATAAACATAGGTTTTCTGGGCTGGAAGGTTTTTGGAAATGGTGTCATCCATATAGTCTAACCTTCTTATTTTACATAAGAACCTAAGGTACAGAGAGGTTACAATTCAATTCAATTTGTTTGTTTGTTCGTTTTTGTTTTTTTGGTGAGGCAATTGGGGTTAAGTGACTTGCCCAGGGTCACACAGCTAGTAAGTGTTAAGTGTCTGAGGCCAGATTTGAACTGAGGTCCTCCTGAATCCAGGGCTGGTGCTCTATCCACTGCACCACCTAGCTGCCCCAATTCAATTCAATTTAACAAGCATTTAGTGAGCACTTGCTATGTGTTAGGTACTGTGCTAAGTACCAATACTTCAAAGCTAAAAGATACCTTGAATATTATCTACCTCAATCTCACCATTTTATAGATAAGGACATTGAGACTCAAATTGAGTTGTGAGATGTCAAACATCATACAAGTCAGTGGTAGAGATGGGATGAAAATTCAGGACTCCAAATTGACCTCCCTCATTCTGCTATTATTTTCAATATTGCATGTTATTTTGGATCATGGTATTACTGAGCTGGCCTGAGGGGTGTGCCCAAGATGCTGACATGGGCCTTCTCTGGAGGTCACTTCCAACCTGTGCTTTCTGGCTTGTTTCTTCCATCTGGCACCAGACTGGGCAAGATAGATACTACCTCATTTAAAAAGTTTAACAAGGTTTAAACACCTGGCCACACAACATTTGAAGGGTCAATGTGAAATTAGCTGGAAAATCCAACTGCCACCCCTTTCCCCCAAGGCAAATTCTGCTTTATCTTCCCCTTAGTTATGATCCTCCTCTCTTGTCCCTTTTGGCTTCTTCCTCTTCTTATATTGTAATGAAATAGAATGATCCCTGGATTTAGTCACAGAACCTGAGATCAAATAGCCTCTTACTACCTGTGTAGTACCTTGGTCACTCTCCTCACTGCCTCAGTTTTTGTTTTTTTTTTATCCATGTCATACTAGATGATCTCCAAATTAGTTTCCCTTTCAAGCTTTAGCCCAATAGAATACAAGCTCCTTGAATGGTGGGGATGTCTTACTTGTATTTGTACCCATAGAACCTGACACAACCTGGCACAAAACAAGTGCTTACTAATTGATTAGTGGAGAGATCTATAATTCTCTCATCCTCTATCGCTTTTTCTCAGATTTCTTACATTTTTTCTGGTGCTCAGGGAAACCTCGGTATCTCATAGAGGTTTCATATGTCTTGGTACCCTCTCCAATGCTGACCATTTCTTCTCTCGTATCCCCTGACACAAAGGGCCAGAGAAACTGGCATATTCTTTGTACCCACTGTCACTTTCAGACCATCACTAAATTCTAACCTCTTCTTACTATGATCTAAGGATTTGTAAGCCACTCTTTCTTCCCTGTTGAGTTATTATCATGCTCCTCATCTTCTTTGATACCAACAGTTTCACTCTTTGAATAGGCTGGACTTCTAGTAACTCAGCCTTCTCAACTTTCATGTCATCTGTCTCTAATCCACCATATTCCTAAATAGATGGGGTCATACATTAGCTGCCTCTTCCCTTCCATCCCAACCCTTGGTTCAAGGAAATTTGTTCTAGGTTACCAAATTCCTAATTATACCACAAGACCAAAGTAGGTATCTGATAGATACTTTTAAATTAGTCTGTAACTATATTAACATTTTCCCCCTCTTTGATGTCCTTTTTCTTTTATTTTTAAGAGAGGCCACTTGGCATAAATGGATGGTGACTTGGCTTTGAAACAGAGAAGATCTGGGTTCAAATTCTAGCTTTTACAAATATTGAATTCATGACTCTAATCAAGTCAAATAATCCTTCAGTGCTAAAGGCAATTCACTAAGAATTTAAGTTTGTATAGAAGATGCCATCCTAAATTGATTGAAAGAGCTTTCTCACCTGAAAGTTTCCTATATCAATAAAATCACAAGTTCAGTCCCTATTCTAATTTCATTTATGTGGATGAATTTTGCTGTTATATCACATTCCCTTCCCATTTCACCCTCAGCCAGCTATCCCTTAAAACACAGATTAAAAGGCAGGAGGAGAGCATTTCTTTCTTTTTTCTTTCTTTCTGTCTTTCCTTCCTTCCTTCCTTCCTTTATTTCTTTCTTTCTTTTTCAATCTCAATAGTATTTTATTTTTTTCTAGTTACATATAAAAATAGTTTTCAGTATTCATTTTTATAAGATTTTGAGTTTCAAATTTTTCTCCCTCCATTCCTTCATTCCCCACCCCTCCCCAAGATAGCAAGCAATCTGATATAGGTTATATATGTGCAATCACATTAAACATATTTCCACATTAGTCATGCTGCAAAAGAACAATCAGAACAAAGGGGAAAAACCTCAAAAAAGAAAAAAACAACAACAAAATAACTGTGGTATGGTTCAATCAGCATCCAGATTCCAGAGTCCTTTTTCTGGATGTGGAGAACATCTTCCATCCTGAGTCCTTTGGAATTGTCTTGGATCATTGTATTGCTGAGAAGAACTAAGTCTATCACACATGATGATAACATAATGTTATTATTGTGTATAATGTTCTCCTGGTTCTGCTCACTTCACTCAACATCAGTCCACTTAAGTCTTTACAGGTTTTTCTGAAATCTGCCTGCTCATCATTTATTATAGTTCCATTACATTCACATACCACAACTTGTTCAGCCATTCCCCAATATATGGGCATCCAGGAGGGGAGCATTTCAACAAAATCCTGTCAGACTGTATATGTGATAATGCTACACCCATAATCCTTTACCTCTGCAATAAAGGGACAATAGTGCATTTTATCAATTTTTTCTCTAGCTTCAAGCTTGGTAACTGATTATATAATATTCAGTTTCATTTTATTATGCTTTCTATTTAGAATGTTATAGTCATGTATGTTGTTTGGTTCTACTTATTTCATCGTGTATCAATTCATGAAGATCTTCCTATAGTTCTCTGAATTCTTCATATCCATCATTCTTTCAGTGCAGTCATATTCCACTACATATATGTTACCACAATTTATCTAGCCATTCTCATATTGATATGGCATATTTGTAAGTAAATAAAGTAGTAATAACCATCAAGAAAGCCCCTTCCCTCAAAATATGCAAGATCTTATGGCCCTAAAAGGCCATTTCTATTCATGGAGATAGGCATTTAGTCAACTGGTCCTAATGTAATTATTGTATTCCTTTCTATAGAATGTCAAAAGCTTTACAAGAAGTGGGGGAAGGTGGTCATTTTGTTAATGGCATGTACTATATCACTTCATACTAGACACCATCTTTCTAAGGTTCAACTCTCCATTATTCAGTCAAACCATCATGAAAACCAATATTAACTTGCTCTAGTAACCAAAGATATATGAAGCAGAAATAGCTTAAGCTAAGTGAAAATAGAGGTGTATGTTCACATATGTATATGCATATGTATATGAATGTCTAGGTATTATAGTATAGCAGAGAATTGGTCAGGGTCTCAGAAAGGCCTGGATATAAGTTTTGCTTCTGATACTTCCTGAGTTACAACTTTGGGCAAGTTGTATAAATTCTGAGTGCTACCAAGCAAGCTTCTATGGCCATAAGTTATAGATAAATAGAAAAAAATGGCTTGGAGTTTCCACACTGTGGTTTCACCACACTGAAGAGATCAAAATCCTGGATATTACCTATCTATCTGTCTGTCTATCTGTCTGTCCAGCTATCTATCATCTATCTACCATCTATCTATCTATTGTCTATCTATCCATATATACATACATATACACATATGCATATATGTGTGTGTATATATATTCATATATATACACACATTTTTATAAATGTACAGATAAATGTACACCCATATATGCATATATATTTGAAGGTGAACCTCAGAAAAGGCTGTAACAAAGTGGGTTAGCCCAAGAAACCAAGACTCCAGAGTCGGACTCCTTTGTCTATCACCATGATATCTCTTCCAATGGGTCTCTTAATTGTATTCTTTTTATATAGTCAGAAGAAATGGATTTTTCATCTAACATGAACCACATTGGCCACACAGTGGGTACCCAGCATGCATTTGTGGAATCTAAAGCATGTGAGTGATTTCTGAACTGCAGGAGGTATCATAGAAAAACAGCAGGACTAGACAGATAGCATGGTATAGTTAAAGATGCTGCATGTGGAATCAGAAAATCCCAGATTGAAATTCCAGTTCTGTTGCTTAACTGCTAGAACATGCAACCTCTTAAGAAGGATGTTAGGGGCAGCTAGGTGGCACAGTGGAAAAAGCACCAGCCCTGGATTCTGGGGGACCTGAGTTCAAATTTGGCCTCAGACACTTGACACTTACTAGCTGTGTGACCCTGAGCAAGTCACTTAACCCTCATCGCCTCACCACCCTCCCCCCCCCCAAAAAAAAACAAGAAGGATGTTAGCATACCCTTTGACCCAGAAATGCTACTAATAGGTCTTTTTCCCAAAGAGATCATAAAAAAGAGAAAAAGACCCACATGTACAAAAATATTTATAGCTGCTCTTTTTGTGGTGGCAAAGAATTGGAAATTGATGGGATGCCCAGCAATTGGGGAATGGCTGAACAGGTTGTGGTATATGAATGTAATAGAATACTATTGTGCTGTAAGAAATGATGAGCAGACAGATTTCAGAGAAACCTGGCAGGACTTGCATGAACTGATGGTGAGTGAGATGAGCAGAACCAGGAGAACATTGTACACAATATCATCAACATTATGTGTTGATCAACTGTGATAGACTTGACTCTTCTCAGCAATACAACAGTACAAGATAGTTCCAAAGGACTCATGATGGAAAATGCTCTCCAAATCCAGGAAAAAAGAACTGTGGGATATGGATGCAGATTGAACCATACTATTTATTTTGGTTTTGGTGCTGCTGTTTTTCTTTTTTGAGGTTTTTGTTTTTTGCTCTGATTCTTCTTTCACAGCATGACTAATGCAGAAATATGTTTAATGTGATTGTACATATATCACCTATATCAGATTACTTGCTGTCTTGGGGAGGGGGGAGGGAAGGGAGGGAGGGAAAAAAATTGAAACTAGGAATCTTATAAAAACAAATGTTGAAAACTATCTCTACATGTAACTGGAAAATAATAAAATACTTTTATAATAAAAAAGAAGGATGTTAGATATAGAGCCAAAGGACCTACTATGTGTGATCTATAAATGAAGGGGGAGGGGAGAACTTACTGAATTTATTCTGTAATCCCTTCTAACTCTAAATTCTAGGAATAGACTTTATCATTGTGTTGAGTCCCTATAAGTACCAGTGATTAGATGGTTCCTAGAAATGTTATAAATTTGGCCAATTGAATTGCACACATTTGTATCATCCATGTTTTTTTAATCAATACAAACTGTTTCCACTATAAATTTTACCTTTGATTCATATGCACATTGTTCAGTCCCTGGGACCCTGAACAGACTCTTACATCAACTTTTTAGTCTGGACCTAGGTTGTTATTTTTCTCCCCATAGAGAAGGAACAAGTTAGTGAGATGAAATGGCACTTCTTGGAATTGCCAAATATCAACGATTCACTAAAGAACTTGGAAAAAACAGACTGCCCTAGGGACATCTACAGAAATTTTTCAGAGACTGTCTGTCGGTCCACCTTAAGAGTGAGCCACAGAATTTACTTTTCTTCAAAGCCAGAGCTGCCATTAGACCAGAATAAAAGCTAATTACTATACTCTTGGGTTAGGATGGGCAACATTGACCAAAGACAGGGTTTCCATTGATAATCAACTCTGAAGCTAAATTACTCTATTGGGTATTAGTTCCATTTTTACATGGTGAAGAATGAGTGAACCATTAACTGGACAGTTCTGAATTGCTGCAGAAAAAAAAATGTGTGAATTGTAGAAATTGTGAAAACCTGCGTCACTCAGAAACAAAAGGAATAAAAACATGAACATTGCACCACAGCTCCCCCTGGTTTACATAAGCAAGAATTGCCAAAACTTTTCATAGGAGACAAGAATAGTTTTGAATCTTAAATCTATTGTTTAGTGGGAATAAATGCAGATACTTTATGCAATTCCAGACAACTAATTACAGTTCCCCTACCTAATGTAGTTCATAAAATCTGATTATTGCAAAAAGGCACAGAAAATAAGTGTTAATTCAATTAAATTCTCTCCCCATTTCCTCTGTCACCTTTGCTGGTTCTTCATCCATACCTTGCCTGCTAACAGTGAGTATACCCCGAGGCTCTGAAGAAGACCAGACTTCCCAAATTCTAACTGGTCACTGTACTTTGGTGCTTTGCAGTATATGAGCTTGCTGCTTTCAGTAGAGAGCTAAACCTTGAGAACTGGTAAAACCTTAAGGTGACTGAAAACAGTATAGGCAAACTGTCTCTTATGAAAGGTTATCCTATTCCATAGGTCAAACCCTTTAGACGTGCCATATTATTTTCCTCCTATTAGATCATGAGCTCCTTAGAAAGTAAGACTTGGGTCCTTGTATTCCTACTGACTGGACCACAATAGACACTTAATATATTGTGATAAATGAATAATAGTTCACATTTTTCTACTTCTTTAAGGCCGACCAATTGTTGTATGAATAAAGAAAAAGGAAAAGCATTTCATTCAATTCAATAAACATTTACTAAGCAACTATAGAATCACTAGGACTATAAAACCAAAAGTGAAATAGTCCTTGACCTCATAGAGTTTACATTCTGCTAAAAAGAATTGTGAGAGATAATTATTCTTTCTTTTTTAGGTTCCAAATTTAGGAATCACCTTCAATAATGAATAATCATCAGGATCATGCTTTGAAAGCATATTGCCAGCTTTTTGCCAAATGTAATGGACTTTTCCTCTTTTAGCCAAGGGAAATTAGGAAGCTGATATGGTTAAAGTAATGTTTAGTCTGAAAAATAGTTTCTTGGGCTCTGAGTCAAGAAATCTCCATTCTAATTTCTCTGTACTGCTTCATGGGCAACACTAACCTTACAAGACAAGGATTTTACAAAAGGTAAGATAATTGTAGAATAGCCCTTGTCTAAGTATCCAGGAAAGAGTTCAGATTCTTATAAGCTAAAGTAAATTCCGCCCCCCTGCCCAGCCCATCACTGGTTCCAGTGTTCAGGTTGCTCTCAGATCACATGATCTGAAGAATATCTGGTTCACAAATTCTGACTGGTCACTGGAATTTGCTGCTTTGCAGTTTGTGAGCTTTCTGGCTCAAGTGGAGAGCTGTATCTTTGAGAAGGATTGTTTAAACATATTATTGTAACTGAAGGACTCAATGTGCCACCAGGGCAACTTTACCCTGTAATGGTTTGACAGGATGTCTTCAAAATCACGGAGCAGAAAAGAAGATCCAAGGCTTACTTTAGGAAGTTCTCCCATTCTTGGTTCTGCCTGTGGGATTCTGAGTCTCCCATTGTGCATTCCAGGAACATTTTCCCCATCCCACTCCCAATTATGATTGCCAAATACCCACATTTGACATTTTAAAATCTCTCTTTTCATTCCCTAAAGCATTCTACCAAATCACAGAATTACACATGCTGATGCACCAGGTGTTATCCCAAGGGGCTTTGCAATTCTTGTTTCAAAGCCACACCCCTAAAATTCAGAATGATTGGTATGAAGGAAGAGGAGAAAACCAGTAGGAGGTCAGGCAAGGAATGGAGTTCAAAGCTTTGAAAGGTTTACAGGGTGTGGACAGATTCAGATTTAGGTCCAAGTCCAAAAGGAAAGTTAAAACAGATCTAAAAGAGGATAACTCTTTGTTAGATAGTGAAGTTGATAATTCCAGTGAATGGCAAAACTCACCTTCTAAACCATCTCTAATCAGACTTGTGCCATATATTGTGCCATATTCTCATCAGTTCAGGAAGATTAGGAAGTGAGTATATTTCTAATAATGTTTTCTCTATCAACTAGATTATTGGACCAGGAGTCAAAGGTCATGGGGTACAATTTTAACTCTATTGATAGTGAACTTGGACAAATCACCTAACATCTCCCTTTAGCCTAAATCCCTATCTGTACAATGGGAATAAATAATATCCATGTTGCCTAGCTCACAGGATGCTCTTGGGCCAAAGTCTGGCATCTTGAACCCTTAAAATATTACCAATCATAGTATTTTACATACAACAACTCATTTGGTTCTCACAACAGACCTGTGAGGGAGACCCTGAAGATATCATTATCCATCCCTCTCCCTTCATAGATGAGAAATCTATGGCCTAGAGAACTTCCCTAAGGTCACACAACCAATAAGTTGCAGAGCTACAAAACCCAGTAGTCTTTCTACAATATAACACTATGACCATTGCTCCTTTACTTCTTCTGGAGGAAGAAAGGTTATTTATATACATATAAATATTATAAGACAGCTAGGTGGCACAATAGAAAGAGTGCTAGACCAGGAGTCAGGAAGACCAGAGTTCTAATCTGACCTCAGACACTTAATAGCTGTGTGACCCTGGGCAAGTCATTTAACCTGTCTGATTCAGTCTCCTCAGATGTAAAATGGAGATAATGATAGCACCTACCTCTGAGGGTCATCAGGAGGATCGAGTAAGATATTTGTAGTGTGCTTCTCCATTAAATTGTGAGCTTGAGGATAGAGACTCTCTTTTATGTATTTTTTTTCTTGTAGCCTGATACATAGTAGTGATACAGGGGAAAAACTGGGAGGAGAAAGCATGTGGGTCCTTAGGATTCCTCTGTAAAGAATTACACTCTCACACAAGACCTAATTAGGAATAAAAGAACAGGTTTATTGGGGTACAAGAGAAACTGGCCAGGAGGAAGGTTCTGCAGGAACAAAATGCTTTCCTCCCAGACTAGCTCGGGGAGTGCCATTTTATAGGGTTTAGATGGGGTGGGTAAGAGTCTCTTATTGGGTGAGGGGCTGGGGGTTCTCCCCTGTTGCACTTGCATAGGAGAATTCCCTCTTGAGTGATTTGGTGGTGTGTGTCAACTTTGTCCTGATGGGTCAAAGCAGTCTGCTGATGGGCGGTTCTAGGTGGTCTTCTCCTGGATTACCTCATCCAGGTTCTCAGGAGGGCTGGGATGAAGTGTGATGGTCCTGGAGCATGCTTGCCTCTTATCTCTTTTGAGTATGTGTGTGTCCTTGATTGAGTTCAAGGAGAGGCCTACTTGATTTCAAGGGAAAACCCCTGAGGTTTCAAGGAAAAAGTTCCTTGAACTCCCCAGAGAACTGTTGGGGTAACCGGGGCCCATAATTCTCCCATGACAGTAGGCACTTAATAAATGGTAATTGACTGGCTTGAAAGTATGTGTATATAAATATATGCATGTATACGTATGTGTATATATATATATATATATATATATATATATATATATATATATGCATTCTTCCTCCAAAAGCACAGATTATAATCCGTTTACACTTTCAGTAAACATTTTCTCCATGAGGTCTTTCTTCATCTTACTAGCAGCTAGTAATAACCCACTTCACCCACTTAAATTTCCTTGGATTTATTTAGCAAATATTCTGTACGTACACACACACACACACACACAATAACAAATCCATTGAAATAAGTATATATGGGGGCAGCTAGGTGGTGCAGTGGATAAAGCACCGGCCCTGGAGTCAGGAGGACCTGAGTTCAAAACTAGCCTCAGACACTTGACACTAGGTGTGTGACCCTGGGCAAGTCACTTAACCCCAATTGCCTCACCAAAAAAAAAGAAATAAGTGTTTATGTATCTGTGTATATGGATAGAACTGGATGGCCAATAGAACACTGTCCCAGCCCCCTAAAACTAGTAGTTGATACTTTATTGATATGAATACTTGAATTATCAAATTTTAATACTGGAATGATTGGTGGTAATGCTCCCTCACAGAATCACTGAATTCAGAGTTGGAAGGACCCTCAGACATTTCTGCTCTTGAACATTCCCCAAAATGGTCATTGAGTTTTTCCTTGAAGACCTCTGGTGAGAGAATGGTTGTTTCATGAGTTCTCATCATCACTCATTGGCCAGTCTTCTGGTGATAACCATCTTTTTAGCCTGACCTCCATGAGCTTGTTCTTTGCTGGTATAAACTTTAAAATCCTATGCCACAATAAATTATCAGAGGAGGACACTGGTGGAGAACCAGTACTTTATTCTGATAAAATTGTTATTGCTTGACTCTTCAGTCAGAATGTACACAGTCTATACAATACCCCCTGCTGTCATCTATTCTTTAGTCATATATGAAGATGGAGATGGCCCTGAGATTTTCCTACCCTTGATGGGGTATTGAAATGCAATAATCTTACCATATTGAAAAAAGATAATTTATCATCTTTCCTTTTGCAGAATAACAAAGTGCTACCAAGTCGATGAAATAGAGATACAAGGGGAGTAGGTTAGGAGGACAAAAGAGAAATCTCATGAAATCATGAGGCCAACAAGAAAATTAGATGAGATTAGGGAACTCAAACTAAAATTATAAATTTGTCTTTTGCTTAGTTTTCTTAGTTTTTTGCAGGGCAATGAGGGTTAAGTGACTTGCCCAGGGTCACACAGCTAGTAAGTGTCAAGTGTCTAAGGCCAGATTTGAACTCAGGTCGTCCTGAATCTAGGGCAATTGCTTTATCCACTGTACCACCTAGCTGCCCCCTGCTTAGTTTTCTTATAAAACAGAAAAGTAAATAAATCCCTGTTCAAAGTAAACCCAGAACCAGGAAAGAAAATTTCTAATTACCTTATTTCTTGTAAAAACAATTTCTGAGTAGACCTGGCACATTAGAAATTTCCAGACTGTTAGGAAACTTGATGGTTCTGTTTGCAGTTTTCTGAAACTTATACTTTGTGATCTGGTATCAGCAACATCTTGCTGATCCCTGCTTCCCTTAGTAGCATCCAATTCAATGGCATGCTTTCTTTGGGGAAACCAAAACACTTGCCCAGCTCAATATCTGAAAGGTCATTGCTAAAAGTAAAGATTCAGGAGTAGTGTTTTTATAAGGAGAGGTTGCCTAGCCTAGAGGAAAGAGCAAAGTTCTGGGAATTGGGAGAATGCAGCTCTGTATGACCTGTGGAAAACTGTTTCATCTCTTTGTCTCAATTTCCTGACCCATAAAATGAAGACACCCTACCTTACCAGGATAGTTGTGAGAATAAGATAATAAATGCGAAAGGACTCTGAAGATTACAAAACCGTATATAAATCTAAGTGTGGGGGACAGCAGGTTTTTAGCTGTTTAAAATGCATCACCAAAGTCAGGTTTGTTTGGCTTTTTTTCCTGCTTTGTATCCCCAGTAAGTAGCACTTTTGAGAGCCGATTGTTTTATTTTCAGTGTGAACATTTTTACCTCAAAAATAGGTTTTCAAATCAAGCTCAATTTATTGTTTTGTTGATTGTATAGACTTGGTATATCTTGTGTATATTTTTTTTTCCTTAGAGATCTGATTATTAAACATTTATCAGAACATTATTTGATCAAGCCGTAAGTCAGATCTGTGATACAATCTTAGACAAAAGGAATCAAAAGAAAAGTTTTAATAATAAGAGGGGGGGCAGCTAGGTGGCGCAGTGGATAAAGCACTGGCCCTGGACTCAGGAGGACCAGAGTTCAAATCAGACCTCAGGCACTTGACACTAGCTGTGTGACCCTGGGCAAGTCACTTAACCCTCATTGTTCCACCCCCCCACCCCACCCCCCCGCCAAAAATAATAAGAGTGGGGTATTCTACCTGGCTTTTGTTTGGTAGCAGCTGACTATGGTTGCCTAGACCCTCTGGTTATTATGAATAAAGAGCTGTCAGTTATTATTATCAGGGAAAAGCTTTCTAGTCACTATACCCTAGCAAATGGGAGCTGAAATGGACAACAGGTAAGCTTAAATAATTGCATTCTAGAAGTCTGGTGCTCATATGCCCAGGAGATGCTCAGCACCCACTGATGGTATAATAACTTACAGAGCCCAGTAGAGCAGAAGGAGGAAAATTTCCGAGGATGAAAATTTGAGAGTCTCAGAAGAATAAGTTACTCTAGGCACGCATGCACTCTCATCACGAGTTCCTAGTGGTTTTCCTTACCTGCACTTTCCCTAGCCACCTGTATTCTTGCTATGTGTGTAGACCATTTGTGGTCTTTAGTTATATGTGTTCCCTTTATGTAAACCCTCCTTATAATCATGGTGTGCTAACTTTTAGAAAAGTACACATTTCCTCATAGATTCAGCTCTTATCACATTATTTGTGATGCTGTTAGGCTAAATGTTTGTTTTGTGAATTAATGTGTCCTTTGACTGACTGATGAAGGCAAACACATGGCGGGAGAGGTTGTGAGCTGCAGTTTTGAGTGAGTGCCTCAAAGGTACTTCAAACCTGGGGCGGGGTGAGGAGAAAAGGCATCTCTGTGTGAGGGGTGTTCCCTAAGTGATACATAAGTTATGCATTATGATTAGGAAAACAATTAGCTTGAGAAATAGAAGGGACTTCTGAGATGACCTAACCCAACCCATTTATTTCACATTGAGAAGAAGAGTGAGGCCCAGGGAGATGAAATGATTGGCCCAATGTCACCATAGAATGAGAATCATAGATAAGATTTTGATCCAGGCCCTCTAACTGAGCCTGGGGCCTTTTACATTATACCACATATCCCTCTCCTTTATGTAAATTTGTGATATCACAGAGTTTTAGGGAAAAGATGGAACTATAAAGATAATCCTCAGTTTCTTTTGCTGGCTCATTGTCTACATCACACCCCTTAAATGTGGGTGTTTCCCAAGGTTCTGTCCTAGGTCCTCTTCTCTTCTCCCTCTACACATTCTCTTTGTATGTCAGCTCCGGGGCAGCTAGGTGGTGTAGTGGATAGAGCACTGGCCCTGGATTCAGGAGGACCTGAGTTCAAATCTGGCCTCAGACACTTAACACTTACTAGCTGTGTGACCCTGGGCAAGTCACTTAACCCCAATTTCCTCACCAAAAAAAAAAATTATAGTATGTCAGCTCCTATGGGTTTAATTATCATCGCTATGCATTCTAAGATCCTGTCATAATGACCTCTCTCTGTTCCTCCCTCATGACACTCCATCTCCTGTCTGCACCTTTGCAATCCTCATACCTGGAATATATTCCTTTCTTACATATGCTCACATAGAATCCCTCTTTTAAGAGATGTAACTTAGATTGGACTGACGCCATCCCCAATTCCCCCCACACCTCTTTCTGAAACTGTCATGCATTTCTTTCACCTCAATTTTCTGACCTGTAAAATGAAGATACATACCCCACCTACCTTACTGAGTAGTTGTGAGAAGGTAATAAATGTGAAATTGGCTTGAAAAATCACAAAACCATTATTTATATCCCAACATTAGAATATGAGCTCTCTGCAAGTAAAAATTATTTCATTCTTTGTATTTGTAGCCCTAACACCTAGCACAGTGAAGATACATGATGCATGCTTGTTAATTGATTTATCTGGTCTAAACCCCTCAATTTAAAGGCAAGGAAACTTAGGCTGAGAAGAGAAATACCTTGCCAACAAAGCCATCGCTAGTCAGTGAAATCTACTTCTTGAAGGAATTCATGGTGTTAGTTGTTGAGCTTTCTCCATGAGAAGACAATCTGGTGTGAAGGTGATCTGTCCTGTGTCTATGAAGACTCAAATAGATTCCACCACTTTTGCTGAAAAATTTAGCTGAAAACCTGGCATCATTTTTTGGTTTTTTGTTTTTACAAACATTCAGGGTGAATTGTGAAGGGGATTTGACAAGGTCGCAACAGATCCATTAAACTCTGTCAAATGCCATAAGGCGGGAGAACACTTAAAACCACAAATAGGTCACATTTCTTAAGCAGCAAGTGAATGAGCTCTTCTAACTGAGATAGTAATAGGCTTCTAGTAGCAAACACCTGGTATTTGGTTTATAGCTCAATTGCTCCCTCCAGTGGTTCAATAGAAAACATTTTATAAACTCAAATGTAGTCCTTAATCTTTTTATGTGGTATTGATGTATGTCTATATTGTCAGTACCTATATTTGAAGGGATCATATCTAATTTCATCCATGTAAGGAATTCTTGGTGATAAAGCCCAATCCACCAATGCAGATCAGCATCCAATCTTCAATTTAGATCTTTTACTAAAAAATTAAGTGACATGGACAAGGTAACTAAGCCATTATGTTTCAGAGATGGGACTTATGCCAAGTCTTCCTGACTTCAGGACCAGCTCTATCAATAGGGCTGCATGCTTTCAGGAAAATCGCCTGTAAAATGAAATTCCCTATATCAATGCCTTACATCACCATATATTTCTCTGGGGAGGGTTGCTCTTTGGGAAACAAGATAGAAATAAGGTAGAGATGCAAGACAACCTCTAAATGTTGAAAAATGTCACCTTTTCTAGGAACATAATTATAGGAAGATGCATAAGTTCTAAGACATGTCTATTCCTCTAGAAGGGCCACCTCATAAGATAATGGTCACATGGTCTTCTTTCCCAGATGTTTGCTCTTATGAACCCTGGTAAACTAATGCCAGAAATTAAGGAACCCCCAGACTCAGTAACTCTAACTCATCAGTTAACACATACAGAATCAATTTTCCATCAGAGCCAATCCTTTAAGCACAAAATTCTATACAATGGAGTATACCTGCATTTGTTACTGAGGACACTTATTTGTAGATACATTGTTTTCAAGTTTACACAGGCTATAAATATATAGAAAACGCATAGTTCAATTGTCACAAATCCTCAAACATTTATTGAGGATCCACTGATTTGCTTTTGTTTTGCTCTGGCTGATTCAGATACCAGCAAGTGACCTGTTCTGGCCATCTCTCATAGTTCCTCTCCCTAGTGTGCTTCTGATTTTCCAACTTCAATACCATACCTTATCTTTAATATCACCCTGGGACAGCCCTATGCTATGCCAGTCCCCTTTTTGCATTGGTGAGTTCCTTCTGGGGTCCCTATTTTATGGAAATGTCCAAATTCCATTCACTTCCCAGTTGTGCGTCTGACTTACTAACTTCTAAAGCATTCCCCTGTACGAGGTACCTTCATACTGACCTGAACCTTGTGTTGTCTTCCCACATTAGATTGTGTTAAGGGCTAAAATTCTAGATAAACTGTCTAAAATATCTAATGAGTGGTCGCCAATAAATTATAAGCTTTAGCAAGAGTTAGGCTTTTAAGCATTTATTAAGGAGAATAAGAATTTGGTAAAGAGAGAGAGAAAGGCCTAGATTCCTATCTATTAAAGGGAGAGCACATTTCTAGCTCCACTCTCCACCAGAGTCCAAAGGAAAGAACGTCAGACAGAACGCTACTCTCTTCCTTCTTCCTCCCACTACCCCTGATGACAAAGAAAAGACTCCTAGTCTTGCCCTCAAAGACCTTTGCTTCATGGGCGGAAGTCTTCTACAGTAAGTCTCGAGCAGGTGGCGTCATTCCAATTGTTACAACTGTAAACCTGTTTTGGCCAGGGGCTATCTTTTTTATTGTATGTGCTTCCCCAGCGGTTAGCACAGTACCTGGCACTAGCATGCATTAAACAAATGCTTCTTGCCTTATTCACCTTAGCACATCTGTTTTAGAAGTGTTAATTGTGGATCATGAAAATGAATTATTATTTATTATTGACAGTGATAACATTACATTTTTCCTTTTCTGAAAAGGAAAAGTTCTGCAAGAAGCCTGTGTTAGAGCTTCATTCATTCATTCAGCAAACGTTTTTCTAAGATCCTACTGTGCTAAGCACTGTGGGAAGCACAAAGTCTAGCGAAGACATGATCCTTGTCTATCTACTTGAGAAATGACACAAATAATCATTGCTACCATTGATATAGTGCTTTCAGTTTGAAACACTGCTTTATAAGCACTAGTTCCTTCAGTCAAATCACTACATATACAATATACTATCCTATGAAATATAATATAATGCACATTGTACCGACATTAAAGTTATAGGATGAAATACTATGTAGCGTTAACTAGGATTTATGTAGCACTTTATTGTTACCAAAGTACTTTACATGTTCTATCTCAACAGATCCATACAACAACCTCCAGGTTAAGTGCTATTATGATCCCATTTGATATGTAAAGAAACCAAAGCTAAGAGAGGCTAAGTGACTTGTCCAGGGTCATACAGCTTGTAAGTCTCAGACAGGATTTGAACTCAGGTCTTCGTAACTCCAAGTCCAGAACTCTATCAATTATACCACCTCACTCCTACCTTATATGTAAAATGCAAGATCTGACCTTATCATCAGAATACAATAGTGAGGAATACGGAGGACCTCATGGAGGAGAAAGACTTTCTCTCAATAACCTGTTTCCAACTCTTAAATTGTAATTCTCAGTAGCTCCTGAACTTAGGGCTCTCCACTACCAGGCTGCTTTACTGAAGGTCTAACTTCAGCTGAAATTTCTCAAGATAAAGCCCACAGACATGTAGAGAGTTCATTTGTTCAATCAATTATCTTTTTGATCCAGTCAAAGAGATATGTGTTGGGGTGGTACTGAATAAACTGATTCCCCCATTCTTGAAGAACTGTTGCTAGCCCAC
This sequence comes from Dromiciops gliroides, assembly GCF_019393635.1. Taxonomy (NCBI): domain Eukaryota; kingdom Metazoa; phylum Chordata; class Mammalia; order Microbiotheria; family Microbiotheriidae; genus Dromiciops; species Dromiciops gliroides. The sequence goes on from NC_057862.1 coordinate 86,066,101, forward strand.
ATTTCTTTATATTGTCAATAAGCATAAGATGAGAAATTTTGTCAAAATTTTAAATTCAAGCATAATGATAATAACAACAACAAAAATAACAGTAATAGCAAACATGCATATCACATTAAGTTTGGCAAAGTGTTTTGTGTATATTTTTTCACTCATAATAATCTTGTAATACTTTAACAAGGTGTTATTATTATCATAGTTTTACAAATGAAGAAACTGATGCTTAGAGAGGTCATGTGATTTGCCTAGGGTCACACAGTCAATAAATGTCTGGGGCAGGATTTGCACACTGGCCTTCTGGACTCTAGGTTCACCCCTCTATCCACTGAACCCCCTAGCTGCCTAATCTTTAATCTCTCCTCATGCCTGAATTTCAGCAAAGGCTTTGACATAGTCTCTCATACTACCCTTGTTAACAAGATGTAGAGATGTGGTGTAGCACCAGGAGTGAGGGGAGTGTCTGTCAGAAGAACTTCACTCTTATCTTTTTTTTTTTTTAAGTGAGGCAATTGGGGTTAAGTGACTTGCCCAGGGTCACACAGCTAGTAAGTGTTAAGTGTCTGAGGCTGGATTTGAACTCAGGTACTCTTGACTCCAGGGCCGGTGCTCTATCCACTGTGCCACCTAGCTGCCCCCACTTCACTCTTATCTAAAGCAGACAAAGAAGGGTTGAATGCACACAGAATTTGGTATCAAAATACATCAAACTCAAGTAAGGAGAAAAACAGGGATAGGTAGGAGAGAGAGGTTAGAGGGAGGATATAACCAGAAAGGAAATAGTTGAAAACAAAATAAAATTGACTTGGAAATTCTAAAGGGAAAAGGGGAAAGGAAAAGGAAAAGGGGGGAAGGAGAGGGGAGAGGGAGGGGAGGGGAGATTGAAGTTTAGTATGCAGCTTTGTTGTCAGTTTCTTGAGGGCTGACTTGTTCCTTCCACTCTAAGATCCTCTTCATCTTCACTGAGTCAGCCTTAGCATTCTCCTTTGCCATCAAGAGAAAACATGTGAAGTCCTCAGACTGTGCATCTCTGAACCTTTAGTACATAGAATGCCTGCAGTCACTCATTAAATGTTGTTTTTGCCTTTATCTTATTAGCCGAATGGGTAGAATGATGCAGAGAGAAGTGAGCAAAACTGAGGACAACTTAGTAAAACAAAACAAAAAACACAGCTTTGGCAGACTTTAGAACTCTGAACAATGCAGAAGACCTATGATGAAGCATGACAGAAAGCTGATGGAATAGATGTGTGGATTCATTTTGCCTCCTTTACAAGGGTTTGTTTTTCTTTCTCTAGGTTATTGAGAGAGGGAGTGTGAGTAGCAATAGTAAAGACCCAAAAAAGGACAGATTAAAAAAAAACAAGTTCATTTCTCAAAATTAACAGAAGACAACAGAAGGAAATTCAGAAAGCTCTGGCAAGTAGAACAGTTTTAAAAGCAATATGAAGAATTCATTGTATAATTTTTCAAAATATGAGATGTATATGCATATTTATGTGCATATGTATATGTATATTTTAAAACTTTGTTTCTCCATTGATCTTCATCCAAATTCTATCATATTTTCCTTTTCTGGCTACTTGATTTTCCCACATGAGTGGTATCTTTTGGGGGGTGTGTGTGAAATGAGGGTTAAGTGACTTGCCCAGGGTCACACAGCTAATTAAGTGTCAAGTGTCTGGGTAAGATTTGAACTCAGGTCTTCCTGAATCCAGGGCCAGTGTTTTATCCACTATGCCACCTACCTGCCCCTGGTATCTTTTTTTAATATACAATTTTATTCTAACACCCCTTTTGCTGATGTTATTCCTTTTAAAATAAGGCCCTTCCATCACCCTATATCTAGGCATGAGTCGCATCCCACCAAGTCTTGGTAATACTTACGATATCAAATCTACCTCATTGCTCTAGGCTCTCTAGTTTATCTTGTCTATTACCCATATTTTATGCATCTGTGAATAGAAATGTAATACCTTCATAACCAACCAGGCTATACAGCCCCACTGCATAGGATACTCTCTCCTATACTCTTTGATCCAGTTAAAACTAGCCTTTTCTCTGTTCCTCACACATAGTATTCCATTCTCCTGCATCCTTGACTTCTCACTGGCTACCCTTCTTGTCTGGAATGCATTCCCTTCTCACTTCTGCCTTTATAGAATTCCTTCTGTATAAAGCCTTTCCTGATAGCACCACCCACCCATCAGCTGCTAGGGTCCTTCCTTCCAGAACTAATTTGTCTTTAAATACTTCAGGTTTATCTGTATTTATTTTCTATTTATTCTTTATAGACTTATGTACATACTTCTTTCTCCCATTAGAATAGAAGCCCATTGAGAGTAGGGTCTGTTGTATTTTTTGCATCTGTATCCTTGACTTCTGGGTCACATAACCAACAAGATAGAGAGCATTTTTCTCTAATCGTCACAATCACTTAAAACTCACTAACATAAGAATTATGTGCAATAGCTAAAGTAATTGCCGCTATCTCTGCAGGACAGAAAACCAAGAAGTCTAAGAAGAAATTGCAGAAGGGAATGGAATAATGAGTTCTATTGTTTTTATTCATAACATTCATTTAAAAAAAAACTGAGTTCCAAATTTTCTCCCTCCATCCCATCTCCATTAAGAAGGCAAGCAGTATGATATGAATTATACATGTGAGGTCATGCAAAACAAGAATAATATGATCTGAATTACAAAGGAGCTCAAGATGCAACCCAAGGTGGCATACCTTACAAATCTGAGCCTAATAATCCATGGAAAATATGGATGTTCCAAAAAGAAGCACTTGAAGTATTCCAGCTGAAAAATACCAAACAAAAGAAACATGACAATGATAAATACAATTACCAGGGCAAATACAATTAGAATAAATATCTCCAGAAAAAAAAAAAGGTGGGGAGAAACAGAAAGACAAAGATATCTATTAGGTTAAACAACAACAAAAAACAACAAAATGACAACAGATGGACCATTAAGAGATTTCTCTTTAAAAGTTAATTAGGGGGCAGCGAGGTGGCACAGTAGAAAGAGCACCGGCCCTGGATTCAGGAGTACCTGAGTTCAAATCCAGCCTCAGACACTTAACACTTACTAGCTGTGTGACCCTGGGCAAGTCACTTAACCCCATTTGCCTCACAAAAAAAAAAAAAGTTAATTAGGGAGGGCAGCTAGGTGTCGCAGTCAATAAAGCACTGGCCCTGGATTCAGGAGGACCTGAGTTCAAATCCAGCTTCAAACACTTGACACTTACTAGCTGTGTGACCCTCGGCAAGTCACTTAACCCTCATTGCCCCACAAAACCAAACCAAAAAAATAAGTTAATTGGGGGGGGGGCAGCTAGGTGGCACAGTGGATAGAGCACTGGCTCTGGATTTAGGAGGATCTGAGTTCAAATCCAGCCTCAGACACTTGACACTTACTAACTGTGTGACTCTGGGCAAGTCACTTAACCCCAATTGTCTCTCCAAAAAAAAAAAGTTAATTAGGGGGCAGCTAGGTGAGACAGTGGATAAAGCAATGGTCCTGGATTCAGGAGGACCTGAGTTCAAATCTGGCCTCAGACACTTGACACATATTAGCTGTGTGACCCTGGGCAAGTCACTTAACCCTCATTGCCTCACCCCACCCCACCCACCCCCCAAAAAAGTTAATTAGTAGATAAAGATGAAAGCAGGCTTTAAATAGCAGTGGCTGTGGATGAAAAGGTGGGAAAGTTGACTAAACCTCACAATGTTCCATCTCCTGGTGAATCAGTGTTTTTCATAGGATTCATCATTCATCTGAAAATACTTTCTCCAAAGCTACTAACAACCCCTTCATTTCCAAATCTAATGACTTTTCCCCAATCCTCATCCTTCTTGACCTCTCTGCAGCCTTTTACACTGTCAATCAGCCTTTTCTCTTTGATACTCTCTTTGCGTCTTCATGTTTTCATGTCTCTGCTCTCTCCTGGTTCTCCTCCCAGCTATCTGATGACCCTTTCTCAGTCTTCTTTGCTGGATTTTATCCTAGTCCCATCCACTAACATCAAGTGTCCCCCAGGAGACACTTGTCTCTGCTCCTCTTCTTCCTCTATATTACTTTATTTGCTGATCTCACCAGTTCCCATGAATTTAATGATCATCTCTGTGTTGATGATTCTCAAATCTACTTTATCTGATCCTAATGTCTCTGCTTGTCACCTCACACTGTACTATTTCTACAGCCTGCTGGTTACTCTGCCTGCCACAAGTCTTTCCTCACTTGAATCCATCTTCCACTCAGCTATCAAAGTGATCTTCCTAACCCTATCACTTCCCTACTCAATAAACTTCAGTGGCTCCCTATCACCTTCAAGATAAAAATTCAAAGCCCTTCATAACCTGCACCTTTCCTACCTCTCCAGCTTTCTTACATGTTATATCTCCTCCCTATGCACTTTTCCATCCAGTGACACTGGCTTCCATGCTGTTCCTTGAATAAGACACTCCATCTCCAAATTCTAGGACTTCTCTGGCTGTGTTCCATGCCTGGAATGATCTTTCTCCTTGTCTCCACCTCCTGGTTTCCCTGGCTTCCTCGCAGTCCCAGCTAAAATCTTGCCAACTATGGGAAACCTTTCCTGATGCCTCTTAATCCCAATGCCTTCCCTCTAAGGATAGTTTTCAATTTATCCTGTGTATAGCTTGTTTGTACATAGTTATCTGTAGATTGTCTTTCCTATTACACTGTGAGCTCCTTGAGAGCAAGAAATGTCTTTTACATCTTTTGTTGGTTGATTGATTGAAACCATGGATTTTAATGATGGCTCTTTTTTTGGATTTAAGTTTCCAGGCTTAATACACATTTTTCTATTTAGATGCTCTTCATTCTTTTCTTTTTGTGGGGCAATGAGGGTTAAGTGACTTGCCCAGGGTCACACAGCTAATATGGGTCAAGCATCTGAGGTCAGATTTGAACTCAGGTCCTCCTGAATCTAGGACTGGTGCTTTATCCACTGTGCCTCCTAGCTGCCCCACATGCTCTTCATTCCAGTCAAAACGTTATCATGTAACTTTCTTTTTTTCTTCCCTCTCCCTAAGTCCTAGACACAAATACATGTTTGCGTGTCTGTGTGTGTTTACAAAACCATTATATACATACTTCTATTCATTACTTCTTTCTCTGGATGCAGATAGTCTTCCTTCTTATATCCTTTATAGTTAACTTGGGTGTTTATAATAGTCAAAATGACTTAGTCACTCACAGTTGTTCTTAAAATAATACAGTTGTTACCGTATATACCCTTCTCTTGTCTCTTCATTATTTCATACAAGTCTCTCCCTGTTTTTTCTGAGATCATTCAGCTCATCATTTCTTATAGCACAGCAGTAAGTATTCCAGCACAGTCATAGACCAAAACTTGTTCAGTCATTCCCAAAGTGACAGACATCCCAGCAATTATCAATTCTTTACATTATCTTTCAAGTGGTAATTGTCTTCAAGTATTTGAAAGACTTTCATGGGAAAAGAGGACAGTAAAGGTTTTTCTACTTGGCCCTAGATGCCAGAGTCAGGAAGTTTGGAGGGGGCAGATTTAGGTTTGATATAAGGAAAACCTTCCTGTCAATTAAAATTATCCAGAAAAGTAATACACTGACTCGGGAAATAACGAGTTCTACTTTCCTAGAGGTCTCCAAACAAGTCTTAGCTAACCATTTATCACACATATTAAGAGGAATCTCTTCAAATTCTGTCACTCAATGACAGTTGTCTTCCTCTTCCTTTTCTTCATCATCATCTTTGTATTTGTCTTAGTCTTTGTATTCATCTTTATCTTCTCCTCCTTCTCCTCCTTCTCCTCTTCCTCTTTCTCCTCCTTCTCCTTCTCCTCCTTCTGTCATTGTACCTCTCCTAACATTGAATACAGTGATCTATACTCAGAAGAAATGAAAAAAATGAAATGAATATTTTAAAAAAAAACTAGCAATGCCAGGCACACCAAGTACCCAATTAGTGGTCCAATCAATCAGTTATTTAGGAAGGAGTTCAATGATAAGTTGCCATTTGCTTACAGCTAAAGTTATTATTTTTTTAATCTAGCCTTTGTCCACCATAGGAAATGCAAAGCTTTTGAAAACCATGTTAGAATTCTCGATCTTTTTTCACCCAGAATTTCAAGGTGTGTTCCTGTGACAGAAAAAGAGAATGCAAAGAGCCTCCTTCAGACATTGATTTTTGTATTGAGGACTTTTCTCCTGCAATGGGGACTCTGACTGAAGATCAATTTCAGGGTATGGACCAGCTGCTATAAATTTCAGCCAAGTCACAACAAGCAAAAGCAATGCTCTGGCAGAAAATTCAGCAATAGCTCATGACCAAGTCTTATGCTCTTTATCATTCTTCCATCTTGAAAGTGATACGGCATTTTAAAAAATTCTACAGCTTACTCTATTTATCCTCCCTTATTTCAGAAGTATAATCCCAAAAGCTTTTATTACATCAGTAGATTATTTTCCAAAAGCTCAATATACCTTCATAAGAGGCTTATGGGAGTGAATGAGCTGACTCAGTAAACCCTTCACCAAAGAGGCAATGTATATAGTAGAAGAATATAGGCTCAAACCAAGGTTCTTCTATTTACTAACTATGTGACCTTGGATAAATATATGAGGCTTAGTTTCTTCAACCATAAAATGAGGGACTAAGTGGTCTCTAAGGGCATTTCCAGCTCTATATCCTATGAACATGTGCATTTTCTCCCAGTCTACTCTCCTCGACCTATTCATTTACAGATGGAGCTCATTATTGATCTACCTCATCAATATGTTTGATATGTTTCCTAATGTACCAACTCAGTGAACTGCCTATCCAATTGCATAACACAACCTGGGCAATATTCATTCTTCATCCACTTCGTTTTTCCTGTGTAGATCACTAGGCTGGAAGCAAAAGACTCTTGAGCTCATGCCATATTAATTAGTTAAAGGAACTAGGAATGTTTAGCCTGAATAAAAAAAAGACTTTGGGTGGGTGGGGAGATGTGCAATAGCTTCAGTAAAAGAGCTATCTTGCAAAAGAGAGGATTAAATTTGTTGTTTGATCTGAGAGCAAAATTAAAAGCAATGAGATGATGTTACAGAGGTAAACTCATAACAAATGTAAGGAAAATTTTCCTGAAAATCTGAGTAGACCCAAAGTAGAATGAAGCTGTTTCTGGAGTGTGAGATTAAAATTGGATATTAGATCATAAATCTCCCCTACTTAACTTTTCCCTTAATTTATCTCCCAGACTAGTAAATGGAAGAGACTGGCGCTGAGTCTCGCGCTCTTTCCTGAGGACGCTGGTGGAGAGTGGAGCTAGAAATGTGCTCTCCCTTTAATAGATAGGAATCTAGGCTTTTCTCTCTCTTTACCAAATTCTTATTCTCCTTAATAAATACTTAAAAGTCTAACTCTTGCTAAAGCTTATAATTTATTGGCAACCACTCATTAAATATTTTAGACAGACTAGCTAGAATTTTAGCCCTAACAGGAGGTAGTAGATTCTCTCTTGCTAGAAGTCTTCAAGCAAAAGCTTTATGACCATTTGTTGGCTATGCTGTTGAGGGAATTATTTTTCAAGTATAAGCTGGACTGGATTGATGTCCTAAATCTATGATTTTGCATATTTGTTGCAGTCTGATCTAGTAAGTAGATGAATGAATCCAAATTCCAAAGAAGCTTTTTCATGTGCTAAAAGAATGAACATTTATCCATTCAACAAACATTTGTTAAGAATTTATGTGAAAAATGTTGTGCTATGGTTACTGGTAGAAATGTAAAGCCCCTATTTTCAAGGTACTTACATTTAGTAGGGGTGCTAAATAAGCAAGGAAATAGAATTATTTTTATTAGTATTTGATTTTCATAAATAGTATAAAGATCCAACCCAAGGAAAATTTAGTGTCAATCATCTGTAAGGCTCACTGGTGGGCACTCAAGATAAGAAAGACAATGCTAAAACCAGTTCTTGCTCATGGAGACAAAGAAGTATATACATGATAATTTGAACAAGAACCATCAACTGAGTAGAACAAGAAAGTCTTCCTGTAGGATGTGGCATGTGAACTGGATTTTGAAAATAGGGCTTCTGGGAGGGAGTCCTAAAGAGGGAGTACATTTAAAGCATGGTGAGCAGCCTGTTTGATGGTATAGAGACAGAACATGGAATACTAAGTATGGGGAATTTAAATAGGCCATTTTGGCTGGAATGTAGAGGGTGTGGAGGGGAGTAATAGACTATCCACCTAGAAAAGGTGGGATAGAGTCACATTTTAAAGTGTTTTAAATGTCAGGAAATGAAATGTCTTTCATTGTAGAACAGGGAAACTTTACCAGGGATCCACAGAAATCTATGGATAGATTGGAAATGGGGGAGGTGGCCTGTGAACTTGGATGGAAACAAAACAGCATATTTCTTTTCATTAACCTTAGGTTCCTTTTGTAAATCGATGTATTTTTGTAAGCTTTTAAAAGCATTACTCAGCGAATGGGTCCATAGGCTTCACTATACTACATATAAAAAGTTTAAGACCCCTCATTGTTCCAGAGTCAGTAGGGAGCCACTGCAGTTGAGTATGGAGCGATGTGGTTAGACATGCTTTGGGAAGATTATTTTGGCACATGTTCACTTGACAAAACAATGAGAAAGAAGCTGACATCATAGCAAAGGCATGCAGTTTCTCTATTCAAAAAACAACAATACGTTCTAATGGAAAGAGACTTAGGACTCAAAAGAATCTTGGAGACCTTGAACAATTGAAGAAGTCACTTCACTTCGAAGAGGCTCAGTATCCATCTCTGTAAAATAAGGCTATTGGGCTAGATAATTTCTAAGGCTTCTTCCAATTTAACATACTATGACCCTTAATGGTAGGGTAACCCCCTCCTCTATCCTCTCCAGACCCATTCCAAAGGCATGTGGATAAAGCGCTGGGGTTGCTTTCTCATCTGGGATATAAATATCCTCTCTCAATATTACAGATTGCTGGTCTTCCCCATTGTTATAGCAAGCTTCCCCCCTCCCCCATTTTTTAGCATCTGCCTTTTCAAATGTTTCATATCCTGAATAGGGAATGAAGTGAGGCTATAAATTAGACCCAGAATAGCTGGCACTTTCCTTCTGTGGAAGTCTATCTGTTGAGCTGCCTCATCCATTTAGAGTTACTGATCTAGTAGTTATTTTAACTGTCACTTGGTTTTAAGGCTTGTTGATATATTGGTGATTTTTTTTTCCTGTAGTTGGTCATTTGTGTGACTGATTCTGCTGTTCTTCCCGCCTGCTGAAGGACACCCCTTGAAACAGATCTCATAGCTGTGCTCTCAGGATGGAAACAATTGGATAGAAGTACCTTTCTGAAGAGAAGGACCTCTATTACATTTATTTTTTTCTCCTCAACTGCTTGCACAAGCCAATTGGGTATGGTTGGTAAGAAATAAAAGAAGGGAAAATTGATAGAATTCAGGTGTCGGCCTGTGACATTAAAATCCTTTCTTGTGTAGCACAGAGTAAATGATGAAGACTGGATCAAAAACAGCCTCTGGCCAAAGGAGACTACAAGTGAGAAAAAGGTCCAGTGTGGTTTCAGAATTTCAGCAACACTAGTATGACATGAAGAGATCCAAGAGGAAAAGGGAGCGTTCACCAATATCTACTGCTCAAAGCTACTAGCTTGCAATTTTGTCTTTGTATACAGTTCACCCAGCACATTGCCTAGATGTTTAATATATGTTCCTTGATTAAAATGGAACCAACTGTGGTTCTGGTGAGATTTTGTTCTCCACGACTCCATTGGGTTATTGTGGTCAAAAGGACTTGAGGATGGCTAATGAAGCATTAGTAAAATTAGATATATTTGACCAAATGGCCAAGTTTGAGGGGCTAACAAGACCTGGCACCTGTTCTAGTCTGGTAAACATGCATTTACTCCAAGGACATGGAATTTTACAAGTATGGGAAACTTGGTCATTGGGAGCCCCTTTTGTAAACCATGTACAATTTAGCAGAAAATTCCTTGGGAGTTGCCAGGAGGCTTAGAAAGGTTATGTGACTTGGCCAGGGTCATACCATTAAGGAGTATCATAAATTGTGTTTAAACTCAGGCCAAACCCAAATTCAATGAGGCTTTGTTTGTAGTGGAAAATAAAGTGAAAAGCTCATATAATGATAAGTTTAGAAGGGATTTCAGAGCCCATGTAGACCATTTTATAGAGGAAAAAAACTAAAATCCAAGAAGGTAAGTAATTTGCTCAAGATCACCAAGGTAGCAAATATCAGACCTTCTACAACACCTCCCCTAAGTTAAATAGGTATTTGTTAGGCAGTAGAGCCAGTCAGCCAAGCTGTCCCCAGGATAACAATCACGATACTTTCTCAATAGCCAGGTTGTTGCTCATCTTTCCCCTCTTCCCTCCTCTGCCCTTCCATTCTCTTCCTTCTTGATCACCCTTCTTCCAATATAACTATCCAAGCACTTCTCTCCAGACTCTACTATATACATGCTGAGCTTTCAATAGCATCCCAGGGGTACACAGACTCAAGGGAAATTCACAGATATCTCCGAATGGAGGCAAGTGTCAGGAAAATAAGGAGCTGGAAGGGATTTCAGAGATCATCTAGTCTAACCCCTTCATTTACAGATGAGAAAACTGAAGCCCTGGGAAATTAAATGACTTGCCCAAGTTCTTCCTGTCCTAAAAGGTACTGGTTGGAAATTAAGGAGAACCTTCCATGACTTTTAACCCTTCCCCCCATCTTTTATGACACCTAGTGATGTTTCTCCCAGTACTGTAGGAGAGCCATGGAACTTCCTCACTGGGTGGTGCCCTAAATGAGGAGGAATTATTCACCCATCATTTGTCAAAGTACCAAGAACATGGAAGCCCATTTCTTGCTTCCTCCATGCCAGGCTTTGTGCTAAGTGTGAGGGATACAAGGAGAAAAATAAAACAATCTCTCAGCTCAAGGTGTTGTTGCTTCTGTTGTGGACAGATACCCTTTTCTGAACAAGAAACAAATTTTCAACCAAGGGTTGTGCCCTGTCCTGCTCCCCAAGAGCACAAATGCTCCAGATACTGACCTCAATCCATCTTCAGAAGCAATTTCCAGGAGTAGACACCACAGGGTGACAGATGGGTTTGGCAGTGGGTTTTACCAATGGCCGCCTTATCAGGAAAACAGAGTTGGTTAGGGAAGTGTGAAGTGCACCTGGCTAGTGAGATCATCTCCCTGAGTTCAGAGACCATCGACCAAGCCCAGTCATGCCCTTAAAAAAGAGGCTTCAAGAACTTATAGGGAGTGGTCCTTCCATGACTTTAGGTATTGAAAATCACTGTTCAACCATAATCTATCTAGATAGAATCTCATTTCAAAAGGTGAGAAGTTTATGGAATATCATATTTGAAGGCAATTTAGAGATCATCTGTTCTATTACTTCATCCACCATCACCATTTTACAAATGAGGAAACTGAGGTCCAGAGAAGGTCAATGATTTGCCAAAGTTATACAGAAGTTTGGTGGAAGAGACAATACTAGTACTCAATGAACTCTCCAACCAGAAAGTCCCTTGGACTAGGTCTACACAAACTGAGCAAATAGGTGATAAGGTCTCTGTGCCTGGACAAGAGAGAACACCTGTCCGAATGATCAGGCTTTAAATATATCTGTTGAAACAGCTGTGGGGTGGAGAGGATCAACAGGCCTAGAGCCAGGAGACCTGGGTTTAAGTGGTAGATCCAGTACTTATTAACTGTCCAATGTTTGGTCATGTATTTAAACAATGGGTCCAGTTTCTTTATATATAAAAATGGGATAATAACACTTGCAACCAGGGGTGTGATTATAAACGTTTAAGAACTGGCTCTCGGCAGGAAATATAGGCAACATGATTTCCTGCATTGTTAATGTTTTTGCCATCACTTTCTTAAGTCTAGACAGTTGACAACACAATAAATCAAGGGCAAATGTTCTCACTGAAAATGTACTAGTTATGTTTGAGCTGGCACACCCTTGCTTTCACATCGGATTTTTTTTTGGTGGGGCAATGAAAGTTAAGTTACTTACCCAGGGTCACACAGCTATTAAGTGTCAAGTGTCTGAGGCTGAATTTGAACTCAGGTCCTCCTGAACCCAGGGCCAGTGCTTTATCCACTTTGCCACCTAGCTGCCCCACACCCTTGCTTTCAAGCCTCATAGGGCTGTTGTTCAATTGTTTCAGTGGTATCTGACTCTTCATGACCCATCTGATGTTTCTTGGCAGAGAACCTGGAGTGATTTGCCTTTTCCAGCTTGTTTTACAAATGAGGAAACTGAGGCAAACATGGTTAAGTGACTTGCCCAGGGTCACACAGCAGGTAGGTATCTGAGGCCAGATTTGAACTTTATGCCCAACACTCTATCCACTGTACCACCTAGCTGCCCTAGGGTTGTTGTACTTATTAGTTATATGACCTTGGGTAAATTATTAACCTCTCTGGGCCCTAATTTCCTCATCTCTACAATGAAGAAGGAGGATAACAACTGTAGCCCTCATAGTGTTATTGTAGGAAGAGTGCTTTGTCAGATTCAAAGCACTAATAATAAAAACTAGTGTTTATATAGAGCCTTAGGTTTGTAAAAACACTTTATATATGCTATCATGTTTGGTCATTGCAATGAGATAGATACTATTATTATCCCATTTTACAAATAAGAATGAGAGAGATTAAATATCTTGCAGTCACATAGCTACAAAGTATCCCAGGCAGAATTTGAACTCAGCTCTTCCTAACCCCTTGTCCAGTACTCTACCCACAGCAATCACCTTACCTGTTGAATTGTTATTAGTGGAAATAGAGCTGAACATGCTCTGTATATCCAAGTTCAAGTTTTAGCTCTTTGATTTATTAGTTTTGTGACTTTTAGCAAAAAATAGCTAACATCTGAGCTTTAAGTTTTCCTTTCTATGAAAAGAAGGATTCAAAGTATGTGACTTTGAAATCGCTTCCAGGTTTACCATTTTGTGATTCACTGTAGATGGTCAGTCCACCCAGATGCTTATAACTTATCAGCTGCAAAGTTACCCTGTATAACCTCTGTCTGCCTCAGTTTCCTCATCATTAAAAATGGGAAAAATAATAGCACCCAATTCCCAGGGCTGTTTTGAGGATAAAATGAGATTAATAGTTATAAAGTGCATTGCAAACCTTAAAATGCTATATAAATACTACTACTAGTAGTAGTACTAGTACTAGTAGTAGTAGTAGCAGCAGCAGCAGCAGCAATAGCAATAGTATCATTGTTGTCCTTTGTTTTCTAAAAGGACCATGACATCAAGGTGATGTCATGACTTGCACTAAATTGGATTTAAGTGAGGGAGGCCTGTGTAAGGTTACCAAACTCACTCTCTCCTCCTGAACCATCTGAGTCCAGTGGCAAGATATATATCAAGATGAGTGGCGACTGCCTTGGATGTTTAAAGCAATGGGCATTAAGTGACTAGTCCACGGTCACACGGCTATTATGTGTCTGAGGTGAGATGCGAACTCAGGTCCTCCCAACTTCAGGGGCAGTTCTCTATCCACTGTGTCACCTAGCTGCCCCAGCAATAGTATCACTGATGATGGTAATCAAGATGGAATTCTGTAGCACACGGGCTCCAGATTCTAGTAAGAACAGAAGCTAGAAAGGGGAAAAAGGTAACAGGGAAAACTTACAAAAACTCAGAAAAACCAAAGAAGCACTTGCATTGGAGTCATGAGGCACCTGGGTTCAAGTTCAACCTTAGACATTTATGAGCTCTGCCTCAATTCTAAAGTAGCCTTCAATTATTGAATGGGCATTGCCTCAGACAAACTGAAACCTGGAAAAGTCCTTAGCTTAAAAAGGCCAACATCACCAGCCCTCTTGACCCATGTATTGCCACTGGACTCTGAAGACTCTGGAGGAGATAGTGAGACTGATGACCCTACGCAGCTCTGCTTCGGCTAAATCCAATTTGCTTGCAAGTCAAGATGTCACCCTCCTGACATCATTGGTCCTCTTTGATAACAAAGAATGAACAAGATCTTGGTTAAGTCCTTTAGCTTCTGTGACTTTCAATTTCCTTATCTGAAAAATAGAACATAATAATATTTCTAGTACCCAACTAGCTGAGTTTTGTAAGGATCAAATGAAATAATGATGTCAAAGGACTCTGTAAACTTTATAGCCCTGCATATATGTTAGCTATTCTTCTGAACAGGATTTCCTACAATGGGACAATATACTATGTGATCTCTCCAGAGGCCAATCAGAACTATGATTCCTTTATTTTCAAATCTATGATTATTTATTTCTGCTTATCATTCTTCTTTCTTTCTTTAGATTTTTCTTGCTTCTTTCTTTCCTTCTTTCCTTCCTCCCTTCCTTTCTTCTTTCCTTCCTTTTAGAGACATTTAATGAAATATCCTAGTAAAAGTAGGGATAGAACATTCCACTCCTCCCCCTCCCTACTTTCTAAAGCCTGGACACACTTGCCCACAAATACATACACTAGCATTTGAAACCCCAGCGAATTCCATTTCTTTGATTCACCTGTACCTTTTTTTTCTGGACTTCTTTTATCTTTTCCACTTCTCACATGTTCTAAGGAATTAATCAAACTTTATTCTTTTTAAAATTTTAAAGATCTGGAAGCCCCCTAAGAAATAATATAGATCAGGGGATTAGTGTCCAGACCTGGATCCATTTTTTGATATCCTGAAGTCTTTTTTTGTTTCTTTGTTTGTTTTTGTTTTTTGGTGAGGCAATTGGGGTTGTGACTTGCCCAGAGTCACACAGCTAGTAAGTGTCAAGCATTTGAGGCCGGATTTGAACTCAGGTGCTCCTGAATCCAGGGCCAGTGCTCTATCCACTGTGCCACCTAGCTGCCCCAATATCCTGAAGTCTTAAGATGAGCACAAGGTGGGTACACGTTGACATCGTAGGCATGATGGAGGTGAGATTACCCTTCATGTTAGAGGTTTCCCATAATAATAAGAATTAGCATTTATAGTGCTTTAAGACTCATAAAGTGCTTTACATTTGTTATCTCAATTGATCCTCACAACAACCCTGGGAGGTACATGCTATTTTTATTCCCATTTTACAGATGAGGAAACTGGGGCAAAGGGAGGTCAAGGAACTTGCCTAAGGTTCTATAGGTAGTAAGTGTCTGAGAGAAGATTTATACTTAGGTCTTTTTTTGCAGGGCAATGAGGGTTAAATGACTTGCCCAGGGTCACACACCTAGTAAGTGTCAAGTGTCTGAGGTTGGATTTGAACTCAGGTACTCCTGAATCCAGGGCCATTGCTTTATCCACTGCACCACGTAGCTGCTCCCTGGCATTAAATTTTAAATGAAATATGAAAGGGCAGGGGAACTTAGCTTCCTCACCCTCATCCCAAATAAAAATTATTCAATAATTATATTGTTCAAATATATTGTTCTTGGGACCTCAGTTTCTTCATGTAAAATTTGGTGATCTCAGACAATCATTTTTAGCTCTGAAATTTTCTGATTTCACAAATCAAGATGTTGGGCCCCACTTCACCTTGACAAGTGGCCTTAGGTGAGTCACTTCTCTGAGCCTGGAATTCCTTATGTGGAAAATAAGGAAGATGTATTCTATTACCCTTAAGATCCTTGCCTTTCGTGGGAACAGTTCTGTATTCCTGTGAAATAAAACATCAATTTTAGATGTAATACTAGAACTTATCTGAAGAGGGCAACATTTTACCACTGAAAAACCCCAGCTCCGCCTGGCCTAGAATCCCTTTCTTTCAGCACTTCCCGCTTAGATTGAATTCCAATTTGTGTGTCGTGAGCGCTTTCCCCTGGGTTTATGAATTAGTGATTGTACCCAGCCAAAGGCAGGAGGCCCAGAGAAAGGGGGAAAGGAGGTGACCATTGTCCAAACTGTAACCTTTTGTTCATCTGATGTAAAAGAGTAGCAACTATATACAAATAAAGATTAATATGGGGGCAGCTAGGTGGCGCAGTGGATAGAGCACCGGCCCTGGAGTCAGGAGTACCTGAGTTCAAATCCGACCTCAGACGCTTAACACTTACTAGCTGTGTGACCCTGGGCAAGTCACTTAACCCCAATTGCCTCACAAAAAAAAAAAAAAAAAGATTAATATGAAGTTGTCTGAGCATTGAACCTCGGGTTTTCAAACACAGCCAACGTCTAATATGGAGCTCTGAGGGAACATGGGTCATTTTTCCCCCTTGTGACTTCTCTTATAATAACAACAATCACACAATAGCAACAACCGCAGCTCATGCATATAGCTTAGAAAATCTGTAACATCAGAGAATTAGAATATGTCATGAATGGAAGTCATCTCATCTAAACCCCTCTGAAGAGGGGCTCACAGATAAGGAAACAGTGGTTTATAACGGTTAATATAACTTGCTTAGGGTCACACAGCAAATCAGCTGGTGATAAAACTGGAACTGGGGTCCCTGGAGAGGCAGCAAAACATAATGGATAGGACACTGGGCTTGTAGTCAGTAGACCCCCATTTCAAATCATGCCTGAAATACTAACCAGCTGTATGGCCCTAGACAGGTCACTTAATAGTACTTTGCCTTATTTTCTTCAAATGCAAAAAGAGGAGGGGGTGGGGGTGACTAATGTTTAAACTTGATGGTCCATAAGGTCTCTTCCAGATCTAGATATATGATCCTAAATCGATGTTCCAGAGCAGTGCCTTTCTTTTTCACCACCTGCCAACTAAATTTCCACACACACCCCCAGCTTATTCCCTCCACCCCTTGTAATTTATAATTTATATTTTTCTTCAGTTGTTTCAATCATGTCTGACACTCCATGACCCCATTTGGGGTTTTCTTATTACTCATTTTTTTTCTGGTGGGGTAATGAGGGTTAAGTGACTTGCCCAGGGTCACACAGCTGGTAAGTATCAAGTGTCTGAGGCCAGATTTGAGCTCAGGGCTGGTGCTTTATGAACTGTGCCACCTAGCTGCCCCCTATTTCTTATTATTCCTATTTTTTCATTATTTATATATTTTTTTGCACTTGGGCTTTTCTTTGCAAAGACATGACTGCTTTACCATTTCCTCCTCCAGTTCATTTTACAGAAGAGGAAACTGAGGCAAACCGAGTTAAGTGACTTGCCCAGAGTCACACACAGCTAGTAAGTGTCTGAAAACCAGATTTGAACTCCCAAAGATGAATGAGTCTTCCTGACACTAGGACCAGTACTCTATCCACTGTACCACCTAGCTGCCCATGTTTTATATATAATATTATTGCCTTTCCTCCTTTTGGGGGTACTTTCAGGATTGAAAATAAGGCTAACTATAGTGTCAGAGACCACTTTTGAATTATTTCCATATTTAAGATACCTCCTTCCATATATGCTTGGGTTAAATTTTTTCCAACATCCCTCTCTCCCCTCCTCTCCACAAAAGCAGTGCCAGAAAATGTTTTAATTTTAATTTGAGCATTTTTTTGGTGGGGCAATGGGGGTTAAGTGACTTGCCTAGGGTCACACAGCTAGTAAGTGTCAAGTGTCTGAGGTTGGATCTGAACTCAGGTCCTCCTGAATCCAGGGCTGGTGCTTTATCCACTGTGCCACTTAGCTGCCCCTAATTTGACCATTTCTTAATCCAGCTTTAGATATTCAAACCAGGTGTACCCATGTAAGAGTGTATTAAAAAGAACACCAGACTTAGAGGCAGATGACCAAGGTTCGAGTCTAAGAAACACTATGACCTTGGGTATGTCACTAGGCTAGACTTCTATAAAATAAGGAGCTTGGGTTAAATGACCTTCCCATTCCTTGAGCAGTTAGGTGATGCAGTGGATGAAGCACCGCACCTGGAGTCAGAAAGATCTGAGCTCAAATCTGGCTTTAGACATTTACTAGCTGTGTGGCCCTGGGTAAATCACTCAACCTCTGTTTACCTCAGTTTCCTCATCTATAAAATTGAGATAATAATAGCACCCACCTTCCAAGGTTATTATGGGGATCAAATAAGGTAATATTGGAAAGTGCTTAGCAGAGTACATGGTACATAGTAAGCTCTATATAAATGTTTATTATTATTATTATTCCCGTCCAACTTTAACAATTTATACATATTTATGAGGCTAAGTAATAGTTGAAAGATGAACAATCCATAGCTAACATTTATATGCAGCTTTATATTTTCAAAGCCCTTTACATATGCTGTCCTATGTGATCCTTAGAACAACCCTCATCACAATATTATTTACTATTGTGATTCTGGGTTAACAGATGAGGAAATTGGGCCTGAAAGGGGTAAAACAACTTTCCCAGGGTCACACAGCTAGTAAATGTCTGATATAGGATTTGAACTCATCTTCTTGAATCCAAGGCCAGAATTGTACCCATCATGCCACCTAACTGCCACCTAGCTGATAGATCAACATGAATCACGGAAATAATAGTGGGCCCCTGGTTTCTTGGCCAAAATGACATGAAGCAAACAGTGGGGCTAGAAATAAATAGGATGCATACAGTCCCTTCTCAATTCACTGTAGATCTTCTTCCCTGGGAATCTGTGGAGGGGGGGGGGCAGGGAGATGGGAGGAATTCTGAATTTATAACTGATTGACCTCTCTTGGTAAGATAGGGTGATAAAGCCTCCAATATAAGATATTAGATGGGGAAAAAACACAAGAACATGAGGATCAAAGGGGGTTGGACCAACTGTATGAAAGGGACCAATTCTATTCTAGCTAAGTCTAATTTTGAGTTCAGTTTTCGGCAATAAATTCCCTTTTAACAGACCAGACCTAACTCAGTCTTGGAACAGGATATCCAGAGATATTTAGTTCATTTTTAGCATCAAAACACATCACTTTGCAAGCATAACCATTCATTCTAGCATGATAGCCATCCACAATTACCTAAAGGAGGAAATAAAACTAGTAGGCAAAATTTCTGTGAACATAACAATAGCTAACATTTTTTTTGGTGAGGAAATTGGGATTAAGTGACTTGCCCAGGGTCACACAGCTAGTAAGTGTTAAGTGTCTGAGGCCAGATTTGAACTCAGGTCCTCCTGACTCCAGGGCCAGTGCTCTATCTACTGTGCCACCTAGCAGCCCCTAATAGCTAACATTTACAGAGAATATAGTAAGAGCAAAGCACGTTACAAATTTCTTACTTGATCTTCACAAAAACCATGGATGGTAAGTATTATTATACCATTTTACAGATGAGGAAACTGAAGCAGAGAATAAGTGACTTGCCAAGGGTCACCTAATTAGTAAGTGTTGAGACTAGATTTGGCCTCAGGTCTTCTTGACTCCTGACTAAGCTCTTGGCGTACTCTTGTGCCTCCTACCTGCCCCATAGGGGCAAATGCCTGAAGAGTTTAACAAAACTACAGAGATTATAAGGAAAAGAATGTAAGAAAATAAAGAGATCAAAATGGAATTGACATTGTTCTAAATAGCCTGAGACATGGCATTTCACAATCCATGTCCTTGCCCTTGTCTCCCATTATCTGGAATACATTCCCTTCTCATCTTGAACTCTCAGAATCTGTAGCTTCTCACTAGAAGAGAATTGAAATCTGAGTGTACCATACCCTGGAATGGCTCTTCTGGAGCAAGGGTTGCTACAACTCCACCCTTAGGGCTCTAGGATATCCCTAAAGAATGGGGCTGAGAACTCCTTTCTCTATTGCTATTGGATAATGCCTCTATTCTGGCATGCTCTCACTATTGTTAGTCATGGGCCCCCAGTTTCATTTAACTAACTTCATTCAGCTTTTTCTTAAAAGGATATGTACTGAAAAGAAATAGCAAGAAAAGAAATATCAACATTGCCTCCACACACACTCCCCTATACCATGTTGGTATCTGGAGAGAGTGGGATTGAACTTAAAGTAAAATCTATGTAGCATTCTCCCCACAAAGTTTGCTTCCAAATGTAGCCTTTGGATGGATGGATGGATGGATGGATGGATGGATGGATGGATGGATGGATGGATGGATGGATGGATGGATGGGTGGGTGGCTGGGTGGCTGGGTGGCTGGGTGGCTGGATCAATGGCTGGATTGATGGATCAATGGATAGGTGGATAGATGAATTCTCATCTCTCAGACTGGGCCAGGCAAGATGCTCTTGTCTTTGATCCTCGTGGCCTCCAGCTCCAGGTGTTCTGGTAGAATGATCTCTTGATCTTTAGAAGCTCCAAAGGCTGTGGCCATCTTCAATGCCCCACACAAACACAGGAAAGAATATATGTATATAGTATTATAAAATATCAATATGTTTTATCTTTTCATACCATAATAATTCAGACTTCTCTACTACAGAAGACCAAAAAATTTTATAGGATTTTCCAGATCATGGGGGGTGCTGCACCTTTAACCCCAGTGATGTGGAAGGAATAATTGTAATTGAAAAGCCAATGAAGGTCCTTGGTGATGAGATAATGAAATATGCATTTTCTCTTATAGCAAAGAGGTTGGGGATAACTAGGATGAGATATTGTATACATTTTTCCCACAGAGTCTCTGTCATGTTCTTTTTTATTGTTTTTCTTTGTCAGGAAGGAATATTCAGTCTGGAGGGGAATAAATGGAGAATGACTGGGATATAAAAGTCACAAGTACCAATTAAGTATATATTTTGGGGGCAGGGCAATGAGGGTTAAGTGACTTGCCCAAAGTTACACAAAGTAGTGTCAAATGTCTGAGACAAGATTTGAACTCAGGTCCTCCTGAATCCAGGGCCCGTGCTTTATCCACTGCGCCACCTAGCTGTACCTCAATTAAATATTTTTTTTTTAAATCAGTATCTTCCTTCAAAGCATAGCTCAGGCATGATGTCCTCCATGAAGTCATTTCTGATGACCCCTCTCTCTCTCCACAAGTAGTTAGTGTTGCCTATTTGTTGAAATTATTTTACAATACTTAGTATGTATTTTAAGTTTACTTATCCATGAACCTGTTGTATACTCCAAATAAAATATAACTTCCCTGAGGGCAGGCATTATTTTTTTTCTCTTTGTGTGCCTAGTGCCTGACACAATATCCTGCTCATGATAAGTGCTAAATAAATGTCTGTTGACTTGGATTGAATTGCCTCAATTTTGTTTCCATGCTATTTATTCATTAAATATATATCCATTGAACACCTACCATGCGTAAGACCCATAACATAATTGTAGGACTGCATGGTACTCAATAATTATGGGTTTCCTTAGGAAGGGTTAGTAGTTTGCCTTCTTTCTAAATAGAAAGCTTATAGGAAAGGGAGCCCAAAGACCTGAGTTCCAATCCAAACCCTACCACTTTTGTGACTTTAGGCAAGTCCTTTTACCTCTAAGGACACCTATTTCCTCATCTGTAGAATGGGGCTAACACTTTCAGGCTCTATGTACCTCTCAGGATAGTTGTGAGAGCCAATGAGATCATAGATGGGAAAGCTGTTTTAAAAGTTAGGGGCAGAGGTAGCTAGGTGGCGCAGTGGATAAAGCAATGACCCTGGATTCAGGAGGACCCGAGTTCAAATTCGGCCTCAGACACTTTACACTTAATAGCTTTGTGACCCTGGGCAAGTCACTTAACCCCAGTTGCCTCACAAAAAATAGATCCCTCCCCCCCAAAAAAAGTTATGGGCATAACATAAATGGAAAACATCACAATTCTCATCCTTCTGTCATGCAAACCTTAAAGTACTACATAAATGCCAATTATTGCCCTAATTATCATTACTATTGTTGCTGTTACTATCCATAAGGTTATAGATAAACCCAGATAACATCACCAATCAGAAAACCATTAGGCCACTGAGGGCAATCTGGTTACTAGGACTCCAAAGAAGAGGTGGGGTTGGTGCTACATCTTATTATGTTTACTAAGCCAGATGCAAGAAAAAAGAGAGCAGTTTTTACTGTTTCTAATCAATACTCAGTCTGGGGTGGGGGATATGGAGTCATCTGCTTTTTGATGAAATGAGAAGAGCAAAACCTTAGCAGAAGTCACATAGATGTGAAGCAGGGCAAGTGGCTACAAAAGCTCACCCCACCTTCCTTTATGTTGGATATTATCCAAACATAAATGGGCCAGGCTGGAGAGGGTGGCCTGTGAGACTTCACTTTGTTCACATCATGATGACAAGACCTAACAGACCCTGGAGAAGTCAAAGCAAATTCCCCAACATAATGAAGCATAGGGCAGAAATGATTCCTTGAAGTGCTTGTCATTTGTGCTAAAACACTATGTGATGGAATATATCAACAAGCCCCATCTTCAAAGGGGATTAGTGGGTTCAGAAATGTTTTGTTGGAGGCAATAATATATTGAATTCTTTTCAAGTAATTAAGCCTGAAACTGATCCAGCCTTTTTTTGTATAATGCTGCTCACAATTAATAGCTAATTGGCAGGTGAGCAAGATAAGTAGCCTTGAACACCCCTCAGAGCTCTCTTCCTGCCTCGGGGAAGTGAGGACAGGTTGTCACACAGGAAGAGGCTGAGCGGGAGCTCCGGGGATGAGGAACAGAATGCATTTTCACCTGAGGAGATAATGCCAAGGACTTAGCATCCCCAAGAGCCTGGAGCCGGATGTCTGGGGGAGTGGGGGAGGGGTGACTCTCCATTGAAGACATCCCTCTGAGGAGACTGTCTCTCTAGCTCATCTGAAGAGAGAAAGGCCAGACCTTGGTTTAGAGTTGTAGACTCCACAGATCCTCAGAATCACCTGAGATGGGGCCAAAAGTGCTATCTCCCCGTCTCTAGGTCTGGAATCAAAGGGTAAAGCCCTTTTCAAGCTGATTCATTCATTGGCTTGGACATGGAGATAGAGGTGATTTATTTTGTGGCAGCTGGAGAGGGCACTGGAGCTCGAGTTTGAAGGTTCTAGATTCAAATCTGGCCTCTGACAGTTAACAGCTGGGTGACCACAAGCAACTTCTTTATCTAGAAAAGGGAGATGGTAGTAATGAGTAGCTACCCCATGACGCTGTGATGAGGCTCAAATTAAATAATGTTTGCAAAGTGCCTCACAAGACTTAAGTTGCTGAATAAATGTCAGCAGATATTATTGGGTTGGGGGAGGGAGGTATGTACAATGCATTGTGCATATGTGTGTTTATTTATAAATTTATAAATGCATATATGTGTGTTATATAAATATATCACTACATGCATCACATTTCTATGTGTATATGTATACATACGCATATATCACTAAACACACCATGTATATAGACTTATGTATATGTATATGTACTTATATCTGTCTCTATGCATATGTATATATGTATCTGTATATATATTAATATATATTTGTTCAGTCATTTTCAGCTGTGTCTGACTCTTCCTGACCCCATTTGGGATTTTCTTGGCAAAGATACTGGAATGGCTTTGCCATTTCCTTCTCCAGCTCATTTTACAGATGAGGAAACTGAGGCAAACAGGGTGAAGTCACTTGACCAGGGTCACATAGCTAGTAAGCATCTAAGGTTAGATATGAACTCAGGAAGATGAGTTTTCCTCACTCGAGGCCTCGCACTCTATCCTCTGTGTCACCTAGCTGCAAATATATATGTATGTGTATTTATGCATATATATGAGTGTGTATTATCCTACTATATACTACTATACTGTGTATTCTATTATATATAGGCATATGTGTATATGTGTGAATTTATACATATATCACCATATAATCTGCTATATATATATATATATATATATACTGCTACAAACACCATTATATGTGTCTATATACATCTATATGTATAGCTACACTTATTACTTTATATAAGTATATATGTATATATAGGGGTTATATATACATATCACTATATGCACTATTATATGTCTATGTCTATATATAGATGCATACATATTACTATATAAAAATATATGCCTATGAATACAAATATTACTTTATATACTTATATATACACTATTATATATGTATACACACATATTATATATATATGTATATATATATAACTTTAAGGTTTGCAAATCCCTTTGTATTCAATATTTGATCTTCATGACAACTCTATGAGATAGAGAATACAGATTATTAACCCCCTATCATAGCTCCAAGCTCCTGAAATTTGTTTTGGCAAAACAAAGAATGTTTTTCTGTTGAAAGGAATAGGGACAAGATTAGTCTTTTGATATAGTAGATATGGAGAACTTGCAGATAAGGGAGTTTTCTCTACCCATACAACTTAAAGTCTCAGAGAGATGCCTGGCATAGCCGTGTCAAACTAAATAGAAACCATTCATAAGGATCCCTGTTGACAGCCTATCGACTTATTTTAAAATGTAATGTTATCTGTGTTTTACTTTATTTTGTTGACTATTTCCCAATGACATTTAAATCTAGCCCTGCTGGTACTCCAGTTTCGTGGACCACACCCAGATTCCCCTTTGACACCTCTGGTCTAGAGCAATGAGGGGGGTTAAATGACTTGACCTAGGAGGGTCCCACAGCCTGTATGGATCAGAGTTAAAGCTTGAATCTTTCCAGCTCCAAGGCTGGCTCTCTATCCACTACACTGTAGCTGCTTCTGCCTAGACACACAGATACATATACTTATACACAGTCAATTAAGAAACACTTATTAAACACCTACTATGTGCCAGGCACTGTGTTAAGTGCCAACAATACAAATATAAAAAGTCCCTGCCCTCAGGACATTTACACTATAACAGGGAAAGATAATACTCAAAAGGACATTAAATGGAAGAGGAAAGCTGGAGAAGAAGGTACCTGAAGCCAAAAAGGAGAGGGTGCTAGGAAAGAAGGTATCTAACATGGGGTGGGGTCCAGTATAAGGAGAGTAAGCTGGTGGAAAATGGATATGGGATATGATACACCATGATGATGATGATGATGACGACGAAGAAGATGGTGATCATAGATGATAGATGATGATGATAGATAGATGATAGATAGAAACACATATACACACATACATATACATACATCCCCATGTGCATATGTATACATATACATCTATTAATATTGACACATACACATATGCCTAAACCTTTAAAAATATGCACATGCACACAAATATACACATGCCTATGCATACATATACATGTGCAGTACATGTACACATACACATATACATATACATGTCAGTGCAGAGACAGCCTTAAACATGGTGGATAGAGAACTAGAGGCAGAAAGATTTAGGTTCAAGTCCCGTACCTGACCAATGCTGACTCTCTGACCCTGGGCAAGAATAACGTTCAAGAAGATGCTATGGTTTCTTCTCCTTCCCATCACAAATTCTAAGAGGGGAGTGGTTTTGTCCCCCATGTATTCATGTGTGAGCATGTGGCACACATGTACATGTGTAATAAGGGAGGAAGGGAAGGGATCGAATAGGATACTTCTGATCAATTGATTTTTCTCACTAGCCCACTTGATGAAATTTCAGAAGATAAAGGGCAGATGATAGAGATAAGGTCTAAAGGGTTTTTTTTTTTTTTTTTGCAAATTGTGCTTAATGGAATTGGAGGGCAGCTTGGCAAAAGTTTTGTTGGCAAAAGATTCAACCAGACCCTCAATGATCTTTTAAAAAGTCAGAAAAGAAAAGAAGAGATTTATATATAGGAGAAGCTAGCTCTTGATAAAGAATCACATTCTCTCTCTCTCTCTCTCTCTCTTCCCCACCATGGGCCATGAAATTTTGCAGCAGAGCTATTGTCCCTACAAGGGATCAAATCCAGGAATTGAGACAGCTAGAAGGTCATACCTCATTCAAAAAAAAGCAGTATAAGTAACCAGGAGTGGGTAGAATAGCAATTATGTTGAGAAGCTATGCATATATGAAGAAATCTAAGAAATAGAACATGGGGTGGGGCGCACAGTGCAGGTATTTGTGTGAAAATAAATAGAAACAGAAGTGGCACTATCATTGGAGCATAGTACAGACCACCTAGACAGAAAGAGGAAATAGATGAGAATTTTGGCAAACAGATCACAAGACTAGCAAGGATGCAGATAATAATGATAGGGGATTTTAGTTATCCAGACATCTGCTGTGACTCTCTCTAGTTGTTTTATAAAAAGCAGAGCAGTTAATAATTTATTGACTTGTCTTAATGATATTTTCATCCTTTGAAAAGTAGAGATTCTACTATTTGCATCAACCAGGAGGACTTTTGTTGAAGTAGAAATGAGAGACTTTTATGAGAAGTGATCATTCCATCTTGGAATTTATGAGAAGGAGGAAGGAGAAAACAACATATTCTCACATGCACCCTAGATTTTTGATAGGAAATTTGGATGGGTCCAGAGAAGGGATGGGGTAAAGGGTGACAGTGGATAGAGAGCCAGGATTGGATTGGAGCCAGAAAAATCTGTGTTCAAATCCCATCTCTGACACATACTGGCCACACAACCTTGGCAAGTCACTTGGTCCTTTAGGCAACTCTAAAAATGAGTTCTAGAGAAGGTGGCAAGCTAAATTGGTAGAGGAAGTTTATACCAGTGAAATCACATGGTCAGTGCCTATTAGTGGCAGCTCAGATAGAGTGCTGAGCCTGAAATCAGGAAGACTTGAGTTCAAATCTGGCCTCAGTCACTGACTATCTGTGTGACTCTGGGCAAGTCATTTAACTTCTGTCTGCCTCAGTTTCCTTATCTGTAAAATGGGGATAATAATTGCATTTATTTCTCAGGGTTGTTGAGATGATCAAATAAGATATTTGTAAAAAGTGCTTAACACAGTGCTTGGGTCAAAGTAGAAACTTGGTAAATGCATGTACCCTTCTCCTCCCCTCCATCCCTAGCTAACAAAGGATGAGTAGAGTCCCATGTCCTAAAATTCTACAGGGGAAGTCAATCCAGGAGGTTTAGAAAACTCTCAAGAATGAACTTCTGAAGACACAAAGAGAAATGATCCTGACAAGCAATCGTTTAAAGGGGAATTGTCCAAATAGGCTGATGTGAAAAGGGAGGGAACTCACTGTGTTGGATATTTATAAATATATACAGAATTCAGACACAATCCAACAATAATTTATTAAGAATCTACTATGAATGGAGCATAAAATGAAAGAACAGGTGACAGATTGATTAATCAATAATTATTAGGCACCTATGATGTGCTAAGAACTGGGCTAAGTAGAAGAATATAAAAGCATGGCATGATCCTATAAGAATATAGAAGCTAAGTGAGATGGCTCAGTGGATAGAGCAGTGGATTTGGGGTCAAGAAAAAGACCTGAATTCACATCAAGCCTTGCTAAGCATAAAACTTAGAGCAAGACCCTTAACTTCTGTTTGCTTCAGTTTCTTCATCTGTACAATGGGGAAAGCAACACCATCTACCTTCCAGGGTTGTTGTGAGGGCCGAATGAAATAATAATTGTTAAGTGCTTAGCACAATGCCTGGCACATAGTAAATACTATATAAATGTTACCTATTATTATTAAAGTCAGGAACACTAATGACCAGAATGAACTGGGATTGGTAAGGAGGCCAAGAATAACAAAAGGGGTTATTTTTCAGGACTACTGCTTGGGGTGGATGGAATGAAGACAGTACCCATAGAGAAAAGGCAAAATAACTCTAATTTTATCAGACTTCTGTTTTCTTTATGAAGTAGACATCTTTGGACTTGAAAGAATAGAACAAAAAGGGCTCATACAGAATAGAAACCCAAGATAAATAGGGAGGTGATAAGAGAGCTCTTGGCTGCCCTCAATGCCATGAAGTCACTTGGTCGAAATGGATTACATTTCACAGTACCAAAAGAATCAGCAGATTATTGCTGAGTCATAACCAGTAATCTCCAATAGGTGACAGAGAACAGGAGAGGGGAGGGGTAAGGAGTAGAGTCTGCAAAGAATAGGCTAATAATTCCTGGCAAAACTGTAGAATGTATTATTAAATTCATTATTAAGGAGAATATATTATTAAAGAGAGTGCTAATGAACATCTAGAGAAGAAAGTGGTGATCACAAAGAACTATCTTGGTTTTATCAAAAGAACATCATGGCAGACTGTTTCTTTTCTTTTTTCCTTCCTTCCTTCCTTCCAAATGTAAAGAATTAATTGTTATTTGAGGTTTTTACGACCCCATCTTTTGGCTAGAATTAAAAAAAAAAAAACCTCAGTGTGCACACTGGCTTCTGGGGCTCCACAAACGGCACAGTGCTCCACCCACTGGTTGTAGCCATTGCCATGGTGCTGGCACCTCACATCATCACCACTCATCCACGCCTACGTGGGCCTGGCAAAATTATAATGATTGGAAGCCTAGTGAGGGTAGTCATGTGACTGTCAGGGCAGCCAGCCAATTGACATGGGGCTGTGTATGGTCAGCCTGGGGTCTGCTGGGAAGAAGGGAGGGTTTTCCGCCATTCTAGCTTGAAGCTGGAAGGTGACAGGATGCTGCTGTGTGTGTTCTCAGCTGATTCCTGGGCATTGGTGTTGTTCAGGTTGTATAATTTCCCTTTCCTCATTTTATTTCCTTTCCCTTGATCCTACTGATCCTGTTTATGTTTTTTTTTTTAAGTTCATTCTTGTTAAATAAATCCTGCTTTGTCTTGAGGGAGGCTATCTCCTTCCTTGCCCCAATATTGTGGTGAGCTGCCTAGCTAACACTCCCCAATTAAAAACTGGTCCCCACACTTCCTTCCTTCCTTCCTTCCTTTCTTCCTTCCTTTCTTTCTTTCTTTCTTTCTTTCTTTCTTTCTTTCTTTCTTTCTTTCTTTCTTTCTTTCGGCAGTGTCACTATACTGGTAAAGAGGGGAATATCGTAGATAACACTTACTCACATTTTAGCAAATCATTGGGCAGTCTATTCTTGTGAAAAAGATGAAGAAATTCATATTGGACAATTGTACAGCTAGAGGGATTGCCAAAGGCGAGGCATCAGTGTCTTGGAGGCAATGCCGGCAGGCTCATAAAGACAAAGATAGTGTTCTCATCAAATAGGCAGATGAAGGACAGCTGAGAAGTATAATGAACACACTGGATGATGGCATCAGGCTCCCAAAATATGTTGGGCTGAATCTAATAAGATGAAATTTATTAGGGAAAAAGGTAAAGTTTTACACTCAGCTTCATAAACTTTAAAAATACAAAAGAGAAGAGATATGGCTAGACAGTGGTTTATCTGAAATAAATCTCAGGGTTTTAGTGACCCTCTAGTTCAATATTAGTCAACAGTGTTTTATGGCAGCCAGAAAAGCTATTGGGACCTTAGGCTACATTAATGCCGGCAGAGTGTAGATATCTAGGTTGGAAGATAGTTCTACTCATCTCAGTTTTGTGAACCACATTTTAGGAAGGACATTGATGAGCTAGAGA
The DNA here is from genome assembly GCF_019393635.1 of Dromiciops gliroides. Taxonomy (NCBI): domain Eukaryota; kingdom Metazoa; phylum Chordata; class Mammalia; order Microbiotheria; family Microbiotheriidae; genus Dromiciops; species Dromiciops gliroides. The sequence goes on from NC_057862.1 coordinate 86,095,415, forward strand.
CTGTCCAGAGGGAAAGGGGACTGGAATGATGAAGGGCCTGGAGAAGATAGCATATGAGAACTGGAGAATCAGTTAAATAAACTAAATAAAAGAGGATAAGGGCTGAGGGAGAGGGAAAGAGAGAGAGAAGAGAGGATGGGATGGAGAAAAGAAGAGGAGGGAGGGGAGAAGGAGAGAGAAAGAGAGAGGTGAAGAGAGATAAGGAAAGAGAGAAAAAAGAGAAAGAGAAGGAGAAAGAGCAAGAGAACATAATAGTTGATTTTCAAGCACTTGACAGACTGTCACATGGAAGAGGGATTAGACTTGTTTTGTTTGGCCTTAGGGGGAAGAGAATCAGGCAACCCCCCAAATTAATAAATTTAGTAAAATGTTTAAAATCCAAATCTGAGATCATAAATGTTTATATGTAAAAACAAGACACTTTGATAAAACAAAAAACAAACTCTTGAGATTGGGATTCCTCTTATCTTTTTTTCAATGTCACTTTATTTTCAATTCTTTTTGATTAAAATCAGCAAATCTGCATTATGTGCCTACTCTGGGCATATGTCACCAAAATGGGAGCAAGCATTTCTTACATGTGAAGAGTTGGTTTTCTGATAGGTGTGGGAGGAGAGAGGCACCAGTACACACATGCAGATAAATAAATACAAGATCATTTGAGGAGAAAGGGAGAACTATTAACTTCTAGTATCAGGAGTAAGCTTCATGGAAGATCACAGATTTAGAGATGGAAGAGACCTGGGAGGTCATCTATTATAATCCCTTTCCTTCACAGTAGACCCAGAAAAGTTAAGCGACTTGTCCAGAACTGCACAGGCAATAAGAAACAGGACCAGGATTTGAATCTAGGACCTCTAGATTCCAGATCTTGTGCTCTTTCCACAATATCACACTGACTCTTCCCAGGAACTGAAGTGATATCCAGACTGAGTCCTGAAAGATGATAAAGGACTCTGACTGGCAGAGACTAGGGGAGGTTGCAGGAAGGCAATCCAGGCATACTTTCCAAATGTCTTTTAGCAGGTGTCACATACTGTGTTTTCACAGATTATATGGTGTTATCAGAGCATATCCTCTAATAATGTTCTATGAAATGGATTCTTAATTTGGGTCCATGAACTTGTATTTATTAAAGATTTGAATAACTGTATTTCAATATGTTTCCCTTATAACCCTATGTATTTTATTTGATGCATTTAAATATATGATTCTGGGAAGGGAACTGTGGGCTTCCCCAGAAGGCCAAAGGGGTCCATGAAGCAAAAAAAAATAGTTGAAAACCATTCTTCCATAGTGATGAAATGCTATGATCACTGAGTGTCAAGCAGGAAAGCATATTAGGGACTATCAACTTTAACCCTTTCCCCTGGGTCCTCTGACTCCAAATCTGGTACTTGTTTTTTTGTTTGTTTGTTTGTTTGTTTTACTATTTCCCATGGCCTATCCTCAAGGGACTTATGATGTTGTTGGGGCTGCCAAACTATCTCAGTAGACTGGAATCGGGCTAACTCTAATAAGATGAAATTTATTAGGGTCAGAAGTAAAGTTTTGCACTTGGCTTCATAAATAGAAAAGAAAGGAGATAAAGCCATAATATAATACAAATAGTCATAATGCAAGACAGAATATCATTGTCACACAGGAGAGGTGTATAGACCATATACTGAAAGAATCTAGAGTCTGGGGGAAAGGAACAGCAAAGATTTCACGCAAAAGCCTTCCTAAAAGGCATTGACCAAAGTTCTGATCTGAGTGTGGAAGGCAGAAGAATGGGAAGGATTATCCTCACACCCCCCCCTTAAAAGGTATGGCCCCAAACCCAAGATGACATTTTGTTTAAATGGGTCACTGCTTAGTTACTTGAGATCTTGCATGGTTGAGGAATGTCAAGTGCAGGGCAAACACCTGCGTCGTTCAAGCCTGTAGGAGTTACACGTTATACACCAGAATAATGAAGTTTGGAATGAGTTAGTGTAACTTAACTCCTACCGGGGACAGAATGAATGTGAAACATACTGTATGTCTGAAACATACCTGAAAACAGAAAGGGATTGTTGTAAATCAAAGAATTAGACATGCTTAGTACCTCATTTACAAGGTGCCTGCTATGGAGGTCTTGACAATGCTTATATTGCCCTGGAGATGGTCAGTTTTTAAAGGGATTATTCAGAGGTTAGAGTTTTCCCAGAGGTTTATGCTTTCCCCTGTGGAAATGTGATTGCAATGGCTTGCACGGGATTGAAAATCTTTTTTAGTCTTTCCTTCTTCATTTCCCTCCTCCTTGGGGAAGGAATTGCTTTCAGGGAAAAAGCCCAGGGGCAATCACAGGAGGAAGGATGACCTCCTGTCAGCATTGCATTTTCAAAGTCCTAAACCATGAGTTGGCTAACAGGCTGTGAAAGAGAAAACAAGGTAACAAAAGAACAAGGGGTTTGTTTGCCCAAGGAGAGAAAGATCCCTTGAAATTAGTTGCCACATTCTCTGTGAGAGCATCATTGATCCTTATGTCCAAACCCCTAAGCTGAGAGTAGTAGCAATAGCAGTAATCATAATGGTCATCATTATTGTCATAGTTCTTTAAAGTTTACAAGTACTATTTACACATTACCTCACCTGCTCTTCACACAAGCCTTTGATATAGGGGCTCATTCTCCTCATTGGTAGATAGGTGTCAATAGTAGCTAGAAGTCTGACCTTGGAATCAGGAAGACCTGAATTCAAATCCAGTCTCAGACAGTAGCTGTGTGGTCACTCGACCTCTGTTTGCCTTAATTTTCTCCTTCCCCTCAAATTGGGAATCAAAATAGCACCTTCCTTACATGGTTATTCTGAGGATAAAATGAGATGATTTCTATATTTTTCAAATCTTAAGATGATATGTAAATATTTATTGTTGTTATTTTGTAGATGAGAAAACTAGCACACACAGAAGCTGAGTTATTCTTGATCATATAGCCTGTGATTTCCAGAGGGAGGATTTGAACTCAGGTCTTTTTGACTCTAAACCCAGGACTCTTTTCATTATACCAGATTGCCCTCCCTTCTCAAATTTCTCAGAGAACTTCTCATAGATCTTTACTCTGCATCTACCATCTTTTGCTTTGCATCACGGTTTTTTGTATGTACACCTTGTCCTTTCTAATTAGATAAAGGTCAGACACTTTCTCAGTGATTCTTTTTTATCCCCAATGCCCAGTACAAGGACTCACCCAAAGGGAGCATCTAATTAGTGTGTGTGTGTGTGTGTGTGTGTGTGTGTGTGTTTAATTAAAGACTTGGGCTTGCAATATCATGAAATTCAGAACAGAGGAGGATCTTAGAGATGCCCAACCCCTTCATTTTGCCAGGGCAGATGAGGATACTTGGAGAAAGAAAGGGACTTGTTTAAGGTCAGGCAGGTAATAAGAGGCTAATCAAAGATGGAAACCCAAGTTGTCTGACTCCAAAACCATTGCTATTTTTACCATATCGGCCTCTATTCTTGTGTGTGAGATGTTATTTACATCCTTCACCTCTCCCCCCAATCACATATATTAATGTTAAATATGAGAGATGCAAATTATTCCTTCCTCCTGGCTGGGGTTTCCAGAAAACTCAAACCTCAGGACCTTTGGATACTGCTATAATAATGCTGCTATAATAAGCAGTAATACTTGGTTTTCATATATTCTGTTTCTTCCTTTCTAAAGAGGGCCTGGTATAAGTGGCAGCCAAGTTGTGAACTGTACTTAAGCATGCTTCCCTTTTCTTCTCATCATAAGATGATCTTTTGTGGTGGTCTGCCCCATCTACTGATAGCTATACTTGCTGGGGTAAGGAGTGTGGGTGGGGGAAGAATTGGAGAAGGGAGAAAACCACCTATTCATCTTCAAAATGGTCTTAGAGCATTGTGCAAAATAAAGAGGGTGAACTCCCTGTTGTCTAGAATCCTAAGCATTAGGTAATTCTAATTAGCCCTGTTCTTCACCTGATGATCAATATTGATGCTGATGATCCTAACACTTTGCAAGATCCTTGAGAACCCACTGAATCTTCAAAGAAAACTTCAGTTGTGTTCAGTATAGCCTGAGTGTGACACATACAGTAATAGATTGTTTTCTAGTTTGTGGGAAATTAGGAACCTGTGTTAATTCAGAATCAACAATTCTGAAAGTTCGATTAAGCAAAATGTCCAATTTCTTCACCCTATTCAATAAACTGGACTTTACTGTATTTTTAAGAGCACAAGGATTTTTCCCTTCAGACTCCACCCAAGGAAATAGCAATAACAATAATAGTGATGATAATTGTAGGCATTTTAAATATAGCAATAAGGTTTTCAAAGCACTTTACATATGCCACGTCATTTGCTTCTCACAACAAACCTGTGAGGTAGGAGCCTGACTATCCTCATTTTACAGATGAGGAAACTGAGGCTCAGAGGTCACCCAGCTAGTAAATGTCTGGGGCAAGATTTGAACTCAGATCTTCCTGATTCCTAGAAACATCTACTCTCTGCTGTTTGAATTAAGAATCAATGCAGCCTAGGAGAAGATATAAAATGATTCAAAGAAAAGAATACAGCTATCTTGCAAAAACCAATATGCATATATATATGTGTGTGTGTGTGTGTGTGTGTATCTAAATCTATGGATGTATATAATGTATTCATTCCTAGAATCATCTTTAGATGCAGTTTTAATGCCATGTTGAATAGGTCCCCTGAAATTAATGTCATTCTAAAGCATTAACCTCTAGAGAATCCCAAGAGTTCAATAGTCTTACATTACTGTTTCTTTAATTCTAATAACAGATTGTTTAGGAAAAGCAAGCGAGTCTGGAGCCATTTGCTTCCCCAATATCGAGATTGCTCATGGAAACATCTCACGGGCTACTAAGCTGGGTGATAGAAAGAAAATTGAAGTTTTATATGTTTTTTAAAAAAAAAGAATTCTAATTCCAATAAAAAATAATGCCCTTCCACGGCCAATTGCCATTCCTTTAGCTTTCTTCATCCTTTTTTAATAAAATTTTTTATTGTGCACATTAGGTTAACTGGAGCTCTGCAAAACATTCATGGGGAAGCTAGAAACCTACTCTCAATTTAAGCTGGAATTCTGAATCAGGCTGGCTCCATGAGAAAATGTTCTTCAAGAAGCTTTTCCTTTTTACAGGTATCTTCCTCTGCTGTGACGTTTTGTTTTTGATAGGCAAAACTGTAACTAGCTTGGAGTTAAAGGTACTTTGTCCCAGGGCACCAGCATCTGTGAAGGGGATATACTTCATCCACAGGGGGGCATACTTCTTCACTGGTGCACCCACTTTGTCTGTACCCCATGGCATAGTCTCTCACCAACCCACACCAATCCTCAGTACATCAACCCCGGGACTACAACCTCCAGGCTCCCATGTCCACCTGTAGATCTTTTTCCCCAATTCTTCCACCGGGGCATTTTTGAGACCCTCTTAGAAATGCCCATCTGCCCATATACAACTTCTTTTGAGAGCAAACTGAATTGATATCACCAATATAACTCTTATATCCCTCCAAATAAATTTTCCCTTGTTCACAACCATCTCTATTTCCAATTAGCTTGACAGGATTTATGACTTTTAGGCCACACTCCACTTGTAGGTAGTAGCCTCCTTGATGCAGAGTCCATAGTAATTAGAAGCCACTTACAGAATCTTTTTCATCCTTTTGGTGGAGATCCTAGGCCTTTGAAAGATTTATCCAACTGCTTTAAGGTAAAAGTCTATCTGAATAATGATGTTGCAAGGGGAAAGGGGACCTAAGCTCCCACTCCCCATCCTCTGCCATACCTATCCTAGAAAAAGAAAGGTACAAAGCAATATACAAATGAAGGTATCAAATTGAAATGGTCCCTGGTCACAATGAATCGCCATCATTTACATGTTAATGATGGAACAAATGTTGAAGAACATAGCCCGTGAGATGTGTTTGGTCTACATCATAAATCATACCCATTGGCTTACAGGCATTTCCATTTTTTGCAAATTCTGAAACTAAAACATTACTTTTATTTCACTTGCAGCAGATGTGAATTTTCAATGCAGAGGCCTCTATCAGTCAATGGTATTGCTATTATCTCTATAATTGCCCCCACATACAACCGCTCAATAAAGTTATAAAACTGTCAGCTGGGAACACCAAGTCAATAACAAAATTATTGATTTGGTGGTAAAAAGGGGGGTCCAATCTCTCGCAAATTGTTTTGGCCTATTTTGCTGCCCATTATGAAGATTCACTGTTAATTTATTGGAACCCATGCTGCATAAGGCAATGAATACAGGATGATAATCTCTGTTCCATATCACTAGTCTCCCCTTATCCTTATAACTGGGAGCTAATATGTTTAGAGACTGTCTTGTCTGTATGCTCAGAGACTAAGATTTTTACCAAAAGAAGAAAGGAAAGGATGGCAGCCTTTTTTTTTTCCTAAGCACCTTTTGTATGTGCTATTAGAAAGTAATTTTGAGACTCATAATCCTCAGGCTATTCACTGTGGCCTATGTCCTTTTTTAAAAGACAGACAAGCTGAAGTATAGCACCATGGGGAGTAAGTGCCTCAGGCCACTCAGCTGGGAAGGGAATCCCCAATCTTGGCCTACTCTCGGAGAGAGAAAGTAACCAAAGGATTTCAGGAAATGCATCAAGGAACAGGAATCAGAATCCAGGTATTCCAGAAGCCCAGTTCCCTGCTTAAAAACTGACTCCTTTTCTTACTGTTTCCCATTATTTCACCACTTCAAAAAAGCTGTGATTTCATCCATGTGGATATTTCCTCTGTTGATATAAAAACCCTTCAACACCTTGGTCTTCATATGTTGCTGTGGCCCAAAACATCCATTACCTGGTTACTAAACACCTCACTTACCTGGGCTGGTCTTCCATAGGTATACATTCTGTCCTCAAGTCTGTACTCAAAGTCTTTCCAACTTGGATAGGAAATATAAGAATCTGTACCCCACTGACACATCCTCAGACAAAGTAGGGCCACCTCCAAGCCACTGTCAAGCATCAGAATGAGATGTGAGGGGAGGACTCTTTAGCATTAAAACTGTTTTTCCAAGTCCTCAGTTAAGTTTGGATTAAGTACCAGGAGTCACATTTCAGTTCTCAATATAAGGAAGAGCTTCCTCAAAGTAAGAGGTGTCAGAAATGAGATGAACTGCCTGGAAAGGTAGTAAGTATATGCTAAGTAGAAGAATTGAGTGGGGCAGCTAGGTGGTGCAATAGATAGTGCTGGGCCTGGAGTCAGGAAGATAATTCTTGAGTTCAAATCTGACCTCAGACACTTACTAGCCCAGCAAGTCGCTTAATCCTGTTTGCCTCAGTTTTCTCATCTATAAAATGAGCTGGAAAAGGAAATGGCAAATGACTCCAGGATCTTTGATGAAAACTCCAAATGGGGTCATGAGAAATTGGACACAACTGAAATGACTGAACAGAAATAACTAGTGGGAGATGTGCTATAAGAGATACATGTTTTATGCAAGGGATCAACTCAATGGTCTCTGAGATCCCTTACAATGTTGAGGTTCTATTATTCTACCACCTCAAGTTAATTATAGCCAACTGCTAAGCAATTTTTCAGCTTGGCTAGTATGATTGTCATAATAGTTGGACTGTTTCGGCCATCATTAGCTGTGATAATGGTCAGGGGGAAAAAATTCACCAAACGCCTAAGTGAATTAAGCCAAACCTGCTAATTCATAGGGAAATAACAATATGTGTCACCTCTTCCAACCTAAGTATGATTTGCCTTTTAAAGGCAAAATTCCTAAAATAGGGGAAAGCATTACAAAGAAACATTACAAAGAAGTGTTTCAAGAGAATGACCCTTAGGAACTGTGTTTTGTAGATCTGCTACAATGAATAATCCTAAATGACAAAGGCTGACTCTGGGACCCATTTCTGTAGTGGTCATTTTCTCTAGTGAAAGTAGTCGTTGTTAACATGTGATTTATCGTACAGATAGGAAATGAGAAAGGAAGGTTGAGCTAGAGCTAATTTTGTCATTAGTGTTCAATTGAAATCAACAAATATCTATTAACTGTCTCTTAGGTGTTTAGCATTGTTTTGAACACTGGGAGAGATACCAAGTTTAGATAAGAGCCAACCTCTGCCCTGATAGAACTTAATAGGGAATATGGCAAAATAAATAAGGAAATGACCAGAACAAAAAAATAATATAAGTATCCTTAGAACTGTCACATGACATATGTATAACCAGTAATCCTCTAAGAAAGGAAATCCCAAGATAATACTTTATATTTGTTTTCTAAAAGTATTCTGGATTATGTTAACATGAGTACAGTAGAAATAATGTGTGAGCATGAAGTTAAAGGAGTTGGGATTGAATCCCAGTTCTGTTACTACTTGTCTGACGTTGGGAAAATCACTTAACCACTCTGGGCCTCAGTTTCCTTCCTCTGTAAAATGAAGAGTTTGGACTAAATGAATTCCTCCTACAAATCTAAAGATTGAGGGCAGTTCATTAAATATTACTAATATCCTGGAAGCCCCTATAATTGGATAAAATACTTTACTAATTCAACACATACACACACACACACACACACACACACATGCCTTATCATGCAAGATTTCCTGTGAATCTCACATCATTGGGCTGAGAATCATTCCTGGTTTAGATTTCTCCAGCATGTGCAGTAAGAGACCATTGTTGCTGTATGCACAGAGAAAAGGGGAAATCCTTCATACCTTCTCCAATGTCAAATTTCTCTGATGCACAGCTTTAAGAAGATTCAAGATTCTCTTCTTAAACTTTGAAATCTGTTCCCATTAAACCAGTGTTATCACTGTCCTCTATCTTTTTATTTAAGCTTCTCGGCCTCTGGTTACAAAACAGGATTGTTTTCCAGATATGTTAATGTTTTGCTTTTCAGCTATAGATCCTAACTTAATTGGAGATTTTTTTTTTTGTACTTTGCATTTCCACTGCTTTTAACCCATTATTGCTGGATAGGGATAGGAGGGTAACCCGAATCCACAACTAGGGGCAATTTTTGCCACAGGACATTGAATTTAAAGGGCAATTATATCACTTGGAAGAAACTCCTGGGAAGAAGAGAGTCAGAATGTACTTGAGTTATGAGCATTATTTAGCCTCTCATTACAGCTATAGAAAGAGTAATGTTGCTATGCTCTTTTGTGGTATAGAAACAGCAGAGCTTAGCATCTACCTGGCAAAAATCTGTAGTTAAATTTTCAAAACTACTAGATGGTGGTTTCTTCTCCTACCTCATCTCTCCTCCCCATTCTTTCTAGCCATGGACATGATCAGGTGTCACTATCTCCCCTCAAAAGACTGGCATCCCACCCTACCCCTTCATATAATTTCCCTTGGATGTGGGTCTTGGTACTTCCCAGAGTCACAAAATTCCTAGTTCTAGGCTCTAGCAGAATCTAACCTATTGTTGTCTTCTTTGGAAAATAGTATGTGAACTCTGGCAAAAGCCACCAGGTGAATTATTGAGGAGTGAGTGACAAAGACACTAATATGTATTTTAATATTCCTTTGCTAGAGAGCCCGGAGTCTAAGATAGTAGAAGGCGATTACATGTACCCTCATTCAGTCAAAGGCCCCATTCAATAAGCCAGCATGAGGAAATACTTCTGGTCAATGAGAGGTTAAATAATACTGATAACTCAAGTATATACTGACTCCCTTCCTCCCAACTCTCTCCTGCCGCTCCCCCTCCCCCCTCCTGCTTTTCTCTCTCCCTGCAAGTTTAATAAGCCAATATCAAAACCATCTAGGCCTGGAGCTTTCAAAGATTTAAGACTTTTAAATGTGAAGCACCTCATTATATCTGACTATTTTCAATAAAAAGAGAAGATAAGCCATTGATATGACACCAGTTATCAGTGGTATTTGTTTGACTTCTATTTGAAATGTGCACGGCTTGCTTTTTGGGGGGTAATGGAATCAAACACTTATGAACTGTATGGCCTGCAAGAATGATCAGTTTTCAAGCAAGAACATTTAAAAAAAGAATGGTTTGTTTTTCAGTTTGTTCAAAAAATATACCAAAAAAAGAAAAAAAAAACCATTGTACAGTACAGCAAAGAACCTTGGCTCCATGGACAATTGACTTCCTTCCTATTAATCAGCTACAATGTTTACCTGCTCATTCAAACCATTTCCAAACCATTAGAACTAAGAGGATTAGCATCACGTTTCTGGCAAAATGTACTTTTATTTCAGCAAATGCTACTTTCACTCTTGGAGGAGATTAAAAACCTGAAAGAAATGGTTTCTTTATTGCAGTATGCTCAGGTGAACAAGTATGAATTTTATCTCGTCTTAAAGAATACAGTCCCCTTGTCCAATTAAAGCCGATTGTAAGGGAGTTAAGTTTCAGGGCAAAACAACCCTGAAATGTGAGGACAAGATCTAAACTGCAGCAGGACCGTGAAGCTCCTGCGGCTGGGTCAGTGATGCCCATATTGGGAACATCTATGAGGAGTATTTAACTTTAAGGTAGGCTTGGCAAAGTCACATTGTAGAAGAGGTTTTGTTTGTTTGAAATAAACATTAAAGTTTACATGTCACAGGTGTGTTCATGACAGGTATCAGCCATTCCACCTGCAGCAGACTTTCTTTTCTGTCTTTTTTTTTTTTGGCCTGGCCCCCTGTGATTTCATCATTGTGAGGAACTCCTCATGTGAAAAATCACTTCACCATACAGGTCTGCAGCTTGTCTGTAGCTTCTTGTCTGAGAGAGTTGCCTACAATACTGAGAGGCTAAATGATTTACCCATAGTCACACGACTACCACGCATCAGGGAAAGAACTTGAAACTGGGTCTTACTCAAATGTTGAAGGGGATATAGGAAAACTGGGACACTAGTGCACTGTTGGTGGAACTGTAAACTGGTCCAGCCAATATCTGGAGAACAATTTGAAACTATGCCAAAAGGTCTATAAAACTGTGCAGAGTGTATAATTTTCAAAAAAAAAAAAAAGAAAGAAAATAAAAGAAACTGGGTCTTACTGATGTCAAGATCAGTCTTCTAACCACTATGCCATGTTCACATGGCTAACTAACACCACCACACAGCATTTCCTCCTGGCCCCCAAGTATCAGTCTGAATTGGTATATTCTCTTTTGTGATTTAGACAGCAAGCTAGTCCAATCCTCTCATTTATAAAGGAGGAAAGTGAAGTTTCAGATAGGGAAAAAAAATCTTCCTCAACATCAATAAGTGACAAAACTAGAATTCAAAGCCAGTAAATGGAACCAAACCAACAATACGTAGGCTCCACTTTTTAAAAAAAATTAATGGGGGGGCAGCTAGGTGGTGAAGTGGATAAAGCACCTGCCCTGGATTCAGGAGTACCTGAGTTCAAATCCAGCCTCAGACACTTGACACTTACTAGCTGTATGACCTTGGGCAAGTCACTTAACCCTCACTGCCCCAACAAAAACAAAAAACAAACAAACAAAAATGAATGGGCAAAAATCAATAACATATAGAATTTATAGATTAGATGGGAGAGGAAGATAAGAATTAGGAAATCTGAGAATTATAAACTGACTTATTCTTATTAATGCCAACAGTTAATATTTATATGGTGCATTGTGTTTTGCAAAGTAATATATGTGTGTGTATAAACACATCCACACACATATATATTCTCATTTTGTTTAACTTAAGATTCTTTTAAATAACTTGATCCCTTAGTAAATTTCAATAATAACCCAATTTGTAGACAGCCCACTCCAAGGCCCACCAACTAAATGAGCCTCTCTATGAGATCTGCTTATGATTTTTTGCTAGTTCATTATCACCTTTAGAATGACATACAAAGAGTCAAGACAAAGGGGCAGCTAGATGGCACAGTGGATAGAGCACCAGCCCTAGATTCAGGAGGACCAGAGTTCAAATCTGGCCTCAGACACTTAACACTTACTAGCTGTGTGACCTTGGGCAAGTCACTTAACCCCAATTGCCTCACTAAAAAAAAAAGAGTGAAGACAAGTCTAGTATTAATCATATGACAGATAGACATCTGGGCAAGAGATCTCTTTGCCCACTGAAATACACCATTGGGCATTCAGTGATGTTGATGTCCTTTATGATACAAAGCTGATGACATGGGCAGTAAAGTCACATGGGAAAAGTTAGTCATTCTAAATTAGAGCAACCAGCCACTTTCTAAGGTTGGATGGAGGAGAAAGTAGTTTGTACCCTTCTATGGTAACCCCATCAGCTTCCAGTAACCATGAGCCCAGTGAAAGCCAAGGCTATGCAGGTCATCTTGAATTCTTTAATCACAAAACAGATACAAAAGGATCTTGCTTTCCCATTTATCTTTCACTAAACATAGGAAAAATGTCATCCATTTGCAATTCCACTAAGGCTAGATATCTGGGAAGTTATAGGTTGACTGTTTTCAATATTTGTAGCAATACTTCAATCTTTCTCTTATAGGAAAACCTATTCTGTAATGACCCAAAGTTGTTTTGAATAACTTCTCTAAGTACAGTCAACGAACTGCAGTCAAGAATTAATCTGTAGCCAAGGCTAGGGGGAATGATGAAATCTAAGTAGATTCTGTACTATACATTTATCCAAGATTTGTTTTTAAATCATCAAGTCCTTGAGCTTTTTCAGGGAGTTGCTGTAGAGCGAAAGGGACTATAAACTAGGAATCCTAGGAGAAGTATGTGATGTTGTGAGTATTGGTTACAAAGGCCTTTTTTTTTTTTGCAGGGGGGGGGGGAGATAATGAGGGTTAAATGACTTGCCCAGAGTCACACAGCTAGTATGTGTCAAGTGTCTGAGGCCAGATTTGAACTCAGGTTCTCCTGAATCCAGGACTGGTGCTTTATCCACTGAGCCACCTAGCTGCCCCCCAAAGGCAGTCTTTCTGAATGACCATCACAGAATACCCTCCCCTTCCTCCTCCTGCTATGGTCTGAAGACCAGAGTTCCTAGTAAACACCTCAACAGTATTCTTCTCTCTTTGGGTCTGCTCCCCTATGCCCTTTTCCTTTAGGGTTTTACTTTACAGCCTTGAATCTCTCCTTGTGTGAGTTTAAGAAGTTCTCTAATAAAAACCTCTTGCTCTGGTTCTCCTAAGCCTTTTGTGAAATCCTCTCTATGTCTTATAACTGCTATTAAGGATCAAGACACACATTCTGATTTTAAAGCAAGGGTTCTTGGCTATTTTAGTGTCATGTCACAGATCCCCCCTAGGAAACACCTAGGGGTGCCTTTTCAGAAAAAGATAATAATAATTGAAGGAAATTCTAATTTTCAGCTAAAAGTTAGTGAAAATAAAGATGTGACTTTCCCCCCAGAGATCTAGTTCTGTACCCCTTGTGAATCTATGGTCCCCAAATGAAGAACTTCTAACTTTTTGAAGAACTAAAATGAGTTATTTGAAGTTTTTAAGTGTCTGAACTAGATGACCTTTCAGGTCCTTTCCATCTCCTCAATTCTGTAACTGTGAATCTAGGAAATTCAATGTCACGATGCCTTTTGTCTTCTAATTCTCCCTCTGTCAATTCTCATGGGGCCTCTGAGTCATTTTGAACAAATTTCTTGGTCTACTGTAAAAATATATATTATTCAGTAGCTTTGTATATAAATGATGATGATCAGAAAAGAGGCCCTTCAAGAAAACCCCAACAAGTTTTTTGTTTAATTGACCAGGTCTTTGAACTCCTGGATCATCTTTATCAACCAAATATTTATTAAGAGCTTATTATTCCCCCCAAAAAGCTTATTATATAGGAGTAGCTAGATGGTGCAGTGGATAAAGCACTGGCCCTGGATTCAGGAGGACCTGAGTTCAAATTCGGCCTTGGACACTTGACACTTACTAGCTGTGTGACCTTGGGGAAGTCACTTAACCCTCATTGCCCCCCCCCACAAAAAAGAGTTCATTGTATGCAAGGTGCTGCTCCACTTATCAAGTTAAATGTTATTTATCTAAGAAAAAAAACTTTCTCACTTTTATTTCAATTTTGTGAACTGTCTGCTGTACATAAGAAGCAAGGGCTTCTTAGAGACTCGTATTTCTTGATTGCTCAGTTACATAACTGCTTGTAGTTAATAAGAACACTCAATTACTTGTAATGAAGATCTGGCCTTGGAACTTGGTTCATTCTACTATTTCCTACCAGAAGGGCTAAACACAGGGACAGACACATAATAAATATGTCCTGGCACCTTTACTTGTAGAGGATACAGTTTAATGGGCTGAACCAAAGCCCAGAATGCCACGATGTGTCTTTTTAGAATGGCAAGCTCAAACGCAGGAATTGTACATTCTCTCATCTCAAACTGAACTGATGACTACTGGCTACTTATTTTGTTTCTATCTCAATAGAAATGTCTTTGTGGCCTCCCTCTTTAAAATGCAAGCTCTTCACTAGTAGGAATTATTTCATTGCATGTGTTTATCCTCCCAGGGCCTAGCATAGACTCTGGCACCCAGTAGGCTTTTTTTTTTTTTTTTGGTGAGGTAATTGGTGTTGTGATTTGCCCAGGGTCACACAGCTAGTAAGTGTCAAGTGTCTGAGGCCGGATTTGAACTCAGGTCTTCCCGAATCCAGGGCCGGAACTTTATCTACTGTGCCACCTAGCTGCCCCCAATAGGCTTTTTTTTTTTAGTGAGGCAATTGGGGTTAAGTGACTTGCCCAGGGTCACACAGCTAGTAAGTGTTAAGTGTCTGAGACCGGATTTGAATTCAGGTACTCCTGAGTCCAGGGCCGGTGCTCTATCTACTGCACCACCTAGCTGCCCCAGTAGGTTTTTACTAAATCAAATCTTATTCTCCTCTTAAAGATGAAGGAAAAAGTAGCTTAGTGATTTGTACATGGTTATATGACTTATTTGTGAGAGCTAGGACCTGAACCCAGGTCTTCCATAGGACAACCTTATATCTACTATACCATGTGATGTGGAGTGCTACATAATCAATGTCTATTGCACCCCTCCCACATATACACACACATGGTCATACCCTCATAGTGCTGTCCATCACACTTCACACATTCTTCAATGCTTCTTCTCTATCTATCGCAAGCCTATGTAGCTTCAAGGTCCACTTCAAGACCCCTCTCCTTCCTGAAATGTACCCTGATCATTGGTCTCCAGTCCATTGTCCTAACTCTTACTGGGTTTATTGATGGTACCATGTTGTTCATTCATAGATCTTCTAGTTATCTAGTTATCTTGCATGTATATATCTGAACTCCCCAAATCAAGTGTCAGTTAAATGTGGGTGGGGACTGGGTTTCCTATCTATGTCTTTGTGTGCCCCCATAGTATCTAGGGCAGTAGAATATCACAGCATAGGATGCTAGCATTAAACTCAGGTTCAACTGTTAACCCTTTTGGGAAAAGATCCCATATAACTGAACCTATTCAAGTCTAATATCAGAAGATCTTACAGAGAGTTATTGGGAGCAGGCATGATTCAATACTCTTTGATTGTTCTCACAGCCTGTAACTCTTGTTCCCCAGGTCACAGACGTCTTGCAAATGTTATTAAGAATTACATTCCAGCTCAGATGATTGATTCTCTCCCCTGATATCAAGCTCTCAGTCTGTTTGCAACCTTATATTAGGATTCCTTTGTTTATTAAGAAGCTTAGGCAGGAAGGTTTTAGAAGTTGTTTTCTATGACTTTGCCAGAGAATGAATGAATTTTGGAGTGAAACGTTGAAGGACGACATTCATGTGTCTTACCTCCTTCTGAAGCAAATTTTCAGTGGGGTCTCAATCATTTTATGCCTGATTCAGGAACTGACAGAAGCCTAAATGGCATCAAGGAACAGTGGGTCTTTGTTAGATAAATTCCTGAATGTTCTAATTGCCTTTAATGAGGGAAGGCTTCTGTTCCTTCCATCAGTCCCTCCTGAGGCTGGAAAATGCTTGTTGTTTCTGAAGGACCTGCCCCCAGTCATCATTTTCAGGGCAGTCTTGGCCAAATTTTGTTAAACTACTTTCATATTGCAATTCAGGGATGAATGAATTGGGGGGTAGTTAGAACTGTCTCTCAAAACTCTCAGATACTATGACTCTTTTTCCAAAGAAAATTCCTTGCTGACTCCTATCGGCGAGTAAGATAAAGAGACAGAGAGCAGAGGTGTTTCCTGTGATACACTGAGAAAGATTTCTAATATTGCTTGCCATTGCAACTAATTCATTGTCTAGTGTCCCACCACTGTACCAGTCTTGGTTTCTGGTAGATCAGTACTTTTTTTGTTTTGTTTTGTTTCCTTGGTGAGGCAGCTGGGGTTAAGTGACTTGCCCAGGGTCACACAGCTAGTAAGTGTTAAGTGTCTGAGGCCAGATTTGAACTCAGGTCCTCCTGAATCCAGGGCCAGTGCTTTATCCACTGCGCCACCTCGCTGCCCCGATCAGTACTTTTTAAAAGTAGAAGAGGGAATGACTGGCCCTGCCCTACCACTGCTATACACTCTCCACTCCATCACCATTTTTAAAGGATGCTGTCAGACCAAGGCCTTAGATAATGCTGGTCAGTACTACCTGCTGTTCTTAGTGAATTGACCACTGTATGGAGATAACTGATCTAGGTACAACTAAAACAAAAGTAATGATAGTTTTGGACTAGTGAATAAGTTAAACTTCTTTGAAATCTCTCTTTTCCATACTTTTGTTTTGGTAAGGTAATTGGGGTTAAGTGACTTGCCCAGGGTCACACAGCTAGTAAGTGTCAAGTGTCTGAGGCCAGATTTGAACTCAGTTCCTTCTGACTCCAGGGCCAATGCTCTATCCACTGTGCCACCTAGCTGCCCCTTCTCCATCCTTCTTTGCATTGGGAGTTTTTATCCCTATCAGTACAATGCAAACTCAGAGAATTTAAGCTCCTTGGAGGCAGGATTATTTCATTTTTATCTTTTATTCCAGCTCCTAGCAAAGTGCCTTGACCTATTTGTTTAAATGACTTACATTGATTGGGTAATCAGCTTTTCTTTATAGCCTCACTAAAAACATACCACTGGCTCAATGTTGCTTTTGATCAGGAAGAACCTATTGAAGAGAAGAATTAAAGAGAGGAATGGAAGGTCAGCAGCTTTCACATCTAATTCCCCAAAGATTATCCAAGTGATGATGTCTCACATCTAGGTGATGCATATTGGAAGGAACCTTAATGATTATCTAGTCTAAAAATTCTTAACCTGGGGTCTCTGAACTTGTTTGAACACATACACACAATGAGGCTTCTGCTTTCAATGGTTCCTTTAAGAATGCTATACTTTTCATATATATATATACATAAAAATACATATATATGCAAACATGCAAGCATATATATTTTTTCAAATTTGAATCGAACTTTATTTGATATAATCATTGCAGCTCTTTACTTTCTCACATAAGTTAAAACATGGTAAATTTTAGTCTATCCTTTGATTTTACTGTATATGTGTTTGTTTGTCTGTTATGTTTCCTGCAGGCAACATACTCTTTGACTATGTTTTTTTGTTTTTTGTTTTTTTTTTTAGTGAGGCAATTGGGGTTAAGTGACTTGCCCAGGGTCACACAGCTAGTAAGTGTTAAGTGTCTGAGGCCGGATTTGAACTCAGGTCTTCCCGACTTCAGGGCTGGTGCTCTATCCACTACGCCACCTAGCTGCCCCCTGACTATGTTTTTTAATCCATTCTATGACACTTTTTCTTTTTTTTAGTAACAGTAGACACACATGCGCATAATACATATACATAGATTTAAGTGCATGAATTACAAAGTAACTAACATCTATTATCTCACTTTTGTACACAACATTAAATAGTTCGCATGATTTCTGCTATTAGCCCTATTAGTTTTTCAAACACTTAACTTTCCCATTTTCCCCTCTATTTAAAACAGCAGTGATACTACATGTTATATAAGAAAGCACCTTCCTCCATCTTCTTGGCAGAGGGTAGGGGGCAATAATTGTGGAACACTGCATATCATCAAACCTTTTCCATGTGTTGGTTAGTTTTTTCTAATTTTTTTCTTTCCTCTTTTTTATTCCTTGTTTTAAGGGATGGATTTCTAGGAGTCAGAGAGGGAGGGCTATATTTATAAAAGTAAATGATGGAAAAACAAAAATATAAATAAAATCTGTGACCAAACAACTCCCTATTTTAATCTTCCTTTTTAAAAATTTGTGATGACCATAAGGAAATTACTCCTCTCCTCAAACAAAATATCAATGAAACTCTGGGGTGGAGGGGTTGTTTGTTAGCTTTTTTTTTTTTTTTTTTTTTTTTTGCTTTTAAAAAGGAGTATCCCTCTGGAATTACACACCCTTTTCTGTCATCTTCCCCTCTCCCTCATTTGTGATGCAAATAAACAAATTATTCCTCTCCTCACACATCCTGCTTTTTTACTCATTCTCTCTCTCTCTCTCTCAAGGGATGTTTTAGATTGCCTAATTAAGTACTTTCATTTTGTATAGGAAGACATTGATGCCTACAGAAGTGAAGAGACTCCATCAAGGTCATTGTGATGTAGAAGGTGAAAAAAAAGGGTTAACAGAAAAACCTAAGACCCAAGCTTTAATTCAGATATTAGCTCTAAAAGGGATTCAGACTCTAGTTAATGGATAACTTGCAAGTCAGGATACTAGGTTATCGTACCTACAGTGATCAATACCCATAACAGGACCATAAAGGGTCAGGTCATATAACAATAAGACACTAGACAGGGTATAGAAATTTTAATGAAAAATGTGAAACTAGCCATGGGAAACAGAAAAAGACGTGTACAGAAAAGGCCAAATTTGTCCCCAGATTCACCATGTAAACCTCCAAAACACACTTCCACTGAAAAAGGTAACCACCTCAGGGGTTGGCTTAGGACCCAGGAACTCCAAATTAGGATAGGTCCTCCCCTGTACCTCCCCAAGGTGGAGATTATTATAATAAGACTGATAATCAATTATCTATACTATAAATATAATTGTCTTTTCTTTCACTATTCGAGAGATACCTTTCCACTATTCTGGTTTTCTCCCTGTAGTTACCCACAGTATTGCAATAAAACTTGGGAAACTGAGTCACTGAGCCTTGTAATTCTTTTGGGATGAGTCACAATCAATCTGACCCTAATTCCATCCCACATCAATTGCAGAAGTAATATTTAAACAGCATCGTTACTCTTTCTATTATTATTTTATTTTTCCCCTCCTCAGATTCATTAGTCATCTGAAAAATATCACAAACTTTTCTTTCAAAAGTATCACAAATGGCTAGGTGGCGCAGTGGATAAGCGCCGGCCCTGGATTCAGGAGTACCTGAGTTCAATTCCGGCCTCAGACACTTGACACTTACTAGCTGTGTGACCCTGGGCAAATCACTTAACTCCCATTGCCCTGCAAAAAAAAAAAATAATAAAAAAAAATAAAAGTATCACAAATGATTTGTTCCTCCCTTTTGGAAATTGTAGGTTTATAAAATATTTGTAGTTGTTAAATCAGGTTAAAGTTGCTATTATTTTAATATCTCTTCCTTCACCCCCACATCCATGTCAGGGTAATTAGACAGAGATAGCTATTGATGAAAACAACATTTCCATTATTTTGCTATCCCTCAATAACATTTAGATTGTGTTAGTGATCAGTCATTAATAGTTGTGAATTAATATTCACAATTAATATTAATATTAATATTCACACAATTAATATTTTGGATTTACCTTAGTATCTGCTGGTAGATTTGCATAACAAAAGCCACCTTAAGTCTAGGTCTGGCCTCTATAAATTCCTGAGATTTTTGTCATCCACAATGACTTTTTTTTTCCTTCAAAAAATGTATGCTTATAATTTTTTTCCCTTGAAAATCTTGACTATTCCACCGGATGAATTTTGGTGGGGTTTTTTTGTTTTGTTTTTTCTAGCTCAGTAAAGTAATCCTTTGGTAGTTTGATTGGTATGTCCCAACCATGAGCAATTAGTATCTTGCTATGTATTTAGACATGTCTTTATTTCTGTAACAAAAGTTTTAGAATCATATTCTATATGTTTATAGGGCCTGTGTCTTGATAAGTGGGCTCTTAAATATTTTATAGAATCTATAGTTATTTTGAATGAAATTTCTTTCTACCTTTTCCTCCTAAATTTTGTTGGTAATATATAAAAAGGCTAATGATTTGGGTGGGTTTATTTTATATCCTGCTACTCTCTTGAAGGTCTTAATTATGTCAATTTTTAGTTGTTTCTCTAGGATTTTTATGTAAATCTTCATATCATATAAAAAAGTGGCAATTATATTTCTTCTTAACCTATTCCTTTTCCTCTATTTTTCTTATGGTGAGTTGCTATTTCTTCTCCTCCTCTTCTTCCTTATCTCCTTCTATGTCTATTGGGTTTAACTTGTCTATTATTTTATGTTTTTCACTGTATGGAGATGACTGATCTTCAAATTCTTGCCATAAGTTTTCCCATGATTATCATGTAGGCTCAGCTTAACTAAGCTAAGGAAAAAGATCTACTTATGGATCTACTTCTTGGCAAGACAAAATTGACTTCTTCAGGTACTAGGAGCAAGAAAGAGACCATTAAATCAGCCTATATCTATTATTAGTGAGCAGTCTCTCCAACTATCAAAGCTTTTGTGTTTCATAAACTGAGTTTAACCATTGTTTCCTCATGCCCTTAGAAAGCTTCATATCTTACTCATTTCCTGATTGGATCAGAGACCTATCTTGATCTCTTTGTAAACACAGAAGTGTAACCTACCAAGTGTTCTTTTATTGAGCTCTGCTGGCTCACTAGGAAGGTGGTACATTGCATTTCCTGCAATATACTAGGTCACACCTGATGAAATTTATAAATGAATATCTCTCCTTCCCTTGAAATGCTGGTTGATTCCATTTACATTCCAAGCTATAATTTCAATACCTTGAAGGGTCATGTCAGATTGAGCTTTTGATTGCTGTAAAGTAAATTGGATTCTCCACTGGGTTTTTAGCCCTTGCCATATAACTAATAATTATTAATCCCCTCTCCTTAACCATCTCAAATATCTTCATATATGAGTGGTCAAGATATATTGTCACATACAATGAAAAGGCTTTAGCTGGTCACAGAAGGAATAAGTCCCATATCCCCCACACCATGAATTGTAATAGAATATAATCTGTGGCAGAGAGTCCTAAATGGCAAAAACCTGGATTTTGTAATAAACAAAAAGGGTCCTTTGGTTTAAATAATTATTTGAGGAGGAAAGGAACAATGCTCCTTTATGAAAGTATTAAGATATAGATTGGAGATACAAGACATGGTTGATATTAAATATGTAAGGCTACTAGAAAATGTGCTGGAAAATTCCAAGGAAATTAATTAAGGAGAATTTGGCATAAAATGTGTCCATCTTGAAGCTCATCCAGAAAGTATTAGTTACTGTAGGAGTCAAGGAAGTACTTATAAATTTAAATATTTATAGCCCCATATTTAAATAAAGACCATGTATAGTCCATCCATTGTGTTGTTAGCTCTTAGTTCCCATTACCAGTATCTTCCATTTCTCCTTTTCCACTGATTCCAATTATAATGTTTTAAAAATTGTACCTGTGAATTTAAAAAAACAAAACTCTTTCATTTGACCTGACTACCCACTCTAACCACCATTCTATTTTTCTTCTTCCCTTCACAAGCAAGCTTTTCAAAAGAATTATCCATGTTAGCTGCTTCATCAATCACTCAAATTCAAATCCAATGAACATGGACTAAGGATTATTTTATGCAAAGCACTGTTAGGTGCAAGGGTTACAAAGACAAAAATAAAAATCAGTCTATTGGCAGATTCAATATGTGAAGAACTAATTAAATACAATATAATTCAAGGAGGCAAAACACTAATTTACTAGAGTAATAAGGAAAAGCTTTCTGAATTTGCATGAGAGTTGAGACTTAAATAAAGCTGGGAATTCTAAGAGGCAAAGGTAAGATGGGAGTGAGTTCCTGTCAAGGAAGATATCTTGTGCTAAGACCTGGAGCCAGGAATTTAAATGTTAGGATGAAAGAAACACAAGGAGGTCAGATGAAGTGGAACAGTATGTTAATGAAAGAGACTAATATAAGATGACTGAAAATGGAGGATGGGACCAGAATGTGAAGGACTTTATGTGTCAGGTTGGGGGGTTATTTTATGTCAGTCAGTAGGGAGCCATTGAAGATTATTGAGTAGGGGGAAAGGAATCACATTTAGAAAGATTATTTTTGCAGCTCTATGGAGAGCAGATTAGACAGGTGAAAGGATGAAATCACAGAGACTAAAAGCACAATTAGGAATCTCTAACCATAGTCCAGGAAAGAAGTGATGAAGACCTGAATTATGTTGGTAAATGTGTAAGTATAGATAAAGGAATGGATAGCAGAATTGTTGTGGAGGTAGAATTGATGATATATGGCAACTAATTGGATATGAAAGAGGAAATGAGTTAAGAATGGCTCTCCTCTAAGGTTGTGAACCTACATAACCACAAGGCTATGATGATATCTTTGATGGAGAAAAGAAGGTATGAAAGATCAGGTCAATCAGGTAAACAGCAGTGGAACAGGTTAAAGGGCAATTCTGTTTTGGATAGGACCATCCAGGTGATTATATCCAATAGGCTAGATATCAAGGCTGGATATATGTGGTTAAGTATCATCTGAGTAAAAATGATATTAGAACCCATGGAAATCATTGAGGAAAAAGTCTAGACTGATTAGATAAAAGGGCCCAAAACCAAGCCTTGAGGATCACTCACTGTTAGGGGGTGGATATAGATGATGATCCAGCAAAAGAGACTGAGAAGGATCGGTCAAATAGTTTAGAGAACTAAGAGAGATCAACAGCATGGAGGCAAAGAAAGGAGAGAATAAAGAGGGTTGTCAATAGTGTCAAAAGCTACAAAGAGGGCAGCAAGGGTGAAAACTGTGAAAAGACCATTGGATTAAGCAAATAAGAGAACATTACTGATTTTAGAGAAAACCGTTTCATTTGATTAGTGGAATTAGAATCTAATGTCCATGATACATAGAAATAATTAAGAAATGAGTAAATGATAGACACAAGTATCATTTACACCTTTCACTTGAAATATGTCAGTATCATCCTACTGTCACTCTCTCCCTGTCTAATCCATCCATCATGTTGATCCCATGTTAATCTTCCTAAAGTATAGCTCTGGTCATGCAATACTCAAAGGACCTGCATTGCTAGGTGAATAAAATCTAAATTCCTTAACCTTACAAAATCTGATGTCAACCTAGCTTGCCTTTGTCAGCCTTCCAGCGGGCCCCCCCCCCCCCCCCGGCACAAAACCTTATAATCTAGTTAAATTGGTTGATTCACTGTCTTAATCAATCAATGAGCAATTATTAAGAGCCTACTAGGCACCAGGCATTGTGCTGGGTATTGGGGCTATAAATATAAAAAAATGAAACAATTTCTATACTTAAGGAGTTTAGATTCTAACCAGGGATAAAAACAAGTACATATGTGGTTATGTGTATATGTGTATATAAAGAATTTTATATATATATATATATATATACACATATACATATACAGACATACATACTATATCTACTATATACTATACTGTATACTGTAAGAATATTATATATATGTCTATATGTTCATATATAAAATATAAACATAAAGGGAACAAATACAAGTAAATACAAAGTGGCTAAATACTATATAGTTTTAGAGGAAGAGCACTAGCAGTTTGGGAGATCAGAAAAGATTCTATGTAGAAGGTAGAAGCTGAGTAGTATCTTAAAGAAGAAAAAGACTAAATGTGACAACTGTAAGAAATGAAAGCATTCCTTTTGTAGGGGAAGAAATAGGTTTAGGGAATGAAGTGACTTACCCAAGGTCATGCAGCAAGAGATAGCTGGATGATACAGGGGGAAAACAGTGGAAAAAAATGTCAAAATAGTGAACTTTGAATTCTGTGTCTGCTATCTCCTATCTACACAACTTTGGCCAAGTCACTTCACCTCTGAAACTCAGTTTCCTCATTTATAAAATAAGGAAGTTGGTCCAGACTGACCTTTTTTGCATCATGGACCCCATAGCAATTTGTTGAAGTTTATGGACCCCTTCTCAAAACAATGCTTTTAAATGAATGAAATAAAACACACAGGATTACAAATGTGGTAAAAAGTTTTAACAGTAAATTAAGGGAAAGGTTAAAGAGGGGAGATTTATGATCTAATATCCCATTTTAAATCTCACACAAAGAAAAGCAAAGGTTAGTGAAAAACAAAGATGTCTTTTTTTCTTATGTGTTCATAGACACTTTGCCATTGGCAGCCTTATTAGTGTTCTCCAGCTTAAGGAATCCTGGTACTGGTGGCTTCTAGTTCCAAAACCATGATCCCAAGAAAGGAGCAGGTTATGTTCATGTGTTCTGTCATGTTTGACTCTTTGGGAACACATGGACCATTGCTCATCAGGCCCTTCTGTCCTCCACTATCTCCATAAGTCTGACCAAGCTTCTATGACACTATCTATCCATCTCACTCTCTGCCATCCCCTTCTCCTGGTCTCAAGTCTTGATCTTTTTATTCTTTCCCCCAGATTACACCTGCTTCCAAAACTCTTTACAATGGGTCCATAACCCTAAGAAAACAGAACACTATGGAGAAAGAACCTAGAACATGGAAGGGTTCCTTCCAGAAGAATGTCATATTCAGGTGAGACTGGGCAGCACTTTCTCCTTCACTTCAACGTTCTAGTCAACAGCAAAGGCAGAATCCAGGGCTTCTGGGAGAGGAAGAAGAATGCTTCCCCTAGTCCTCCCTGTAGTGTTTTGTGCAAGGGGCCCTTCTCATCCGACATAACGGGGTCTTTGTCTGGTTCACAGTTCCTGCTCTGCACCACAAACTGTTTACACCAGGACTACAAGCTGTACATGCAGCTGGGCCCAAAAGTCATTGTTTCTCCCTGGAGAGTTAACTGCCATTAAGGGCGGCCTTCTTTGAGCTGGTGCAGAGGAGCTGTGCTGGATTCAGGGAGATGTACTGTATATTAAAAGGCCCCTGATTTTTCCAAAATGATAACCTGCTGAAGGAAATGATCTCCCACGCCACAAGACCTGGTTGTCTAATTGCAAACCATGCAACCTTATCCTCACAAAGATTTGCTGATAGAAGCCACTGTCATCACCTCCCCCTTCACGAACTCCCTCCCTTTGTGCTTTGCAGCAGGTAAGACAAGCAAAGGCCTGGCCTGCTGAAAGCCAAAGTGCGCTGAGAGAGAGGCCCATTGAGACTGAGGACCCCAGGAAGGCCCAGGCTCAGGCCTTGGAATGTAACAAGCAAGCCCCTGACCCAACTGCAGGCTAAATCTCTTTACCCACTGAATTTATCATCGAAACCCGACCAGAAACCAACTGGCTTGAGGTGGAAAAAAGAGATTTCTTCATCTTAATTTTAGAAGGAAATATTCAGGAAAAAGTTTGGAATTGTTGGCAAGGGAGGGGTGGTTTGGGGGGCAACTATGGGTTGTAGGATCATGGCTTTATAATTGAAAAGGACCTTAAAAACCACATCTTCCAACCTCTTCTTTTTACATTTCAGAAACCTGAGGCCCATGGGGGTTAAATGATATACCCAAAGTCACACAGGTAAAAGGGAACAAATTTGAATTGAACCTAGGTCACCTCTGATGGCAGAATGACTTTGAAGATCAAAAATATTAAACAAACTTTTGTTCCTCAATATTTTATCTAGAGAATGTGGACAATATGACGATGTGGGTTATTTCCCCCAAACTCACCCTACTTCGAGACTTTGCTATTTCTGTCAAGGATACCACCAACCTTCTAGTCACTCAGATTTACAACCCTGCTGTCATCCTTAACTCCCCTCTCACCCACCCCTTATATCCAGCCAGCTGTGGAGAATTGCCATTTCTACTTCTACAACCATCCATACCTTCTTTCTATTCTCACAGTCACTGTTTTTGTTTATCTCCTCTAGCCTAGATTATAGCAATGGCCTCCTAACTGGCCTTGCCCCTTCAGTTCTCCCTTTTCTAATCCCTCTTCCACACAGTTGCCAAAATGACCTCTTTGAAAACACAGATCTGCCCCTAGCACTCTACTACTCAGTAACCCCCAGTGGTTCCCTATTATCTGTAGGATTAAATATAAAGTCTTGTTTGGTACTTAAAGCCCTTCACCACCTGGATCCAACCTCCTTTTTAGGCCTCATTACATATTATTCCCCATCAAGCACTCTAAGGGCCAGCAACATCGATCTCCATTCTCTTCCTCACCTGTAACTCTCAGTCTCTCATCTGTGTGCCTTATGCACAAGCCGTCTCCTCTGTCTAGAACGTATTCCTTCTTCCTAGAATCCCTAGTTGCCTTCAGAACTCAGCATCAGCCACTCAAATCAGAAGCTCAAGGCTTCTCTAGAAATCCTTTCCTGATACCTCCAACTTCTAGTGCCTCTCCACTCCCAACCGGTATCTATTTGGCATATAGACACGAGTACATGTTGCCTCTCCGATAGAATGTAAGCTCCCTGAAGGAAGGCCCCTTTCACTTTTGTCTTTAAGACCTTAGCCCCTATCATAGCACCTGGCATATAACAGGTGCTGAGCTAGTTTTTATTAAATGATTGATTCCCTAGTAGAAAGGAATCGTGGTACTGGAATGGAGCCTTAGAAGTCAGTCATCTAGTCTTCGGTTTCCTCACTTGACAGAAAATGAAACTGAGATCTAGAGGGGTGAAGGGATGTAACCCAGCTAGCAATGGCAGCACTAAGTCTAGAGGCCCATAGGGATCAGTGGAAGACATTCTGAAATTGTGGATCAGAAGACCTGGGTTCAAATCTGACCTCAGACACTTGACACTAGCTGTGTGACCCTGGGCAAGTCACTTAACCCCAATTGCCTCACCAAAAAACAAACAAACAAACAAAAAGACCTGGGTTCAACTACCAGCTTTCTCATGTTTCTACCATGGCGAGTAATTGATTTAAACCTCTTTGAACTTTTCAATTTTTCAATGGTAAGAATGGAGATTTACTTATTCATTCTTTCTTTCATTCATCCATTCATTTGCATCTCCTCTCTCAAAGGATTGTTGTGAGAGAAGTGCTTTGTAAATGGAAAAGTACCACATAAAAGTAAGCAGTAAGAAACTTCTAGCTCCCAGACCAATACCCTTTTGCACCATATTGTGTTGTCTCTTCTGCACCAGGTAAATGGCACCTGTGACATGAGGAGATGTTCAGCCTGGAGAAGAGAAGTCTTGATGGTGGGGTAGGGGGTGTGGAGCAGAACATATTAAGTTCCTGAACACAAGTGAATGCTTTGCGTGTGGAAGAGGAATTGGGATTTGTTTTACTCATTCCCAAAGAATGGAACCAGGAGTGCTAGGTGAAAGTTTCAGAGGAAGACATTATAGCCCGAAAGGAAGAAATCTCCCAACAATTAGAATTATCCAAAAGTGAAATGGGATACGTGCCTCAAAAGGCAATGAGTTCCTAGTTTGGAGGCCTTCAAAAAAAAAGTCCAGATGATAGCTTGTTGGGATATTATAGAGGACCTTGATGCTTCAAGATAAGAAACTTTCCTACACTCTCATTCAGTGATTCTGTAATATAAAACTGCAATCATGTATATAAGAAGCCAGAGTGGCTAGGTTGCTCAATGAATGGGTAGAGTGCAGGGCCTGGAGTCAGGAAGACTTGGATTGAAATCTAGACTCAGTTATTTACTATCTGTGTGACCCTGGACAAGTCACTTAACCCTGTTTGCCTCAGTGTCCTCATCTGTAAAATGAGCTGGAGAAGGAAACGGCAAATCACTCCAGGATCTTTGCCAAGAGAACCCCAAATAGAGTCGTGAAGACTAATGAACAACAACAAAATATAAAAAAACCATGGAAATTGATGTTGTTAATATACACACAATCTAAATTACAGCCACTGGTGTCTGGAAGTGAACAAGCCAAAAGTGTTTCATGCATTCATTGTATTAATATCCCCAGTTTCCAGCTGAATGCCCAACACATAAGAGGCACTTAATAAATACCTGTTGAGTGATTGATTGTAAAGTACCTAATGGCATAGCATCAGCCAAAATTTTGATACCAATTTGAGCATTTTCTTAGGTAAAAACTGTCATGTAATGTTTTCATAAATCTTTTAATAATTACTGAAATTATTGTCTTAAGGACTCTAAATGGGAATATCCAAGGATAAGAAGAGTAGTAACAGTCTGTCTGCCTGGGTTTATACTAGTATTATTTTAAGGAAGAGTTTTAACTTTGAACTGTTCCTTAACGCCAATAGGAAAGGCTGGGGCAGAGTAGGAGGAAGGTGACAAGTTGGCTCAGATTTGTGAATTTATTAATATAGGAAGCTCTGGGCATAGAAACTCCCTCCAACGGTGCAGATTGAGAAGTCATCTATGATTTATAGTTTTATCTTAGAAAATTGCCTGGCATGCTAGGAAGTTATATGACTTGTTCATTGTCAAATACCCAGTATATGTCAGAGACAAGATGAGAACCTGTGTTCTAGAATCTAATTCCAAGCCTTCTATGTCAGCCTGCATCTCAACCATGATGATAGTGGTTGTAATGGGAATGATTCAGTAACATTTGATAGCACTTGAAGGTTTGCAAAGATACTTTATGTCCATTATCTCATTTGAGACAAACAAAAAAGGAGCTACTGCTACTGGTATCATAATCCCCCTTTTTATAGACAAGGAATTTGAGGCTCAGACAGGTTAAGTGCCCTGCCCTTGGTCACACAACTAGTAAATGTCAGAAATTGGCTGTGAACCTGGAAAAGATCAACAAAGGGTGTTAAACTCACCTGGAATTTATAACTTTTATTTTCATATTATGCACCGGGCTCTAATAGTTAGGTTCCATGCCCTGAAAAAGGTGATTACAACTAATCTTATAGGGCTACAATGGAGATTCATTAGTATGTAAAATGTCCTAGTATCTGAACAATGAACCCTATAGACTTTGACACCCATAAAGGAAGAGCTAACAATGGAATAATTTTTATAATGAATATGAAAACACTTCCTTTATTATGTGCCAGTGCCACAAGTCAGGAAAACTGTGAAACTGTTTCCGGATAGACTAAGGGTCTGTGCTTGAATATTGATAACAATTTCACATTTCCATTTGTACTGCATGTAAATGATGATCTTGGCTGCCCTGTTATACTGAACATAGGAGACACACCCCAGCCCTAAACGTTAATCGACAATGAATAGAGATTCATCCAAAATATTACAGTATGAGGGGGCAGAATTTGGCTTCCTAGAATGTCAGTGAAAAAGAAGAGAGATCAGCACAGTCATCTAGAAAATGGAATTCAAGGAATTACCCAGTAATTATGGGCAGTGTTGAAAATGGACTTTGGTTTGAATAGTCTAAATTGGTTTTTGACACTGCCCTAATTCATCAGATGACTGCAAGATCATTTTCTTTGACCAACTAGATTCAACTCATAGTTCACAGGCCTTGAAAATGAGAACTGTGAATCTGTCTAATGTAATTTCTAGGGCTTCTGTCCACTTGAGTTCTCCTTGAGAAGGCAAGCTTTGATATTTGATATTCTTCTCTGTAGTATTGAGTTTGGGCTAAGCAAGGCTCAAGAAAAGAAAGAGCTCACTAGTCCAAAAGAAGAGAAGTATAAATGAGATGTGATAAAGGGAACAAGAGGAAGAAAATGGTTGTTCACATTGGGAAGTGCTTAAGTGCTATATGAGACTCGAGCTGAACTCAGAATCAAATGTCAAATCCAATCCAAAATGAAAGTTTTTAGGGGCAAAGGAAAGTTTAATGATCTTTCTTCCTTTCTTCCATTTTCTTCTTTTTTGTCTTTGTTTTCCTTCCTTGTTTCTTTCTCTTTCTTGTTTCTTCCTTTTTCTTTCTTTCCTTTCCTTCTTCCAGCTTATCCTCCATTTCTATGTATTTGCATTCCCAATCAATTATTCTTTTTTGTTTCTTTTGTGAACCTTGACACAATAGATTCAAGTTTTTTTATCCTGCCAATTATTTCTTCTATGCAGACTAGAAATTCTCCTTTCACAGTTATGATTTCTCTTTCAAACCATTCAGGACTATCTTACTATGGTTCCAACTCCTCTTGGGAATCTACAGGTTCCTCTACCTTATCAGGTAGTGATTTGTTTTCTTTTTTCTTGAAATATTTATTCATAGATACCTGGATTCAGCTGGATCTAGAGAATATATTTCCTTTTGTTGTGTTTTTTTAATCTAATTATGTCCAATATTGGGAGACAGGTGGTATATAATTGGGTTCTATTGCAAGCTCACAGGTTGTCTTGTGTAGCTCTGTTTTCAAAGTATGGTGGGAGGTTGAAAGAGGGCTTTTTGAGTGAGTTTAGGGATTAAGGATTAGTCTTCTCTGCTGCTAGTTTATTGATTTGTTACCCACCATGGGGTTCTTGGCATTCTGGACTATGGAGACAGCTGGAATTACTTTCTCTTTTGTAAGTAATTCACATTTTTGGAGAGGTTTAAGAGGTAGCAAGGATTGAAAAAATATGCAGTCAACCATTGTGTTGATCCTGTAACTATGAAATCTTATTGATTCCATGACTTGGAAAGTCTTTCTCATTCTTACCAGAAAAAGCTATCCCAAATCTCAGTTCCATCCTAGACTCAGTAGAATTCTGAAGTACTACAACATAAAGAAATTCTTTATCATTTATCCAAACTGAGTCATGGTTTCCAAAGGCCAATGTGGGCTTTTCCTTTGCTTCTACAGGGATTGATGCAACATTTGGGATAGATCATATATAATTTTCAATACTCAAGTTTATGAGACCCATCTTCTATAATGCCTTATAATTTTAGACCATAAAAGTGTCATTGTTTTTTTCAAAAGTGATCATGTGAATCTTTTAGTGAATTTTTCTAGAGTAGCTGGAGGAAAATTATCAAGAATTTACTCCCAGGGGCAGCTAGGTGGCGCAGTGGATAAAGCACCGGCCTTGGATTCAGGAGTACCTGAGTTCAAATCTGGCCTCAGACACTTGACACTTTCTAGCTGTGTGACCCTGGGCAAGTCACTTAACCCCCATTGCCCCACCAAAAACAAAAAAAAAGAAAAGAAAAGAATTTACTCCCATCTATAACAGTAACTCATTGTATGACCTTGGTTAATTCACTGTATTCCTATGGGTTTCTGTTTCCTTATCTATAAAATTTTTTTTTAACTTAATGATCTCTAAAGTTCCTGTAGTTCTGTGACTTTATGAACTAAAGGGTCAATATCTTGGGATGTAAGGCTATAAGAAGAAAATTACTACAAATTTCCAGGCAGAATAGATTGTGTCTCCTCACTCACTGTCTCCTTGTCTAATAGGAGATCTGGATTTCCTTGTGTTATAACTCAGATGATAACAGATCCAGACTAGGGACCTTCTCTGACTGAACCTTTTCTCTTTTACCACTACTACAGAACTCTGACCCCACAAAACCTATAAATGATACATATATACCTTATATGCTATAAAACTTTCTTAAGTATAGATAAATCAAGTAAGCAATGATGCCACTACTCACATAATATGTTACTTAAGGTGAGTATCCTGAGTAACTATATACTAAGTTCCCCTCTTCATAATTCCTTCTTAATCTCTATGGCAGTAAATCAGAAGGTGAAAAAAAACATATCACAGTCATGGGATTCAGAAAGGTTTCTTTGACACTGACACTTGAGAAAACTTTTAGGTCAACATTTTCACTTGATGACTTTTGATAAGCGAATTCAGGAGCATTCATCCTTATACCAAGCAGGACAGGAGGTTGGACTGGGTGACCTCTAAAGTCAGTAACTGGCCTTTTTGCTTTGTCAAGGTTAGGATCCATTTCCTCAAAATCATTGGTGGGATATATATTATAAATAATAATCATGGTGAAAGGGCAGGGATGCTTGTCTGGGACTGGCCAAATTTCCCTTCTCTCTGGGTCAGTATTCTCAATTATAAAAGGAAGGGGATGGTAGCAAAGGTCTTCTGACTACTTTCAATTCAATGAACATTTTGTAGCCTGGGTTTGGGATTCTACTGGTGTAACCAAACAGCTGGTAAAGAAAAACCCCTCCCAATGCAGATGAGCATCCTCACTGAAACTTACCCCATTAGAACTGATTGAAGACTTACCCAGATTCATACATCCAGGATGTATAGAAGCCCAAGAAATTAACCCAAACCTTCCTGACTCAGAGGCTAACACTATTACTAGACCACATTGCCTTCCCATTGTCTTTTTCATTAAAAGCATATCATATCCATATCATATCCAAAAGCAGGACTGAATATAAAAGGCTGTCTTCTATCTTTCTTTCTTTTTCAGGGAGGAGGTAATCATAAATTCTATTAAATATAATCCCCTATTTCCCCCAATTATAGTTAATTATGATTTTAGTAACCTAGGGACAAAAATACTTCTTCATTGAAATATATGATCTCTAAGGTCCTTTCTAGATGAATGTTATGATTGAAAAAAATTCTGGAAAGATGGCAGTGCATTAGGACCTAAGGAAGCAGTGATCCTCCACAAAATCCCAGAAAAATCATTAAAAATGTACTAGAAGGAACAATGATAAAGCAAACCAAGGAGAAGCAGCTAGAAGACCCTCCATCTAATCTTGGACTATGCACTCACATCAAGTACACACACACAAAGACACCTGCCAGAATCCTACAGGAGCAGTGAGTGGTACAAGCTGAGAGATAAGGAAAGTCAATACATATCAGGGATCCAGAACAGAAAACAGAGAAAGACCAGTGTCCAGCACAGGGCCTAAGAAGCCCTGCCTGGGCCATAGCAGAGATAAGGTCAGACCAGTGACTAGTCAATCCCACCTAAGCCATAACAGGAGGCAAAGCCAGACAGGTATCCAGGTAGCCCACACTCAAGCCACAGCAGGAAAAGGACCATGGCCACCCTTAGAATCAAAGCAACTGGTGTCTTCTTAGAGGCTGCTAGGACAATCAATCACATCTGACTAGGGGCTGTTAGGCTCATGAAAAGTGATGGAACCAGAGGTGTGTTGGAGCCTATTTGAACTGGATCAAGAGAGCCACTGTTAAATTTTTAATGTGAGCATTTACAACTTTGAAATTGACAAAGGCTACAAATCAGGGTTTGATTTATTATTTTATTGATCATCTAGACTTAATTGATGGAGAACACATTAAAAATTCAGATTAAACTTAAAAGTGTGTCATTTGTACTTTTTTTGTGAGAACCAGTTGGTAAACATTTACCACCACATCCCTTGATGCAATCAAATCTGGGTTCAAGAATCTGCAAGGAGGAGACAGAGGAGAGGACAAGACCAAAACACAAGTAGAAACAACAGGAATTCCCACAGAAGTCAGTGTATACTCTTAGTCATGGCATGTAGGACCAAGCAAGGAAAGAACAAAGTATGACACAGGCACAAAGCACAAATCCAGATCATGAGATTGAAGATGGGTGTAAACAGAAGGAAATAACAAACACAATGAAGAAATACTATACACTGAGAGAAAACCAGAGCAAACCACTGGTCAAGAACATCCAGGATATAGGGACTAACAGGATTCCTAGAAAAAATGAAGAAGGAAACACAAAATCTAATGGTAAATTAAATGACAGCTGGTTAGGAAAGACATGGATGATTAATAATAGCTTAGAGCAGAAAGTAGTAAATCTAACCAGAGAATTGAAATCCCTAAAAATTAGAATGGGGCAAACAGAAAGTAATGACTATAAAGCAATAAGAAATATCAAAACCAAATCAAAAGGTTAAGAAAAATAGAAAGCAATGTAAGGTATATACTATCCAAAAATATGACATGGAAAACATGTAGAGACAATCTAAGCATCAGTCTAGCTTAAAATAATAACAAAAAAGAAACTTGGATTAACTATATTTCAAGAAAGAAAGAAAAATGCAAACAATCTACTCATAAACAAAAGGCTAAAATTAAAATTCCCAGGAATATAATAGGCACAATCCAGACAATAATAACAATAACAGTAACAATAGTAATAATAATAATACTGGAAGCATCCAAAAAGAAAGATTTCAAGTATCAAGGAACCACAATCAAGATCACATAAGACTTGTCAGCTGCCATTTAAAAAAAAGGCAAGGATAACAGCCATGCCCTGTATGAAGATCTAGCAAAGGAGACTGAAAAAGAGAAGGTAACAGGAGAAACAGGAGAGAGCAATATCACAAAAACCAAGAAAAGAAAGAGTATCCAGGAGACGAGAATGATAAACAGCTTTAAATGCTATAGAGAAGTTAAGAAGGATGCAGTTTGAAAAAAGTCCATCAGGGGGCAGCTAGGTGGCACAGTGGTTAGGGCACCCGCCCTGGATTCAGGAGATACCTGAGTTCAAATCTGGCCTCAAACACTTAACACTTGCTAGCTGTGTGACCCTCAGCAAGTCACTTAACCCCAAATGACTCACCAAAAAAAAAAAAAAATTTAAAAAATAAAGAAAGAGAAACTCCAAAACTTTGGAGAGAGCAGTTAACAAGGCAATAACAGTGATTAGGACAAGGAAGCAAGTGATTTGAGTGTAGAGGAAGGGAAGAGGTGAAATTATTTAATACAGGATGAGGATCATGAAGGGAAGATAGAGTGGGCAGTGCAGAGGTGATGGCCTGTGGAAGAACTGAGAGAAAGAGAGATTGGAGCTCATGGTGAAGATGAAGACCAGGATTAGTGGTTTTAAGGCACAAGGGAAAATGGAATAATAAAAGATTGCGATCATATAAAGGAATTCTGAAATTTGTGAAATTGGGAGAAGCAAATACACATAGTTCCATTTGGTTTTTTGTTTTTGTTATTCAATTGTGTCTGACATGATCCCAGGGATTTGTTCTAGGGGTTTTCTTGGCATAAATACTGGAGTGGTTTACCATTTTCTTCTCCATTGTGTTCCCATTTTACAAATGAGGAATTGAGGCAAATAAGGATTAAGTGAATTTTCAGGGTCACACTGCTAGTAAGTGAGGTTGAAATTGAACTTACAAAGAGGAGTCTTTCTGACTCCTTGCTCAGTGCTCTGTTCATTGCTCACATAATTTCACAGTGTTTGATAAAACTAAAGCTCCCTGCTTTGCAAAAGAACTACTGAGAAAACTACAAAGCAGTCTAACACAAATTAGGTATAAACCAATATCTCAGATCACATACCAAGATAAGGTCCACCTGGATACATTGGTTATAGAGAAAAGATCATGCCATAAATAAATGAGAAGAAAAAGGAAGAAAATGTCATTTAAAACTATGGAGAAGGTAAGCATTCATGGCCAAACAAAGAACAGAGAGAATCACTGATGATAAACTAAACAATTTTGGTTATATAGAATTATTTTTTACCAGTGGAGAGTTAAAATTAAAAATAAAATAACTGGTAGAAAAAAATCTTTGCATCAATTTTCTCTGACAAAAATGTCACATCTAAGAGACAGGGAGTGTTTTCAAATTTATATAAATGAGAGCCATTTCCCAATAGATAAATAGTCAAAAAAGATATGAATAAACAGTTCTCAAAAGATGAATTACAAGCTACCCAAACCATATTTTTAAATGCTCCAAATCACAAATAATTAAATTAATTTAAATTAAAGCCACTCTGGGTTTCCACCTCACTCCCCAAAGATTAGCAAAGATAACAAAAAAAAGAGGAAATAACATTTTTTGGAAGAGCTGCAGGTAAATGGACATACTAGTGTACTACTGGTGGTTATGTGAAATGATTTACATATTCTGGAAATATTTGTAACTATGCCCCCAAAGGCACTAAATTGTGTAGCAATAACACTACTAGGCTATAAAGCTATAAAGTTCAGAGATCATAGAAAGAAGAATAGGATCCATAAATACAAAAATATGTACAGTAGCTCTTTTTGTAGTAGCAAGGAACTGCAAGGTAAGGGAGTATCCATCAAATGGGTACAGGCAGAATAAATTCCACAACATGAATTTGTTTGCCATAAGAAATGGTGAAAGGAATGGTTTCAGAGAAAAATTAAAAGACAGATGCGAACTGAGGTTAGCAGAACCAAAAAATCAATTTATATGATAACATCAACATTATAAAGAAAAATTAATTCAAAAGATTTAAGAATGCTAATCAATGTGATGATCAACAATCATTCCCAGAAACTAAGAGGCAGCTAGGTAACAAGATGGAGAGAATGCAGGGCCTAGAGTCAGGAAGACTCATCTTCCTGAGTTCAAATCTGGCCTCAACATTTACTGGCTGTGTGACCGTGGGCAAGTCACTTAACCCTGTTTGACTCAGTTCCCTAATTTGTAAAATGAGTTGTAAAAGGAAATGGCAAACCACTCCAGTACTCTAATATCTCTACCAAGACCCAAATGGGGTCATGAAGAGTTGGATACAATTGAAAATGACTGAACAATGTTGAAGTATGCTACCCAACTTTTGGCAGAAAGGTGATGAACTGAAGATGAAGAGCAAAACAATCACTTTCAGATATAACCAATGGTAATTTGTTTTACTTGATTATGTATGATCATTGCAGGATTTTTTTGTTATTTTTTGTTTTGTTTTCAGTTATAGGGGTGGGGCTGTTGGCACAGGAAAGAGATTAGTTATAATGTAGCCAAAAAAACAAAAAGAAGGGAGGGTAATCAAAGCATCTCTTTTAAAATGCAAAAAGGAGAAGGAATAGAATGGTAGAAACAATTTGAAATATGCAAAATATCTTTGAAAGTTATATGTTAAATTTATTATATTTTATTTTATTTTTGTTTTTGTTTTGTTTTTTTTTAAACGGGGCAATGGGGTTAAGTGACTTGCCCAGGGTCACACAGCTAGTGTCAAGTGTCTGAGGCCGGATTTGAACTCAGGTACTCCTGAATCCAGGGCCGGTGTTTTATCCACTGCGCCACCTAGCCGCCCCCTCCCAATTTATTATATTTTAAAAGAAAAGTAAACTGTACAAAATAGATATTCAAAATTTTCATGCAGACTACTTTTTCTGTTCCACAGGGAGGACCAAAAGTCACAAAGGGGTTTCAATATTTAACAACTCCTTTATTTTTTATTTTAATTTACAATACCATAGCATCACATACAGTATATATAGGAAATGAATAAGCATTTGAAATTTACATGTGTGAAAAATTAAATATTATAAATGGAAAAAATGAAGAAAAAATAATGTTCAAAAAGTTATTAAAACATCATGACTTTTGTAGTATACACACACATATATACATATACATATACACATACACATACATATACATATAGAAATGCTTATCTCAATTAGTGTTTAATAAGTCCAGGATTTTAAAATAAAGACATATGTATATGTACATATGTATATATATACTTTCATTCTCTCTCTATATATGCTTTATTAAATTAAACTAGTTGCAGTGGGTATTGAATGGAACAAAAGAAGACCTCATGGAAGCATAAAATATATTTTTGGTCATTAAATGCACTTGAATTTTTTCTGACCTTAAAATATCTAAAAATATTTTATTTTAATAGGCAATAGAAAACATAATATAACAACTGTTATGTTACATAATATATAATTATATACAGTCACATAATGATAATATAGTATAATTATATCTAATTCTATCATAATCAAAAACATAATCATAATTGTATTATAATCATATGCCATACTATAACAATATATGTTATAATTATATGTAATATATAATTATAATATGATAATATATAATAGGGCACCCCACTGATAAAAGACTGTCATTTTTCATCTCTATATCCCCACCACCCAGGATACTACCTTGTGCTTTTGTTGTTGTTCAATCATGTCTAACTCTTCATGACCCCTTTTGGGATTTTCTTAGCAAAGACATTGGAGTGATTTGCCATTTTCTTCTCCAGCTAATTTTACAGATGGGGAAACCGAGGCAATAAGGGTTAAGTGATTTGCCATGGATCGCACAATTAGTAAGTGTCTGAGGGCCAGATTTGAACTCAGGAAGATGGGTCTTCCTGACACCAGATCTGGCACTCTAACTACTGTGCCACCAAACTGCCCCGTTCTAGTTCTTAGGAAAAACATATTATAGGACACCCCCCCCCATCAGATTAAGAAATTGATGTGCTACCTATTATTATGCAAGCAAAACAGAGCTAGATTTTGAACCTAGATATGCTGTCTCCAAATTCTGGGTGATTTCTACTCCATTATACAGTCTCCTGTAAAACTCAGGGAAGAGATTAAACACTGGCCAAAGTATGCCATGAGTAGATAGAATTTTGTAACCCTAAATGATACCAACTATTTTGTTCCTCCAGATACTTTGTGACTATTTGACATTTAACCTAATCTCCTCCTCCAATTTCCTCTCTTCTCTTACCTGAGAGCCACAGGGGTGTAGGGAAAGGGGCTTGGACTGGGAGTCATGACTCCTGGTTTCTATTCCTTTCTCTACCATCAGTTACTAAGTGACAATATCCTTTTGGTTCTCTGGGCCTTGGCTTTCTCCTTTGTAAAAGAAGGCAGAGCTTCTCAAAATTTTTGTTCCTAGGACTTCTTTACACTCTTAAATATTATTAAGGAGTTCAAAGAGCTTTTGTTTATGTAGGTTTTATCTATTAATAGGTACCATATTAGAAATTAAAACTGATCATTTAAAAATATATTTGAATGAAAAATAATTATATTTCCCTAAACAAACAAATAAAAAAATCAGTGAGAAGAGTGGCATTGCTTTACATATTTTTTGCAAATGTCTTTCATGTCTGCCTTAATAGAAAACAGCTGGATTCTCCTATCTGCTTCTGTCTTCAATCTATTGTGATTGTTTGGTTGAAACATATGAAAAAAAATCCAATCTTACACAGATACATACTAGAAAAGAAAGGAGTATTTCAATAGCTTTTGTAATAATTGTGGATATTCTTCTTTGATACTTCACCCAAACTCAACAAGCAATAATTTCTCTTTTTTCTGTTGTTTTGTTTTTCTTTCTGTTTTCTTTTTTTGGGGGGGGGGAGGGGCAATGAGAGTTA
The DNA here is from genome assembly GCF_019393635.1 of Dromiciops gliroides. Lineage (NCBI taxonomy): Eukaryota > Metazoa > Chordata > Mammalia > Microbiotheria > Microbiotheriidae > Dromiciops > Dromiciops gliroides. The sequence goes on from NC_057862.1 coordinate 86,134,475, forward strand.
AGTGACTTGCCCATGGTCACAAAGCTAGTAAGTGTCAAGTGTCTGAGGCCAGATTTGAACTCTGGTCCTCCTGAATCCAGGGTTGGTGCTTTATCCACTGAACCACATAGCTACCCCCACAATAGTTTCTTAAAGTTTAGTTGCAATGTGGAATCCAGAAAACTCCACTGAGAGAATAAGAGTGAAAAAGGCAAAGGCACTAACCACCTCCAAAGAAAGAACAGATATGACTGGAACAGACTGAAGCATGCTATTTTTCACTTTCTTTCATTTTTTTTTCTTTTAACCAAGTTTTCCTGTACAAAATAACAAATATGGTTATGTTTTACATAATCATACATGTATAACCCATATATGATTGTTTGCTGCCTCAGGGAGGGGGGAGGGAGGGAAGGAAAGAGGGATATAAATTGGAACCCAAAACTATAAATAAAAATGTTTATTATTTTAAAAAGAAGTAAACAATTGTAAAAAAAAAGCCAAAGGTCATCGTTTTAATATTATTTTCAAAATAATTTTGACCTTGCAAACCCTCCAAAGGGGACCTTACTGGGTCCACAGACCACCCTTTGAGAGCCACTAGACTAGAGGATATCAAAGGCCCCTTCTAGCTCTAACATGTTTTAACTATCTCTTTGTTTTCCAAAACAATCTGCATCTCTACCTCATGAAAAAAATAAGGCACCTGAAAGATAATACTGTCATATTTACATAACACTTTAAAATATGCAACACATTTTCCTTATACTAACTCTGGAAGGCAGACAGGGAAAGTATTATAATTCATATTCTTAGTGGATCTGTGATTTCAGCAACATGGGGAAATCCCGGGAAGGAAACTCTGCCACTGCAGGTTAGCACCTGATCTGCAACCTGGAATCTTAGAGAATATCCCCAGGCATAAGAGGTTAAGTGACTTGCCCAGGACCATACAGCTAATATGTCAGAGGAGGGATTTGAACTCAAGTCCTGCTGACTCTGCGGCTAGTTGTTAACACTGTGCTTCATATTCACATTTTATACATGAGGAAACTGAGAATCAGAGAGGTTAAGTGGTTTGCTTATACGACTATTACAAGACACAGCTGGGACTGTAGCTTGGTCATCTGGATTGAAAGGTTGTTAGTGCTCTTTCTAATGCCATGTTATGGTATGTCCACCTCCTCATGGTTCCATTTCCATCTCCCATTAGCCCAACTGAAGGCTCAAGGCTTTTTTTTTTTAATAAACAGAGCAGGATTTATAGGTCGCTAAGAAAAGTGAAACTTAATTCCAATCAGCATGTGAAACAAAGCTGTAGAGTTCATCCACAGAGAGTTCATTTCATCTCGCCGGGTAAAAAAGCATGTGTAAAGGTCAAATGTGACCTCCTGCATTGTCTCAAACAGGTGGAGGATCCATGTCCCGGTTTAAACAGAGACAGGTGACAGTGGCATTTGGTCCTATTGACTTACATTTGTCTCAATTGAGGAATTCTATCCATCTTGGCAAGGAAACCACATGTGAAAGATTTAATTGCTATTTTGATTCAAAAACTGGAAAAGGAAGACGAGCCTTGATTTCCTGAAGTTCCCTATTCATCTTGAGAAGATCTTGGGGCTCTGGTTACAAGCTAAGGGTGGAGTTGTGTTTTACTGTTTGTGGGATTAGAAAAGAATAGAGGCAATCTAATACCTTGCTTGGTATAAAATCAAGTTAATGAGAAAAGTGGCCCATATATAGTATCAGAAAAGTTTTCACTTGGAAGTAAAGTAAGCAAGACATGCCTACTGTCTCTCCTTCCCATGGACAGACTGCCTCTACTAGGAATTGTTTTGGCTGAGGAAGAATAATTTTGTTGTGCCATAGTAATAATCAGAATAATCATCAGTTATTGCAGTTGAAAGAGACTTTAGAGATCTGACTCCCTTATTTTCCATTTGAGGAAATGAAGCCTAGAGAGGGAAATAACTTAAGCAACATCACACAGGAATTAAATGAGTCGAGTCCCAGCCACTAAATTCCCATTGCAACTGTGGAAAATTATTTAATCTATCTTGGCTTAAGTTTTCTCATTCATTAAAAAAAAAAGCTGTGATAATAATATTTAAATTGTGAACTTGAGATCAGGAAGCCCTAGGTTAAACCCTAGTGCTGGTACTGACTGAGACCTTGTGCAAACCCATTCTTGTTCTTGAGTATTGGTTTCTTCATCTGTAAAGCGGGAAAAAGCAATACCTGTAATACCTCCCTCTGAGAGTTAGTGGGAAGTGAAAATGAGGTCATCTCTATAAAAGTGCTTTGCAAACCATAAAGTTCTCGGTAATGACCAATTATTACAATACCTCAGAGCATTTCTGGAGGAAATATATTTTGTAAACTATAAAACATTATATAAATGTGAGCAAGTATTTATGCTCCCTCCCCCCAGTTTGATGCTAAGGAAATGGATTTTCAGTGAAGTCAAATGACTTCGCTATGAGAGTCAAGAACTCAGCTCTTCCACCACCTCTATTTCCAGGGTTCTCTTCCTTATGCCATATTGCCTCTCTTCATCCCATAATTTATTTGCCTTGTAACCTGAGATAATTCCCTTAGCTTCTGCAGCCCTCACTTTCCTCCTTAATAAAACAAGGAGATCAAACTAGAGGATTCTGAAGGTCCCTCTGGTTCTATAGCATGATTACCTTCCTTATTTGTAGAGGCATTCCATTAAGAGGGAGATGGTTAAAATACAATGGCCAAGAGGAAGCTGGGAAGAGGATAATGATGGTCTGGAGGAAGGATTTTTCTCTAACCCATTACACAAGTACAGCCATTCCATCCTTCATAAATATGGGTGGTTAATAAGGACACTCCCTGAGAAGTGATGTCAATTCATGTCCCAAGTTGGAGAGTTGGTAGTCAGAAGCTGACTCCAAAGAACATCTTCACGATTGTCCAAAGAACATCAAGCCCACCCCTGATAGATTCCTAGATGGACCTAAGGCCTGGGGTTTGTTGGCAGTAATCCACACAGAAATCTCTAAGGCTCAGATTTTAGGAACTAATATCAAGGACATCCAAACTATGGCACAATGGAAAGAGTCCTGAATTTGGAGTCAGAGGACCTGAGTTCTGATTCTGGTTCTGATGTTTACTGTAGGTATTCCCTTGAGAAAATCAAAACTTTCCTATGCCTCAGTTTCCTCATCTACAGAATGAAGGCCATGGATTAGATGACTTCAAAGGTTTCTTCCATCTCTAAACATATGATCTAATTGTATGACTCCCAGGTAACAGGAATAATGATAGAATAGGAGTTTCCCTTTAAAGTCAATATCCCATGATTACTGGAAGGACAAATGATTGGGAAGTGACCCAATAGCCCACCAGCTCAGAGGTGTAGTCTATTTGTTCCAGATTCAAGTTGGCTGGTACTAATCTTATGACAAGGTAAAGGAATAAGCTACAGCCTTTATGAGGCTAATCAAAGGAATGGGAACTTTCCTGCCTTCTTGTGACCTCTGAAATTCACCTCAATTCAAACCACAGTAACTCTGGATTATTATGAAGGAGAGGAAGAGAGAAAGTGAGAAAGTAAAACAGAGAGAGAGAGAGAGAGAGAGAGAGAGAGAGAGAGAGAGAGAGAGAGAGAGAGAGAGAGAGAGGAAGGAAGAAAAAAGGAAGAAGGAAGGGAGGGAGGGAGGATGGAAGAATGGATGAAGAGGAAAGAAGGAGGGGAGAGAAAGAGAAAGAAAGAGAGGAAGGAAGGAAGAAAAAAAGAGACAGATTGAGAGAGAATGCTAACCCAACAATGTTTATTTGCAAATAGACTGAAGTCAAAGTAGAAACTGAAGAAAAGCCTAAGAGAGACTGGGCTTTGTAGATGAACAGAGCACCCTGAGAAATGTTTCTGTTGCCTCGACCAAAGGGGCTATTTGGATATAGAGGAATAAATCTGTATTAGGTCAGGACCTGTTCCTCTGGCCATGTGGGCTGCCTGAGTTTTTTTTTTCCTTAACCCAATCCTGGGGGTAGTACAATCTATAGTTTGCCATTATGTTGAGCTCTGCTGAAAGCCCTCCCGAGGCCCTTCTTGTTTACCTGGCTCCTTTCTCTAGTGGTGAGGGAGCTTGGTGTTTAGCCTTCAGTTACCCCTTCTAATAAAAACTTTTTCCCCCTATTCCTCGCCTCCTGTTTTTTTTCCTTCACTTTTTTGATGGGACACATATTATTTATGGGATATGATATATTGCACTTCAGAATTGATTTTTGTGTTCAACTATTGTAAACCATTTTTTGGTGGACTAATACCTCTGGGTGATATATTTTTCCTTTACAGATTGTGGGGCCAGTTCAGAATTTCCTCCCAGAGTGGCAGGCCTTTCTTCCTTGTTTCTTTTCTGTTCCCCCCATTGGCAGGAAGCCACCAGCTATTGGGCTGCTGGCCTCTTGGACAAAAGAAAATATTAAACTAGGACATTGTTTCCACATGAAATTATATGAACCTTCACGAGGCACTCGTTAATTTGATTCAGGACCAAGTCATATGTGATATCTAAAGGCTCAGCCCACCTTAAAAGAAAGTTCTTAGCCATTAAGCAAACAGAAGCAATGCTAGGAGAGTCCCTAGAGCTTCTGATTTTCTACACAATCATTTCCAATTGATTTAATAGGAAAATCCTTTTTTTTTTTTTGTATGTGGAGAAAAGAAAAAAAATTCTTACATGCCTTTTTATGTTGGATCTGTGCACTCAGTAGCAGAACCCTTCTGAGAAGCACGCTGACTTCCCTGGGAGGTTATAGGCCATTTACAGGTAACACCCCTTAGTGTTGTAAAGGATCGTATTCTCCAGCTATGGAACTTTGGGGCAGCAAAGGTCATTCATCAATATCATAATCACCAATATGGAAAATGAAATAATTGGACCTGATCTCCACATAATGGCAGATCAGAATGACAATAGGTCATCATGTTGGATTCAAAGTTATAGAATGGAAAAAACACAGGCATAACGTTTTCTAAATGACTTGCCCAGAGTCAGCTAGCGCTTACCTGAGGCAGGTTTTGAACTTGTCTTCCCAACTCAAACTCCAGTACTTGATCTACTGTGTCACCTAGAAAGTTCCCAAGATGCCCAGCCCCTACATGGACTCTTTCAGGAAATCTGAGCCTTTGCTTTTCCCATTAGCACCACTTCTGTAGTTGCAGTGATGCAGTGGGCTTCAAAGCATACATTCAGTCATCCTCTGTAACCATCAAGTACTGCCTCAACCTTTACTCCCCTCCGCACCTTGCCAACTCTGTTGTTCCTAAATCCTAGAGATTTAGCTACCAGGACTCTCTATTTGAGTTTTGCCACCTACAAATGATTTGCCATAATTCAAATTTGTTCTTGTGAGACAATAGGCCTAGGTTTTACCAGAAAAGTCTCTCGGAAAAAAAAAAGGATAAAATAAAATGAATGGCTTTCTTTCATCCATTGTCCCTGTGTTCATTTCTCCTGGCTCTTAAAGCTCTGCAATGCACAAAACACCAAGAATCAGGAAATATAGGCCCAGATGACATAATCAAAGGACCTGTCCTTCCTCTCACAACAGGAGCCATTTATTTTCAAGCACCTGTTAATGCCTTGCACAGGGATGAAAACCAGAGTGTCAACTGCCTTCTCCTCAGCTCCTTTCCAATCCAAGTTGGTATTAACATCAAAGCATTCTGCATATTTATCATTCCTTCTCTGGCATTAAGCAGAGACATCTGACAGATACACAAAAGCACCATAGTTTCCACTTGGACCATACAAAGGCATCAGCAAGTTCAAACTCAGATTGAAAATTCACTCCAATAGTCATATTTTCTTTACTGGGAACCTGGAAAGGATTATCACTAAGGAACCTCTCCAAAATCAATTTGTGTCCACTTATCAGTTGCTTTGGGCATAAAATAAAGGGACTTAGCAGTCTTTACCAGGGATTCAGTAAATGAAATGTCGCTAGTTCTGATTAGATCATTTCTAGGGGCAGAAGGTAGGATAATAGACAATATTCCATCTCTAGTCTTTAAAATGAGTAGGGGGGGATCACTCTTTGAAATATAATGTGATGATATTAGAATATAAATTCAAGTGTGCCCTGAAAAGAAGAGATATGCAACATGGTTAATGGTGAATGGTTAGGCATTCTTTGAAAAGGTGAAATAACTTGAAATCTGAACTTTTAAAAAATAGGTATATGTGAGGTGGGGGGTTATGGCTGAGGAACATTGCACATACTATCTAACTTAATTACTATTTGACCAGTTTGGCCAAAGTGATTTGTTCCCTCTTTAAATTATTATTTGCTATAGGAAGTGACTATTCACATAAAGACAAAGGAAGGAAATCTACAGAAATGACAATAATGTAAAAACAAACAATTGCTATAAATTAAAATCAAATTTCTGCATGTAAGCCAATGGTACCTGGCTAGGTTAGACCATGAGCAATAATTGTCATATTCATGGATTAAGGATTCCTTGACACTTTTCTTATAAAGGGGAAATCATCCATTAGCTTTTTTAAACCTTATGTTCTAGGGATAGTTAGGCGGCTCAGTGGATAAAGCACCAGCCCTGGATTCAGGAGGAACTGAGTTCAAATTTGACCTGAGACACTTGACACTTAGTAGCTGTGTGACCCTGGGAAAGTCACTTAACCCCCATTGCCCCTCACAAAAAAAACAAAAAGACTAAACCTTATGTTCTGAATGTAGGTGTTGTCACAAAGCAGCACTGGCTTAACTTGGGTCTCTGCTATAAAATTCAAACACACTTATAGTAGTATCAATAAATTTTCTTTGACTCTAGAGTTCCTTTGGCTTTGACCAAAATAATGCAACTTACTTAAAAAGAAACAAATGACAAATTGTGAAAAAAAAAGAATGGCAGAAGGACTGGAAGTTACCAGTTTTTACTAGCTGACCTTCCATGCTTGGTCTTCAGCCCAAATTCAGTTTGGCTTCTTTTTGGACAAAAGATTTTCAATGCATAAACACAAAAGGTTTTAGCCTATCCAAGTAAGATACTCACTTCTTTTAATTAAGCTTAAATGTACCATGGCTGTACACTCTTGTAATAAGAATAATAAAATCGCACTAGAGCACTTAAATCTATTTTGCTATTTCTAGGTAAATACTCAAAATAACTCCTCTATGAGACAGACCATTTATCCGTGTTTTAATTATGAAGAAATACATTCCAAATGAGCATATTATTTGCCTGATGTTACAAAATTAATTAGTAGAGATGAATCAGTGGCACTGAATGCCAAGATCCTGGGCTCTGGGTAGGTCCTAGTATTTAACCTTATTCATAGGTCTCCCAGGGGCCTGTGGCCAAGGCAAGCCTGCTCACCTTGTGGGAAGCAGACACTCTTACTGGTTCTTCACCTTCCCCCAAGGGCCAGTGAGAATATCATCTCAGGGTATAGCAGCACATGCTCTATGGATGCTTATGACCACATTAGAGAGCCACTATTTCAATTCAGGAAACTTTATTTTTTTAATTTTAAAAATATTTTGGTTTTCCAATTACATGTAAAAACAATGTTTAACATTCATTCATTCATTTGGTTTTTTAAATTTTCAACATTCGTTTTTGTAAGATTTCTAGTTTCAAATTTTTCTCCATCCCTCTCCTCCCTCCCCACTCCCCAAGACAGCAAGTAATCTGATATAGGTTATATATGTACAATCACATTAAACATATTTCTGCATCAGTCATACTATAAGAGAAGAATCGGAGCAATAATGAAAAACCTCAAAATAGAAAAACCAAACCAAAAAAAGAACCAAAAAAAAAAAAAGAAATAGTATGGTTCAATCAGCATCCATATTCCACAGTTCTATTTTTTTTTTCTGGATTTGGAGAGCCTTTTCTAACATGAGTCCCCTGGAACTTTCTTGTACCATTGTACTGGTGAGAAGAATGCAGTCTATCACAGTTGATCAACACATAATATTCTTCTGGTTCTGCTCATCTCACTCATCATCAGTTCATGCAAGTCCTTCCTGGTTTCTCTGAACTCCCCCTGCTCATTGTTTCTTACAACATAATAGAATTCCATTACATTCATATACCACAATTTGTTCAGCCATTCCTCCAATTGATGGGCAACCCCTCAATTTGCAATTCTTTGTCACCACAAAAAGAACAGCTATATTTTTGTACATGTGGGTCCTTTCCCCTTTTTTATGATCTCTTTTGGGAAAAGACCTAATTGTGGTATTGCTGGGTCAAAGGTGATGCAAAGCTTTATAGCCCTTTGGGCATAGTTCCAAACTGTTCTCTAGAATGGTTGGATCAGTTCACAGCTCCACCAACAATGCATTAGTGTTCCAATTTTTCCACAGTTTCTCCAACATTTGTTATTTTCCATTTTTGTCATATTAGCCATATCAGGTGGTACCTCAGAATTGTTTTAATTTGTATCTCTCTAATCAATAGTTATTTAGAGCATTTTTTCATATGGCAATAGATAGCTTTGATTTCTTCATCAGAAAACTGCCTTAAGAAACTTTTTTTTAAGTATCTGCTATGCATAAGGTCATATTCTGGGTCCGGGGGACACCTTAAAAATATTGACCATTGCTGTTGTTTTGTTTGTCCTTCCTTTCAAGAAGACTGGAGATGGCCCCAGATGTTTTGAGGCAATTAGGGTTAAGTAACTTGCCCAGGATCACATAGCTAGTAACTGTCTGAGATGAGATTTGAATTCAAGTCCTCCTGACTTGAGGGCTAGTGCTCTATCCACTGTACCAACTGGCTGCCCACTGTCCATTAAAAGCAGACTGGAATGATAAAATAATAAAGGAATATTAGCAAAGCTTAGAGAATAGCAAGGAGACGTTGGGTTGTAGTATCAGAGAATTTGGAATAGAAGAGAGAATATAAATCATCTAGCTATCCCCTTATAGATGCGGAAACTGGTACTTAATGGGGTGAAATGACTAATCCATGGTCATCATGGTTAGAAGTGGTAAGACCAGGGGGCAGCTAGGTCGTGTAGTGGATAAAGCACCTGGATTCAGGAGGACCTGAGTTTAAATCTGACCTCAGATACTTGTCACTTACTAGCTGTGTGACCCTGAGCAAGTCACTTAACCCTCATTGCCCAGCACAAAAGAAAAAGAAGAAAAAAAGAAGTGGTAAGACCAGAATCCATACTCCTCTGCTTCTCTGATTCTTCCAAGTTCCTTCCAAGAATTTTACTAACAGCAAAGTGATGGTTGTTTAAAGTCATCAGCTTGGCAAATGCTGGAGGTCAATGAGTCAGTTATGAGGATATCTTAGCCCCACACTCAGCTGCCCATATGTGATTATCAAAATGGAAAGGGAAGGGGTGGAAATTGAACTTTTTCACAATAAATTGGTCGATAATAACTGAACCTGCTTAGGTTGTCTAAGGTAATGTAGTTAATCATATCCTAATATGAAGCATAGTTGCCAAGGTCACATTTGTTATAGAAGGCACAAGTATAGCCCAGATGAAAGTAGGAGCTGGAAATTCAGGTTGTTTTCCTCAAGAAACAATAAAGGTCATAATGAAGAAACTAGAAATGCAAATCTTCATGTCCCAGAGAATGAGAATTATCTGTTGTCTTTTCTACTGTTGCCAGTGTTATTTTTTATCCGGATCAGTAATATAGGGAACTTCAGCTATGGAGCCCCTCCCTTCAAGTATGTTGACAACTGGTCTATAAGTTATGGCCTCTCAAATACTAAAAGTCCTTTACCGTTGTCTAAAGGTGCCTCAAGCACTAAGAGATTAAGGTCCATGATGGCATAGCCAGATTGTGTTGGAATCAGGACTTGAACTTGGGTCTTCTTAGCTCCTAGACTGACGCTCTGTCCATTAGATCAAGCTGTCTCTCCATTGGTACTTAATAATTTAAATAAAATCAGATAACGAAATCTCTTTGGAATGAAGGTACTAACACTGTTGTTACAATGTGTGCCTCTTACAACCTTGTGGACCTCGACCTTTAGAATGGGTCTAAAATGGATCTTAAAAGGCTATTGAAAGTTTTATTGAGATGGTCATGGCTTAGCCCTGGAGTGGGGGTTGGGAAACCAAGATTCAGCGTCAGGATGTGCCACTGCATTGCCCCTTTCTTTGGTTATCCCTGCCGTATACATGAAGTTGTGGAGATGGGAGCTAGAGAGAACAAGCGAGGGGAGAAGGGCGAAGGGCTACAGCAGCTTTACAGACAGGAAGACCTGGGTTCAAGGTCCATCTCTGGTACTGGCCATGTGACCCTAGATAAGAAATTTAACTTCTCAGTGCTCTAAGCAATTATCTATGATTTTAAGTTATAGGGGTGTCCATCTACTTTGGCAGAGAAAGATTTCTCATCTAGGAGTTCCTTACACAAATGAAATCATAGGTCTAGTCCTTTTTATATGTATACAAAATATTGGCATGTTATACATATACGCATTTAAAGTTTCCCCAAATAATCATTATTTGCCAAATACTCAAATTCAAGAAAGTCTTTTTAGTGGAAGGGTGGGGGGTCTATGGGTGTGGAATAATAGATAAACTGTCAGATATAATTTCCTTGTCTTCTTTTTTTTTGTCTGATTCTCCCTCTCTCCCTGGCTGGAAGTACAGCAGCCATGAAACCACCTGATCCCACTACTTATTGACTTAGGAGTTTTAACCCGCTCCATTTCAGATCTGGACTAGTTCATCCTTCCTCAGGCAGTCCAATGCTCCCCTCATCCCCATTTTCTCCTTGTAAGATAAGCTCTTAGAATGAAAAGTATGCAACATGGTTCATGGTTGACCATGGACCGAGAGAAGGGTTTTAGCCCTTAGCAGTTCAGAGCTCCCAGGTTCAAGCAATCCAACAGCCTCAGCCTCCTCATTAGTAGGGACTATCGGCACGTGCTACCACATTTCACTCAATTGGTTTTGCTTATTTGTTTGTTTGTTTGTTTTGTTGTTGCTACAGGTGGAGACTCATGAGAGAAATGAGAAGGGAATATCAGGAAATTACTGTGATATAAATACAGTATCTGGGGGGTGCAATGGATAAAGTACTACTCCTGGAGTCAGGAAGTCTCATCTTCCTGAGTTCAAATCCAGCCTCAGACACCCACTTCCACTACCTGTGTGACCCTGAACAAGTCACTGAAGCCTGTTTGCCTCCATTTCCTCTTCTGTAAAATGAGATGAAGAAGGAAATGGCAAACCACTCCAGTATCTTTGCCAAGAAAACCCCAAATGGGATCACAAAGCGTCAAACATGACTGAAACAACTGAACAAACATAAAAAGCATACTAATTATATATAGAATTATAATCAGTTATAGATTATGGCTAGGGAAGACTGTGATTGGAGGGGCTGACATGTGCCACCAACTGCTGGTAATTCTGCCACTAGTATAGAATGCCACTTATAGTATGAGTCCCCAAGTCCTACAGGACAACATGACAGCCACTCTGGTCAGCTCCGGTCATACTAGTATAGTTATTGTGGAAGGTAAGTCCTAATGATGGCTATGATAATGTTGGGACCTTTGGAGTTGGTGAAGGGGCAGCCCAAGGCCAGCTGAGGAAATGGGAATGGTAGCAAGGTGGGGGGGGGGTGCTTTGTAGGACTATGAGGCCTAAAGGAATATCAAGGGGAGATCATCACTGGGAGAAAACAAGAGTCCCACTTCCATGGCAGCATCCTAATGTCAATTCTTAGTCAGTCAGTGATGGTCATTACCATGTTAGCTGTGCCACTGGCTACCACTCTGAGTGGTTTCCCTTCACTGAAAAAGGCCTTCCAGTTTCAACCAAACATTATGTTGGAGGCTGGTGACTGCAAGAACCCTCCCTCTCTCTAGGCTTTGGTGAGCTCCGAAGCCTCCCAGGCAGACAGCTTTGATTGTGCTTCTATTCAAGTGGCCTCCTGGCCTTAGTTGGTTCAGAAAGCAATTTAGTGGAAACAAAAGCAGTACCATCTGAAGGGAAAGCCTGGGGAATTATTATTCCTTTGCCAAGGCCACTAGCCCCTCTCAATGGGCCTCCCTTGAAACGAGGCCTTGCATCCAGTTGGGCTCCAATCGGGATTCCTGATTGTTTTCAATCCCATCTCCACACACACTTTGCCTGGTTTCCTTCTGTCTCCTTTAAATTTGCGATTACCAAGAATTCTTTTTGTTGCACCCGAATGCTAACTATTGTATTAAATTATTAAATATAAGTGTTTCTGAAATATTTTATCTTGACATGTATCTCTGGAGCCAAATGACCTCGGGCAGTGTTCATAATTAATTTCATTCAGGGAGGAGGGGGAAGCTGGCAAGAAGCTCCCTGCATGACCCTCTCCCATCCAAATGCAACCTACCCTGGGTCTGCCCACTGGCTCCTTTCTTCCTTCCTTCAGTCTCCAGACCACAAACCCTGCACATTTGCTATCATCCTAGCACGTGATCCCTGAGGAAGACTTTTGAAATCATCTAGTGCAGCCCTTGCATTTTTCACAAGCGGAAACAGATCTGAGGGAGAAATCACTTTCCCAGAACTCCCACAGCCAGTTTATAGCTTGTGTGCTTGAACTAGAACCCCAGATCTCCTGTTTCTGAACCCAGCATTTTTCCTTTTTTTCCCCCATTACACCAAGCTGTTTTTGAGTCAGCAAAGGCAGAGCGCCATTGTCTGGCCCCCTAGGTTTCTAGGTAATCTAGCCAATGCCTGACCTGCCCGGCAGAATACCTAGATAGGAGTATTTAAAGAAGAAGGAGGAGGAGGGATGAAGGACTGAAGGGGGAGTGGGGGAAGCTGTCTCTTAACATGAAAAAGCCCCTGAAACAAAGGGCTCCTTTTCCCCCCTTCCCCCACCATATTCTGAGAGAAAGAGAGATTAAGTTTGAGAAGTCACTTCCAATCAGAAAGCCACCATTTAATTACAACGCACAGGAAATTACAGAGTGAATGGCCAGGATGGTGATAAGGGACTGACACCGCTGGATGACAGGGCTGAAATCCGACCACTTCATCACAAAGCTACTTATCACAAGAGGCTGTCTGGAAGTCTGACAATCTGATTGTACTGTCAACTCAATTCATAATTAATATATTTATCAAATTAATTACTGAAAAAATCTCCCTGGCGCTTGCCGTAAAACAGTGCCTAAATTCATCGAAGGTTGGCTTCGTTTACTGCTAATAACAGTGCTGTCAGTTTAATGAGGGCAGGGAGCGGACCCTGTTTTGCCTGCCTGACAGACAAATTGCCCTCTTATAGAGAATGAGCCCGAGAATTTAAGAGAAGAAAAGAAATATGTCATTGTTGGGTGACAGCCACAATCGCAGCCTTGTCTCTGAAACTTAGCATCGATTCTAGCATACATGAAAGGAGGGTTGGGGATTCTTTTCGGCAGTTAAAGAAATACTTTATGAATTTCTGAGTGATCCCTTCATCAGGAGTTACTGGACAGTGTGGAGTTTTCAGCCATTTGGGGGGTTCTCCCCAAAGCTGGCTGAAGAGTAGTGTTCGATGAAATAAGGAGAAAGTTACCCCAGAGGACAGCGTGAGTGTGAAAAGAAACCTAGAGAATGGACTTGAATCAAGGGACTCAAGTGGCCTCATGGGAATTTGAGGGGTTGGGATCAGTTGATGTATGAGGGAAAAGCAATGTTTAATTGGGCTGTATTGTAGGAGAAGGAATCTTTGGTTCCTTTTGTTTGGATGGAATTTATGGTGAGGGGAAGAGTTGCGTGGTGTGGTGGAAAGAAGGATGGCTGAGGAGGAAGGAAACTTGGGCTTGAATCTCAACTCTAATCTTCAATGCCTTTGTGACCTTGGCTTTAATTACCAAGTCCTCAGTTTCCTCATGTGTACACAAAAGGGGAGAGACCTCGAAGACCTCAAAGATCCCTTCCAGCTTGAAGTCTGTGTTCATCTAGTCTCCTAACATTTTAGATCTCTTTTATGAATTTATATCCTAATTTGCACTATTGGAGTTAATTGTGTGTATTTCTTTCTCCCCGCTTCTAGATCATATTCTTTGAGGACAAGGCATGTTCTATTTTAGCTTCACATCCTCCCCATCCCCAGTGCCTAACATAGAGTATTACACATAAAAGGTGCCCAACAAATGTTGAATATTGTTGACTTCCAATAAAGGTCACTTAGAAATTAGACCAATTCTCTTATTTCACAGATGATCAAACTAAGGCCAGCAACGAAAGGTCCTATGAAGCTGTCAAAGTTTTAAGTAACTAAGGTCTATTATCCGACAACCAGCCTTGTCAAGTTCAGAGATGTTCAACACCAAAATGTCTTCTTTGTGATTTTTCCATTGTATTTCAAAGTATTTTTCCATTGTAATTCAAAGACCATCTGCTAATTTACAGAGGGATTTATAATCTACATCAGCAGGAGTGCCCAGATAGACAAAAATCACACCCTTGAAGTATGAAAAATTTAATGTTGCTGAATGAGTGAAAGAATGAATAAATCATAATATACATGAATATTTGCTACCATCTATAATAGAGTATTTATTACTATTATTATAATTACAAATTTAATATTCCATTGTTTATGATTCTAAGTTATGATCAGTTTCTTCTAGGACAAAAGGAAAATAGGCAAAGTTTTAGGTAAGGTGTTGGAACAGAAGACCTCTAATTAATTGATCAAATAGCATCTATTGTCTACTATGTGCCAGGAACTACAGTAGGCTTTAAGGGTAAAAAGACAAAAATGAGACTCTTCCTTGTCCTCAAGAAGCTGATATTCTATCAGTCATCTCTTTAAAGTCTAACATTCTATCAGAGGCAATGCAGGAGAAAGAAATCTGATTTTGAAGTCAAAGGACCTGAGTTCTACTCCCAAGCCCACTAGTTCTTACCTTTGTGTCCTTCAGCAAGTTATCATACCTTTCCAGGCTTCTGTGAAGAGAAGGAATGAGACTACAGTATCTCTGAGTTCCCTTAAGCCCTTCTATATTTCTGATTTGTCTTTCTGGCTTTCGGAAATCTTTTAAAGTCACCAACAATACTCTCAAAAAAACCTATGTATACTTCAAGGATGACAACAAATCAATTCAAAATAACACATATTTTCTAGGATTATTACTATTATATTTTCATCTTTCATGAGTATGAAAGTGGAACCACCCCATTTGGCCTCTAACACCTTAGAACATGGTTTTAAAGAAATAGAAATGGTGCTAATAAATCAAAATTAAGAGGAACAGCTGGACCAGAGTTAAGTACACAGAGATGAAATACATGCTAGAGCAGACATAGCTTTTCAAGCACTAAGGTAAGAAATTTTGAAGGATGTAAAAATCAGAGAGTATTTTAATCCCAAAAGATGAACAAGACATCAGCAACTATTGACTTCTATGCCTACCTTATCATATCAATAAAATCCTTATGAGAATGGTCTGTCCATGTATCAAGAGTATCTTTGAAGAGAAGAGGAGAGGAGAGGAGAGGAGAGATTTCCACAACTTTCTACAGCAGACCCCATTTTAACAGTCACTATTGACTGAAAGATGTGTAATAAATATTTAATTTAATTTTTAAAAGATCAATTTGCTAATTACAAAAAATGTATCTGATGTAGTAGATTAAAATATCACCTTAGAGGTTCTACTCTAATAAAATGTCTCACATAGAGATGTTACCTCTGAAGAGGTACAACTACAGTGATAACATTTTTAAAACAAACTCCAGTTATAAATATCAAACAAGATATAAGAGAGACATAGCCTTGCAAAAGTAATTGCCATTGTCCCTAAGGTGTTGTTCAGAGTTGATACTGCAAACAAAGTCCTGTAGAGATAGTGAATGATCTGTGTTTATTAATGGGCTGATGGCATCAAGTCCCAGGATACTATAGGATCACCTCAATGATATCAATACCCACTCAAGAGATGTAGGTCCAACAAAGTAGATGAAGAATGATTACTTCCTAGACCAGTATTTCTCAAATATTTTGGTCTCACAACCCTTTAGACTCTTAAAAATTTAGATTCTCCCCATACACAGAGCTTTTGTATATCTATCAATTTTTACCATATAAGAAATTAAAATGCCTTGGTATTATTATAAAAATAGTTTTGATGCTATGGATCCTCTGTAAGGTTCTAGGGGACCCTTAAGTTTCCCTAGATCATACTTTGAGAATGCTTGGCCTAGATTATATAACATGCAATTGGATGGCTAGCTCATTAAATTAATCTATAAATGTATGTATCTTGGGGAAAAATTGAAGATGGACAATGAGTTCAGTATAGAATTAAATAGAAGGCAAAGCACAGATGGGATTGCCTTTGGGAAATTATACAACTATTTTCAATTATTTCAAATAGTCCCCTGATACCCTCCCCCCCAAAAAAAAAGACCTCCCACAACTTTTTGTTTTGTTGTGGGGGTTTTTTGTTTGTTTGTTTGTTTGTTTTTGTGGGGCAATGAGGGTTAAGTGATTTGCCCAGGGTCACACAGCTAGTAAGTGTCAAGTGTTTGAGGTCAGATTTGAACTCAGGTCCTCCTGAATCCAGGGCCAGTGCTTTATCCACTGTGCCACCTAGCTGACCCCTTCCCGCAACTTTCTAATGTCAATATTCTCTATGACATAATTAGCTTTTCATTTTTATTTTTGTTCTGTTCCCTTTTCTCAGATACCTGAAAATGGACAGCCTCAATGTTTTAAAATATTTGTTATATTCAGCATGGTGGCATATTGATTAGAATATCAGACCTGGATTCAGGGAGATCTGGGTTTGATTTCTGCCTTTGACACCTAGAAGCAGAGTAACCAAATGTTTAACCTTCTTGAGCCTCAGGCAACTCTCAAGATTCATCCACTGAGTTACAGATGGTTACCATCTGCTTTGGTGAAGGGAATTACCACACCTAAATAAGAGCTCTTTGACATATTGATGAATTTTCATGATAATGCTATGTGGCTATGGATCATGGAACATCAAAATCTCAGAAGAACCAGCATTGTGGGAAGTTAGAAGGACAAGGCAGTGACATCAAATAGGTATAGTCTGTTGCATAGCATCAGTGATTTGTTCCCATGAAAGGACAGAAAAGATATCATCAAGGATCAGAAAAGTAGGGTGTCCAATCCTGAATCATAGATGAGGAATAAAAAACCAATAATGGTCCAAGTGTGGGACTAGTACTTGCTTTCCCTCCCCACCCCCATCTCACCTCTTCTCTTTTTCCTGGATCAAGTCTACCAACTCCTGTTTTTTATCTCTAATGTCTTTTAATTCTCTTCTTCCCCAGACCCAACTGTAGCCCTTCCCCACCTTGAACTTCACTACACTCCATGCCATTAAATTTTTCACTGTTCTCACCATACATTGCCTTTAACATCTTAGCCTTTATATTAACCAAAGTGAACATCACTTAAAGAAACACTCATTGAAAGAGCACTTGAATTTAAAGTCAGAGGAATTGGGTTTAAACTCTGTTGTGTGTGTGGCAAATCACTTAATCTTTCTAATTCAAACCCTAATTCAAATGAAGGAATTAGACTAGATGTAACTCTAAGGTCCCTTGAAGATCCAAATCCTATGTTTCAATGGTTGTAATGAGGAGCAGATGAGAAAATGTATATGAAGTGCTTTGTCACCATGAAGCAACATGTAAATGTTGTTGTTGTTATTATCATAAACAGGAAAACTATCTCTTTTAATAAGAGTAGATTGCAGGAGGTGGGGGGGGGCGCAACTAGGTGGCACAGTGGATAAAGCACTGGCCCTGGATTCAGGAGGACCTGAGTTCAAATCTGGCCTCAGACACTTGACACTTACTAGCTGTGTAACCTTGGGCAAGTCACTTAATGCTCATTGCCCCACAAAAACATAATAAAAATAATAATAATAATTAATAAGAGTAGATTGGGAAGGAGAAGTGCACAGATTTCCTCTGGAAGCCCTTAATCCCAGGTTGAAGGAAGTGAGGGATTTAATTAGGGGTAAGAATATTGCAGGGAAGACAGGTGACCCCTAAAGAAAAAAAAATGCAGCTTGTCAAACACATTGCCCATACAATAAATTCACTCTCTGCGGTGGGGGGTGGGAAGACCTCAGCTTCAATTCTGCTCCAGGGCTTCAGGGGCATGGCATGAAGAAGATACAGGGTTTGCAAATGACCACTGGAGTTTCCTTCAGAGGGATTGAGAAAGGACAGGAGGATGCAAGCGATCTTCAGCAAAGAATTTGGATAATTTATATGATGTTTAACTAGCTTTGAAACAGCCCGTTTTTCTTGTGCAGTGGCTGGGCTTCAATCAAACAGAGATGGTGGCTTGATGGCAACACCGGATGATTCCTTTGTAGAGGGGCAAGGCTATAAAGTTAATGCACCGACAAATCCACGCAGCACTGGCATTAAAACCTAATATGTGACAGAAAGAATATGCCCAACTCTGAGCCAGGAAACGGTTGACAAGATTAAGCAATCTTTGCAGATGAAAACCATTATGAATGAATGGGAATTATCCTCTTTTCCACAGAGACTAATGTTAAATAGGGTAAAGATGAGGAGGGATTATTTTCTTCATAAAAAGGATTGATTCCATATATGTCACTATTGTGATAAAGGAAAAAATAAAGTTATCCAAAGGGGATATGAGCAATTAACCCTTCAAGGACCAAAATGCTCTTCCAACAAAAGGACAAAAAGGAGGAAGGAAGGAAGGAAGGAAGGAAGGAAGGAAGGAAGGAAGGAAGGAAGGAAGGAAGGAAGGAAGGAAGGAAGGAAGGAAGGAAAGAGGGAAGGAGGGAGGGAGGTAGAAAAGGGGAAAAGGGAGGAAAGGTAAGAAGGAGGAAGGGAAGGAGAGAGGGAGGAAGGAAAGATGAGAGGAAAGGAAAGGAGAGAAGACAAGGGATAGGGAGGGAAAGAAGGGGTGGGAAGGGAATAGAGGTTTTCCTTTCTGAGCCTATCTATACACCAATCCATATAACATTAACTATGTTAATGATATGGACCTTATTTAATGCATAAAGAACATTTCCAAAATGAAAAAATCATAGAGATAAGAGACAAGAGAAATGGAAAAAAATAAAATCAGAAATCTTTTTTTAAATATCAAATATCTATAGTGTGGATGAAGAGGAAGAAGAAGAAGAAGAAGAAGAAGAAGAAGAAGAAGAATAGGAGGAGGAGGAAGAAGAAGAAGAAAAAACAATAGATTTATATAGTTCTTTAAGATTTGCAAAGAATTTTACATGCATTATCTCTTTGAAGGAAGGCATCAGTAACTCAGAATGGATATGACTTAAAGCCTCACATTTATTTAAAGAGGCAAACTTGAAAAATACCATATTATTGAAATAAAAAATATACAGAAAGAAACAGATAGAAGGGACCTCAGTGGCCAACTAGTCCTATCCTGAACAAAAATCCCTCCTGCCATGTAAGTGATCAGACATCCAGCCTTTGCTCAAAGACCTACAGAGAGAGAAAATCCACTGGCTTCTTGAAGTCCCTTACATCTTGAAATATTTGATTGGTACCATATCCTCCTGCAGCAATTCATTCCATTTTTGGAAAGTGTGGTCTTAAGTGCCTTTACCTCTTTATCACAGTCATCTGGACAATAACAAGTTTATCAATGTTCTTTCCAAAACATGGTTCTCAGAACTGAACCAAACACGCCTGATGAAGTCTGAGCAGAGCACAGTGGGACTTGCCCTAATCATTCAATGAATCATTATGCATTTTAAGAAGTACCTCAAAAAGGGGGAGAGGCAGCTAGGTGGCACAGTGGATAGAGCACCGGCCCTGGATTCAGGAGGACCTGAGTTCAAATCTAGCTTCAGACACTTGAAACTTATTACAAGTCACTTAACCCCAATTGCCTCACTAAAAAAAAAAAAAGTAGAAGTACCTCCATTAGGCTAGCTGCTAGGTGCTAGGGAAACACATACAATGGATAAAAAATATTTACTCTTTAGAGATATGTATTCTCAATATTATTCTTCCTTTAATGTAAACTAAGATTCTATTAGCTATTGGGGGCTACCAAATCACACTATTGACTCATATTGAGCTTGCAGTGCATTTTAACATCTATATCCTTTTTTTTCTTTTTCTTTCTTTCTTTCTTTTTTTTTTTTGCAGGGCAATGAGGGTTAAGTGTTTTGCCCAAGGTCACACAGCTAGTAAGTGTCAAGTGTCTGAGGCCGGATTTGAACTCAGGTCCTCCTGAATCCAGGGCCGGTGCTTTATCCACTGCGTCACCTAGCTGTCCATGTATATCCTTTTAACAGAAAATGCTGTCCATCCATGACTGTCCTATTTTGTCCTTATGAAGTGGATTTTTTAATCCATTTGAAATTTTACATTTATCACTATTAATTTGCATCTTATTAAAGTCAGCCAAAATTCTAGCCCACTGAGCCCATATTTGGATAACTTATGATCTCTCCTAACTTTGTGTCACATAAAAATTTGACAAGCATGCTATTT
The DNA here is from genome assembly GCF_019393635.1 of Dromiciops gliroides. Lineage (NCBI taxonomy): Eukaryota > Metazoa > Chordata > Mammalia > Microbiotheria > Microbiotheriidae > Dromiciops > Dromiciops gliroides. Next base: position 86,154,916 of record NC_057862.1, read on the forward strand.
ATGCCTTTATCTAGATTATTGGTAAAAATTTCAAACAGGACAGAGCTAAGCATAGAACCCTAGGATACTTACCTGGAGAATTCCAAGATTAAATGGGATAATAATAATAATAACTATTGTACTTTAAATTTTATAAAGTACTTTACAAATATTATTTCATGATCCTCACAGCAACCCTGGGAGGTAGGTGCTATTATTATCTCCATTTTCCAGATGAGGAAACTAAGGCAGAAGTTGTTACCTGTCCAGGATCACACAGTTAGGAAGTATCTGAAGTAACATTTGAATTTATATCTCCCTGACTCCAGGTTTAATATTCTATCCACTACATGCCATTAATGATTGATTACTCATTGAATCCAGTCCTTCATCAAGTGGTAAATACACTTGAATATACTATCATCTAGCCCACATCTCTACATCTCATCCATAAAAATAGCATGAGAGACTCTGCTAATTGCTTTGCTGGTAAACAGAGAAGCAATGAGAAGTTCCCCTTAGTCTCTAAGGAAATAAAAGATAGGAAATGAATTTAGGAAGAAAGATCTTCATCATGGTCATTGCAATAACCATCATTACCCACAACCTCCACCATTACCAACACAATAACTATAGTTAGTAATAGTCATCATTCTCATTCTCATGCTTTCCTCACAATAGTTCTATGGCATAGGCAGCATCAGTATTGCTATTCCCATGTAAGAGATGATGGAATAGATAGAGAGGTGAAGTAACTGATACATGGCCATACTACTCAAGGAAGTATTCAAATCCTGGTCTTCTGATTCCATCTTCTAGACATGCTACATGTAATAAAGAAAGCTACATGCAGCATGTAGCTCTCCTCATTACCTCTACTACCACTACCATCAGTGGGACCACTATGATCTTTACCACTACTATTTAATAATGGTGTTACTCCTTTAAATATGTTATGGATGTATCATTTCAGATGGTTATGATCCATCTATAACTCAGTAGATGGTCATCAGAATCATTGTGGTTGAAAAATTAATCACCCTGTGGCTCCTGTGGTAATTATCAATCAATCAAAAAGCATTTCTTAAGTCCTTACAATGTGCCAAGCATTGTGCAAAGTCTTGGGGGTACAATGAAAAGGGTGCCCTCAATGATCTTATATTCTAATGTAAGCTATTTGGATTATCTACAGATGGATGTATCTGTACAGGATAAATATAAAGTAGCTTGTAAAGGGAATGGGACTGCTGGCTGTGGGGCTCAGGGAAGGTCTCTTATAGAAGGTGGCACTTAAATTGAATCTTGAAGGAAACTGGGCATTCTAAGAGGCAGAGGTAAGGAGGGAGAGCATTGTTGACAGGGGGCACAGCCAGTGTAAAAGCACAGAGATGAGAGAGGGAGTATTCTGTGTGAGGACCTGCAAATAAACCAGGAAGATTAGATTGTTGCTCACTAAAATCCAATTCAGTGCAAGTCATGACATCACCCCTATGTCATGGTCCTCTTCTGGAAGGACAGACAAAAACAGGATTGTCTACTGCAGAAAGGTATAATGTTCAAGACTAAAAAGATAGTTTCTGCCACATTAGCTGGACTAAATCATTACCATACCCATGGACCCTTTTGGCAGTCTGGTGAAGGCTATGGACTCCATCTTGGAATCATATTTTTAAATAATTGAAGGAAATGCTCAGTTGGAGGTTAGTAGAAATAAAGATGTATTTTTTTCATATCATATCTAAGTTCACAATTCCCTGAAATCTATCTGTGGGCTCCAGGTTAAGTACTCATAAGTTTAGGGGAAGCACTCTACTCTTTCCTGCAGTGTTTCTCACTATGTGAGTCTCCCTTGAATTCTCTTTACTTATTACTTGATCATTCATATTATGAGATATATTATAAGATGCCTCTTCCTAAAACATCAAAAGGAAAGGGGAAAGGACAAGGTGTTTTATGCAGCACTTTTACCAAGGAGGCAGATAGTTGTAATCTCAATTACAAGTATGTACTAAATATATTATATAACCCTTCAAAAAGTTATATCTTTAGGGGCAACTAAATGGCACAGTGGATAAAGCACCGGCCCTGGATTAAGGACGACCTGAGTTCAAATCTGGCCTCAGACACTTAACAATTACTAGCTGTGTGACCCTGGGCAAGTCACTTAACACCAATTGCCTTACCAAAAAAACAAAAAACAAACAAAAAGTTATATCTTTAGAACTGTTGTTGTTCAGTCATTTTCAGTTGTGTCCATTCTCTTCGTGACACCATTTGGGGTTTTGTTGGTAAAGATACTGGAATGGTTTGCCATTTCCTTCCCAACTCATTTTGCAGATGAGGAAACTGAGACCAACAGGGTTAAGTGACTTGCCCAGGGTCACACAGTTAGGAAGTGTCTGAGGCTAGATTTGAACTCAGGAAAATGTCTTCTTGACTTCAGAAGCAACACTTTATGTACCATGGCGCCACCTACCTGCCACATATCCTTAAAAATATTACAAACTTCATTCTTTCCTAAAAGGTTACCCACTTCTTATCTTGTATTTAATCAAGGCAAGGAAGTATAGTACAGTAGAAGGAGCAATGGATTTGGAGTCAGAAGACTGCAGTTTGAATTCCAGTTTTCCACTTTCAAAAAATCACCTCACTACTGGGTCTCAGTTGCCTCATCTGTAAAATGAGGGGGTACACCAAATGCTTTATTTCTATGGTTCTTTGTCTATCTAAATCCTAATGATTCTATGAAACTGCAACAGCTACAACTATGAACTAAGGTTTTGGTCAAGGATGTCTACATCCCATCAAAGGAGCACATATTATTAAGTTCTATCTAGTTCTGACATACAAAAAATAAAGAGGAGGAGGAGGAGACAACAATGATAATAACAATGATGATGGGTTAAGAAATTACTATTAACTAAAATATAATAGATCAATGATTTGGAACAGAGACTTCTCTGGTGTTCAGGAAAGTTAAACGATTGATCCATGGTCACACATTTTGTTGTTTTTTGGGTTTTGTTTTGTTTTGTTTTTTGTTTGTTTGTTTTTTGCCAGACAATGAGGGTTAAGTGACTTGCCCAGGGTCACACAGCTAATAAGTGTCAACTGTCTGAGGTCAAATTTGAACTCGTCCTCCTGAATCCAGGGCCAGTGCTTTATCCACTGTGCCACCTAGCTGCCCCTGGTCACACATTTTGTAAGTGGAGATCGGATTCAAACCCAGATCATCCCAACTCTAAATCCGGCATTTTATCCAGTATGGACCAATTAATAAGCAATGGTCAGAGAGGACCAAAGAACAGCTATCATAAAGCTTAAGAAGGTCAGAGAAACACCAAAATGTGGCACCCCTAATTCTTTAAAGCTGGCTTGTGATAATAAGGGAGAATTTATTTCATCACATGTTCTAGGCAGTCATTTTGCAGGAGAAAAAAGAATAGGCCAGATCAGCAGCATCTATTGCCTCCAATGAAATCAATTCATTGGGCTCTGCAAGCTTCCTGAAAGGGGGCATATGTGGACACAAGCTTAATTAGCAAAAATCAGGAGCAGAAATCACATGGGCTTTCAGAAAATAGAGTTTCATTATTTGTACATCACTGTCACATTAATTTAATTAATATCTCCATTATGTCTCTGCCCCACCCCCCCAACTCTTTATCGACTCAAATCTAAAACAATAGAATTCTGATGTGTGCATTTGTGTATGTATTATAATCAGGGAAGATGACACTAGAAATTGGTAACTTGTTAGAATCTAATTGGATGGATCTGCAGCTTTCCCTATCTTCAAAATGATGATCGTTCAAAAGTAACTGGAGAAGGGAGAACAAAACCCAAGAGTTTTCCAGCCCTTAGTTGGATAACTAATATCCAGGATATTAACGACTTCCCTGCACAAACTGTAATATTTCAAAAGCTCATTGGAGGCTGCACATCTTGCTCATGAATAGGTACAAAGAATGCTGGATTTGGAATCAGAGGACCTGGGTTCAGATCCTATCTTTGTCATTTACCTCCTGTATTCATATAGTTAACTAACTTTCCCAGGGTCACACAGCTAGTAAGCATCTGAGGCTGAATTTGCATTAAGGTCTTCCTGACTCCAGGCCTGATGCTCTACCCTCTGCACCACCTCACTGCTTCACCAGTCACCATATTTTACATACTTTAACTTCAAATAATATGAATTCAAATACACAATTATTTCATAGGATTCATTATTTGTACTGATCAGAACCTAGTTATATTTACCTACTTGATAGGACCTGTCAGAATTTGTGCTCCCCAGCAGGGCCTTTGAGAACGTAGAAAACATCATGATGACAAAAGGAGGCGCTTAGACTAGGGATACAGTTTGATCAAGTGAGAACTAGATTCGGATTCTAAGGGCCTGGGTTTGAATCCTGATCCTACCTTTGGGACCGTGGGCAAGTCACATAACCACTCTGATACTCAGTTTTCTCACATGTAAAAATGAAGCAATTGTACTAAACCTTTAAGCTCTCAGCTATGATCACCTGACTTTCATGGAAAACCTGCAAACAATAGGTGCTTAATAAATTATTAAGCATTAGACTGCATTAACAAGCATAAGGGAGTACCTTTTATAATTATCCTGAATAAGGCACTAGGCTGAAGGCTTATGCTCCAGATTAGTCTGGAATGGCAAGCCCAACAAGCCTAGACAACTCATTGGTTGAAGAGGCAGCCTGCCCCTTAACCTAACAGGGATCATACTCCTTAGGCAATAGTTTTTGATGGTTACAAGGCACGAATTACCTAGTTTGACTCTTCTAGCAAACTCCCAAAATAGGTGAGTCAAGAATTCCTCTATTATCTCTGGCGTTCAGATAAGGAGATAGAGAATTAAGAGTCTAAGTTCCCAAGGTCCCACAGCATGTAAGTAGCAAGCCTTCCAACTTCCAGTCTAGCATTCTTTCTATTGAATTACTTCTCCAGTACAGCTGAGCAAATCATGATGGGTAAGTGCCTGAACCATCACTGCAGCCAAACTCCCAGCACTAGTGTTCATGAGTTAGGAAAGAACACCTTTGAGAATCCAGAAAGATGAGGCAACACCTCCAAGGAAAGTCATCAAAAGAATGATCACTAAGCTTTTACCAGGTGTTTATTGTGTACAAAGCACAGGAGCATGAGGAGGGTCACCTGGAGCCTGATGTCAGAGTAACCTAAATCATCTACTGAAGACTGGGAAATAACAAAACAACAAGTGGACATCTCAGCCTGATTTTTATTTTTCTTAATGTTTTTACATTTTAAATTTGAATTGACCTCCTTTCTTTTTCTACTCAGCAAGCCAACCCTTATTTAAAAAAAATTCAAAGGAAGAAAAATAAAATGGTTAAGCAAAACCAAACAACCCATCAAATAAGATCAGACATATTTTATTAATATCTTATTCAAAACCACAGGCCATAAAAATGTAAAAAAAAAAGCCTGAATTATGAATGGTAGAGTTGGAGTGGTTTTTACTTTGTATCTAACCCAATCCCTCCCTTTCACAGAAGAGGAAACTGAGGCTACAAGAAGTAAAGTGACTCATTTAAGGTCACACACTAGTAAAGTACAGAACCTGAATTCAAACCCAGGTCTTCTGACACCAAGTCCACTGCCTTTTTCATCTCATGCTCTTTCTTCTTGCAGACTATGAAAATTCTGAATATTATAGTGAACAGAGCCCTGGTCTAGAAGTCAGGAGATCTGAGGTCTTGTTCCAATTCTACCATCAAGTCCCTAAATGGCCTTTAGCAGGGTTAGACTTGATCATCTTTAAGGTCCCTTCCAACTCTGAAAATCTGTGATTTTATGTTTGAGTGCATCCCATTCTTAGGGTTTTGTGGCTCTACCCAAAACAACCTGGAAATCATCTGTCCCTATTCCTCTCCTGGTATGACTGTCCCTGAAGTTAAACTGAACTATCCTATGTGCCACATCACACTTCTACCTTTACCATTGTACCTAAGTGAAAGATTTCTAAAAATTAGACAAGAATACTAAGGAATATAGTTTTAGAGTAAGAAACTATGTTTTTGCCTACCAAAGGAGATAAATGGAATGTAATTCCATTGTCTAGTAGGTAGGTGGAATCCCACATGAAAATTCTAGGACATTAATTTCAAATATCTTACACACATTTTTTATTTATAACTGCTTACATTCTTGCCCCTTCCAATGTCAAGGGCTAAAAGCTGTACCCAGAAAACATGGCCAGCCCTAGTGCATCATTCCCAATCAACAAAAATGATCTGATTAGCATATGCAGGAATTTCAAAAAACCTGGAATCAGATATCTTCCTATTAGATTTATTTAACTTGCCTAACAATGCTCTTGGGGGAAATGTTGCAATGAGGTTAGGAAATGAGAGTTAGGACCCACAAATTAAGTGGGACAGCCACTTAACATTTGAGCTTCAGTTGGACTGTGCATACCACATGTCATTTGGACCTCATGCAGCAGATGGGAAGAAAATAAATCAGGGGGAAAAACTCCCAGGAGGAAAAAAAAAGTGGAATGCAAGAGGGATAGGTGATCCTTTGAATAGCAAAATTGGGGGAACTATACGATAGAAGCATTCCAAATTCTGATTTACAAAAGTAGACATTTTAAATTGCATGGCCATCGCACACAATCAGAAAATATCCTCTTACTTCCCAGTGTGTTATTTTAAATGTAATAAAGTTTTTCCCCTCTGAAGAAGTGCAGATATTTTAGATAGTGAAACACACCATAGCCAATGAGTAAGGTAACTGGGTTCTCATTCCAGATATGCCACTAACCAGGTATAAGAAACAAATCAAGACACATCCTAAACAAATAGCATTTTGTCCCACCCCTCCTTCCCCACTATTTCCCTCCCTCCCTCTCTCTGACAGCATCTATCCCCTTCTTCTGTGTCCTTCATGACCCCCTAACCTTTCATCTAACATTCCTATCCTCAACTCCCAGCCTCTTCTTTCATCTAAGATGGTACTTGACCAGCCTTGATCTAGTTATCAGAAGACATGACTTCTAAACCCAGCTCTGCAACCAACTAACTAGCTGTGAGGCTTTGAAGGAGTTAAACTATATCTATATCTATATCTATATCTATATCTATATCTATATCTATATCTATATCTATATCTATATCTATATCTATATCTATATCTATATCTATATCTATATCTATATCTATATCTATATCTATATCTATATCTATATCTATATCTATATCTATATCTATATCTATATCTATATCTACTCTTTCAGATCCCTTTCAGCTTTATGCCCTTTTTTGCTGATATCTTTGAGTCTCGGTTTCTCCATATTCCAATGTGGACCCCACAATAAGGCTCTCACATTTAAAGAAATCTTATGATTAAAGCATTAAATTATTTTTGGTAGAAAGAAATATGGGTAAGAGACTATGTGTTTGTTAGATGATTGGAATGATACTAAGGAGAATTGAACAACACAAAAAGACTTTCTAATTACTTTTTGGGTTTTTTGGTAAGGCAATTGGGGTCAAGTGACTTGCCCAGGGTCACACAGCTAGTAAGTGTTAAGTGTCTGAGGCCAGATTTGAACTCAGGTACTCCTGAATCCAGGGCTGGTGCTCCATCCACTGCACCACCTAGCTGCCCCCCTAATTACTTTTAAACATAGGTTCATGGAACTCTTGTGGTAGCGAATTAGTCAGTCAATTAACAAATATTTATTAAACATTAATTATGTGGCAGATACTGCTAGGCACTAGACATATGAAGATAAATCTAAAATAATGTCTGCCCTCTAAGAACTTCTATTCTTACATGGGGATAACAGGTATACCTGTAACTATAAAGAAAGTAGATATGAAAATTAATACAAATGAAAAACTGAAAATAAAGTGGCTACACATCTATTATGTAATATTTGAATAGTTTTTATAATTATGTTGCTGGCTTATCATCCATTTTGTTGTTGTTGTTCAGTTGTTTCAGTCATGTCTGACTGCTTGTGACCACATTTGGGATTTTCTTGGCAAAGATCCTGGAATGGTTTGTCAATTCCTTTTCCAGCTCATGTTACAAATGAGGAACTGAGGCAAATGGTGTTAAATGACTTGCACAGAGTCACATGGGCTAGTAAGTGTCTGAGGCTGGATTTCAACTCAGGAGATGAGACTTCCTGACTCCAGGCCCAGCACTCTATCCACTGTGCTATGTAGTTACCCACTTATCCATTTATTCCGCCTAATTGTGGGTGTTTTGTCCTAGGTTCTTTTCTCTTCTCCCTCTCCATTCTCTCTCTTTGTAATCTTATCAACTCCCACAAGCTTAACTGTCAAATGTATTGAAATGCTCATAGGCATATAAACCCAGACCCAGTGTATTCTTTGAGGTTCAGGACTACATCACCAATTGCCAAATGGACATTTTAAATTGGATGTTGATGTCACAGAGACATCTTAAACTCAACATGTCCAAAAAGTGAAGTCATTATCTTTAATAATAATCAAATTATTATTTATTTAACCTGTTAAATTCTACTCTTTTCCAAACTTTTCTATTTCTGTCAAAGGGATCACTATCCTTCCAGTCTCCCAAGTTCATAACCTTGGTTGCGTCACTCTCCTTTATCCTGCACAACCAATCAGTAGCCAAATCTTTCCATTTCTACCTTCACAACATCTCACTTATTCTGTGCACTCACACAGCCACTACCTTAGTACAGGTCTCCTTCTATCCTCTGAAATCTATCCATATGGCTTTTTTTCTTTTCTTAGATACAACTTCATCTCCTATCTCCATACCTTTGCATTACCTGTCTCATGGCTGTAGAATGAACTCCCTCCTCATCCCTGTCACAGAGAGCCCCCCTTTTTCTTTAATATATAGTTCAAGTACTGTCTTCTGTATGATTCCTTTCCTTATTCCTCCAAATGATACTGCCCTTCCTCCCAAACTACCTTGTATTTAATTAGTTTGTAGATATTTGTATTTATCAACTTAATATTTATGCTTTATACATTTTTATATCTGCTTGCTTTCTCCCTCTTCACCCCTGACAGAATGTAAGCTACTTTCCATATTATTTCAATTTTTGTAGTTCTGTCCCCAGTGATTGGCACATAATAAGTACTTCATACATATTTGTAAAAAGGGAACATTTCCCCTCAAGAAACAATGAAGATGAGGAATTTAAAGAAACATGGCGGGGGGGGGCGGCTAGGTGGCACAGTGGATAAAGCACTGGCCTAGGATTCAGGAGTTCCTGAGTTCGGATCTGGCCTCAGACACTTGACACTTGCTGGTTGTGTGACCCTGGGCAAGTCACTTAACCTCCACTGCCCCACCAAAAAAAAAAAAAAAAGAAACATGGGGAGACTTGTATGAACTGATTCAGTATGAAACAAATAGAACCGGGAGAACTAGATACATAATAGCAATAATAAGGTGAATAAAAAGGCACCAGGACTCAGAATAAATGTAATGACTGATATTGAATGCAAAGGTCAGATGCTGCTGCTGTTGACTATGCCAGACAAAGGCAACAGTTACTATATTTGTTGATTTTGTTTGTTTTTCTTTGTTACAGAAGGCTTTGGGTTGTTTGTTTTTTTAATTTTGAGGGAACTGGAGGTCAATGAGGAAGAGATATTTAGGGAAAGATTGTGATGTTAAAAGAAGAAGTAATAAAAATTGCTTTAAAATTTAAAAAGAAAGAAGTGCAGGGAGGAAATCGTGATAGGGAATTACAAATTAAAAGTTCAGATTCTAATACAATGTGTAATTGAGTCTAGTAGCTTTAGATGGTATTCTGCTGCTAATGAATACAGGAGATAAAATTGTGACCATTATGCTATTCAGCATTTTGAATTTTTTTTAAAAAGAGAGGGAAATTTAATGAGATTAAATTAAAGGAACAATAAAGATGCTATAGTTTGATAATTGCTTATAACCTTACACAAATAAAAATAATTCTTTCACAAACAACCATGAGAATTATAAAAGATTAATCTTGAAAATAAGGAATATATTCCTTAAATACATTCCATAAATCAGAGACTCATCTAAGGAAAGGAATTTCTTCGGTCAGACTAAAACTCATGCCTTTTTATTCCATCTCTGAATTTGTTATCTCATGTAATAAAATTCCTCTGAAGCAAGTAAGTTCTTTTGAAGGTTCTTCATGAATAAAAAAATGAACTTGCATCTTATATTTGTTTTAGAACAAAGGAAACCTGGGATGTGAAGGATTAACTGGGGTTGAGTTGGAAAGATTATGGTTTCAGAGGACAGTAGGAGGCAGCAGAGAGGTGTGTATGTGGTTACCAGTGTGTGGAGGGCAGGCTAAAGGGTCACAGCTGGAGAAGCTGTAGGATTGATGAAGAAAGTGACTTTCTGAGCAAGCAGAGGTGAAAAGGATTGTAGGTCCTGATTTGACTGAAACAGCGGTTTGTATTGGCTGGAAAGGAAGCCTAAGCCAAAAAAGAAGGGGGCGAATAAAAAAGAAATAGATCAGAAACACTCCCAATACCAAGAATTACTCTGGCAGGAGAGCTTTGTGAGGGCAGCTAGGTGGTGAAGTAGATAAAGCACCAGTCCTGGATTCAGGAGGATCCCTAGTTTAAATTCGACCTCAGTCATTTGACACTAGCTGTGTGACCCTGGGAAAGTCACTGAACCCTCATTGCCCCACAAAAAAAAAAAAAAAAAAAAAGGAGATCTTTGTGTAACATGGAGAAGGGAAAAATGCCGAAGAGGAAATTCCAAGTGAGGAGTAATTAGGAAGGGAGAGATGGGGGAACCATTTTGCCAAGCAATATTCCAAGAAACACAGGTTCTATAGAATGGGCATCTTTGGACATGGTATTACTTCTTACAGTATTAACTGAGCTAGAGAAACACTGGATGTAGATTCCAAAGGCCTGGGTCCACTCAGTTTTGTCACTTACTAGCTGGGTAGCTTTGGACAGGGCTAAAACTAGGGAAGGTTGACCAAAGTTTTGTTCCATGGTGCCAAAATTGGGAGGATGTGTTTCTAGAGATTCACACACACACACACACACACACACATTTTTTGCCTCACATTCCTCCCCCAACCTGTACTACATAGCATGACCATTTTCCTTTGTCCTGCCCACGGTGGCCACCCCAAGGGTCCTGTTGTCATGGCACTTTTCTCCTAGGGACTTCCTTCTGCCCTAACTTCATAGGAGCATAAGCCAGGTTCACTTTGGAATGAACTACACCTCCTTTCTTGGAATGACATCTGTCATTTCAACATTTGTAACATCTCTTCTGGGCAGTTAGTAGAGCTCTGGATAGACCACCAGGCCTGGAGTCAGTACCACTTTACTTCAAATCCAGCCTCAGACACTTACTAGCAATGTGACCATGGAAAAGTCACTTAACCTTGTTTGCCTCAATTTTCTCATCTGTAAAATGAGCTGGAGAAGGAAATGGCAAACTAGTATCTTGACCCAAAACAGGGTCAAGAAGAGTCAAACCCCACTGAAATAGCTAAACAACAAAAATGTCTCTTGTAGATGCCCACTTCTCTCCTCTGACACTACTACCACTTTAAGTCAAGTCCTCATCATCTCACACCTAGGTTATTGAAGTAGCCTGCTGCTTGATCTACTCAATTCAATAAGCACTTATTAAGCACCTACTATGTGCCAGACACTATGCAAAACAATGGGGATACATATAAGAAAAAGAAAGATAGTCCCTGTACTCAAAGATCTTACAATCTACTGGGGGAAGACAGCACATAAAAGGAAGCTGAAAGCAAGAGTGGAAGTGGCAAAGGGTACCCAGTGTGGAGGCATAATATCATAATTTGTGGAGTCTAAACCAAGGAGTTGCACTGATGGAAAATGGAGAGCTGCCTGGAAAGTTCTGATTCCAGAGGCAGCTAGGTGGCACAGTGCATAGAGCACTGGCCCTGGATTCAGGAGGACCGGAGTTCAGATCGGGCCTCAGACACTCGACACTTAACTAGCTGTGTGACCATGGGCAAGTCACTTAACCCTCATTGCCCTGCCCCCCCACAAAAAAAAGTTCTGATTCCTGCTTCAAGTCTCTCCCCACTTCATTCACCCTACACTTAGCTGTCAAATTGACCTTCCTGAAGCACAAGTTTGACCTTATCACCTTATCAATTTATCACCCTTGTATTCAATCAACTCCAGGCTGTCCATTGACACCTGCATTAAATATAGGATCTTCTTGTTGTTGTTATTGTTTTGTTTGGGGGTTTCGTATGGTTGGTTGGTTTGTTTGTTTGGTTTGGTTTTTAAAGCTCTCCAGAGCCTGGCCCTTTCCTACCTTTCCAATCTTCTTACTCCTTTCACCTCCCATCCCCCACATTCTCTGAGATCCAGTGACACTGGCCTCCCTTGCTATTTCTCACTCTACACACAGCATCTCCTGACTGGGCATTTTCATTTGCTGTCTCCTCCATACCTAGAAGTCTCTCATGCCTACCTCCTCCCTAGCTTCCCTGGGTTCCTTCAAGCCTCAGCTAAAATCCCATTTTCTGTAAGAAGCCTTCCCTGATTCTCTGTCACATAACACTAGTGCCTTCCTTCTGTTGATTATCTCCAAATGAAGCTGTATGTAGCACGTCTGTACATAGTTACAGGCATATTTTCTCCCCCATCAGCCTGTAAGCTCCCTGAGGGCAGAAGCTGTCATTACCTTTCTTTGTATCCCCAGCAATTGGCACAGTGCTTGGCACATAATAGGCACTTAATAAATGCTTCTTGACTCTGCAGTTGGACTAAACTGTCCTCTGTGCTTTCTCTGTCCTCCTGTTCTATTTAGGTTAAAAAAGAAATCTGGGGGCAGCGAGGTGGCTCAGTGGATAGAGCACTGGTCCTGGATTCAAGAGGACCTGAGTTCAAATCTGGCCTCAGACACTTAACAATTACTAGCTGTGTGACGCTGGGCAAGTCACTTAACCCCAATTGCCTCATCAAAAAAAAAAGAAAAGAAAAGAAAAAGAAATCTGGTTATAGCTCTATCTCAGGTCATCTCTGTCTTCATCTGTACTATGGGGTGGTCAGACTAGATGGTCCCTAAAGTCTATTTATGCCTCTCAATACTTTGATAAATCCTCCCTAGGAACAATCCTACATAGGGAACAATCAAGGCATATCCAAGAGGCCATTCTAAAAAGCCTGACTTTTAGCCAGTTTAGTGAAATGGACAGGGGGTTTCCATGCCAAGATTGAGAGCCAAGGTCCTGGACAGAAGTAAGGAATTTCCTCACCCTGCTTTTGCAGGGTCCAAACTATCTCCTACTATCCCAAGGGAAGTCTTTAAGTTCACAAGAAACTCTCCAAAGCAAATTAATTTCCATTTTTAAAAACTTTACTGTTTTAGCAAAGCACTTTTAGCAAGGGAACTCACAGTCAAGTGAAGGATAAGAGGCCACACCTCCTCAGAAGGTGAAGCTCAAGTCCTGCTTGAATCAGAATGAGTCTGGGCTAAAGGAAGTTCCTGAAAAGCTTACTACTGATTGAGAATTCACAAGCTAACCTATACATGGCCCACTTCTGATCACTTGCAAAACCTCAAACTCCTTATTAAATGTCAGATAAATTGGCTAGCCTGAGGGGATCCCACTGAATGGGACATGTGTGCCCGAGTCTAGTTTCCTATAATTAATGGGATCTGAATAAGCAGAACCAATCCAGGCTGATTGCGAATAAAATTACCACAGGCAGCAAAGTTCACATAAGAAATATGTGAACTTTAAAGTACTTGAACACAAATCAAGACAGTGAGTTTTTATAAAAACCTTTACAAGCTCAAACCGCTGAGGCTCACAATGACCTTTTTCCTTGGGTTGAGTAGCTGGTGATGTCAGGGACATGCTCGCAGTATATCAGTCTTGGTGCCACCAGAACAATGTGGTTGGGAGAATTTGCCAGATTTGGTGTTTCTAGCTAACCGTGGCAAGGTCTACACAGGCAAGAGTAGAAGGTGACTTTTAGGTCCAGATTTCCTCAAAGTTTTTCTACAGTGACAGCCTTTTCTTCCTTGAGAAAATTAGAACTATACAGCCATTTAGATATTTCTAAGAAAGATCCCTCTTCTCAAAACTACCCTCTATTCCCTTTCAATCAGTAATCCTTTATTAAGAGGTTACTATGGGCAGCTAAGGTGGTACAGTGGATAAAGCATCGGCCCTGGATTCAGGAGGACCTGAGTTCAAATCCGACCTCAGACACTTGACATTTATGTCAAAATAACAGAGTAAGACTAGATAATCTCCAAAGCTGTTTCTGGCTCCTACATCATATGATTTCACAACTCAGGGGTACCCTATTTGAGTCTTGCTAGGCAACAACTCTAGGTAAATAGATGAATGTCAAGGAGGTCACAGTAGCCACTGTACCACCTAAGTTGCCCATAGTAACCTCTTCTCTTTCTCTCTCTCTCTCTATATATAGATAGATGTATATATATATATATATATATATATATATATATATATATGTATCTATATATAGATATACGTACATACATATATACATACACACACACACACACACACACACACACACACACACATATATATATATATATACATATATATATATATATATATATGTTCTATGGCCCAAACTACATATTTTTTTTGGTAGGGCATAGAGCATTAAGTGACTTGTCCAGGGTCACACAGCTAGTAAGTGTCAAGTGTCTGATGCTGGATTTGAACTCAGGTCCTCCTGAATCCAGAGCCAGTGCTTTATCCACTGCGCCACCTAGCTGCCCCAAAGATCCATTTTTCTTTCTTTCTTTCTTTCTTTCTTTCTTTCTTTCTTTCTTTCTTTCTTTCTTTCTTTCTTTCTTTCTTTCTTTCTTTCTTTCTTTCTTCCTTTCTTTCTTTCGTGGGGAAATGAGGGTTAAGTGACTTGCCCAGGGTCACACAGCTACTGTCAAGTGTCTAAGACTGGATTTGAACTCAGGTCCTCCTGAATTCAGGGCTAATGCTTTATCCACTGCGCCACCTAGCTGCCCCCGGCCCAAACTATATTTTAAAAGTTCAGTTATGAATCACAAAACCTAGTCTCCTCTATCAAAAAGATATTATAGATAAAATATGTTAGAATGATTTCTAGTTTCCTTTTTATCACCTTTGACACATTAAACCTACATTGGTAATAAGCACTGTAGTCCATAATGCTGGCCTTAATCCTTTTGGAAGAAAGCAGTATGAATTTAGAGGGTAAAATTCCACCAGAGGTAATTGTTTGAGCCTCAGACTCCTCTGCTCTGCCAGCACCAACAATAACAGACACTTGAGTTCCCATCATTCTTTTCCCCTGAAGTTGTAATTGTACACAGGTGTGCACTAGTCAAAGTGGAGGTGCTTGGCATAATGCTCGAGGGAAACTTTTTTTTAAAAAAAGAATATCCCTTAAGCTTAAGGGAAATCAAATTTTCTCTTCAGTGCTACATCTCAAGAGACTATGGTCAACTTCAAGGTGCCTTTCTGTGACATTCCATTAGGAAAGAAACAGGAAGAAGAGTTCAGTTCTAAAGGTAATATAATAAGCATTTGTAACAGTCACAGGGGTATCAGTTACTATAAACTAAGCTGAGCAGCCAGAAGATTAAGATGAGGATTACTGACCACTTACTATGTGTCATAAAGAAAAGAATGGTTTCAGCTGTAAACCTTGTTTAATCTGGTACTGCTAGGCTTTTCTTAAAAGGATGATTTAAAAGGATGGATCTTTAAGCATGTTTTAAACAGCCTATCATAATGAAGGCTGAGAAACACCAATATTGAGTGACAGAAATGCCAACAGTGGCGGCTGGAGGATTTCCTAACAGGTAACCCATTGTGCAAATGACAAGAAATTATATCACTTATGTGCCAGTGCATAATGATGGAGGCCCTGTAGTCCATTTAGAAATGTCTGTGCACCTTTTAAACCTAACAGCTGTAACACTTGGGGAGGGGGGTGTTTTATCTGATGCCTTAAATGCCCTAAGAGTTTAGACTCATATGGCACAATCTGTAATGTTAGCATAATGATGTAGGAGGCTGTAGCTGATGGCAGAAGTGTGTTCTTTGGATCTATGCAACAGCTGTTACTCCTAAAAGCCAGAGAGAGAGAACAACTTCTGTTTCCATCCATACAACAAGTGGTTGATAAATATTTGTTTCTTGTACCAAGTGTGCCAAGTGGTTCTGCATGAGTGGATAGAGCTGGGATCTAAGCTACTTCTTTAGTCAGCTGCAGCAGCAGTAGAAAGAGCAGTGGCTTTGGAATCAGAATATCTATGTTTGAACGGCAGATCTTCTGCTTATAAAATGGGCCAGGGGCCGGGGGGGGGCAGAGGGGGCATCTTGAGCAAATCATTTTAATCTTTTTGAGCCTGTTTTGTCATCTGTGAAATGGGCTATGTATGTCACAGGGTTGTTGGGAAGCTTCAAGTGCTTTATAAACCATAAAACAAGATATAAAATTAAGTCATGAAGGGCTTCTTATCCAGGTACCAGGATTGATGCAATTGGATAAAGACTCATAAAAAAAAACAGTCCAAGTATTAATCCACAACTTTTACGGTTTAATATCAGGCATCAAGACAAAGTTCCTGCCTAAGCCTGGTGACATGACAATGTGTTTCTAATCAAGGATTGCAGGATAACTCCTAAGTCCAAAGGGAAATATATAGTAATTTTTTAAAGTCCTACCATTTCTGACATTTCTGTGCTTCTGGAGTCAGTGGTGGGAAAATTCGTTGTGGAACTTGTAGAAAACATGACAGAGATTCTTGCCAACTGTTTGTATTTACATGAATTTCCTGTTTCTTCTAGTCAAGTTGCCTTTCAAAGAGGAGAACTGTCTGTCGAGAGGACTCCACCAATAATTCCTGCTTATTTGGCTCCCAGAAGATAATTTCTTAAGCATTTATTACTTGATACATTTGGAATTTGACATTACTGCATACCACCTCTTCCCAACATACAAAAACATGTTAAAACAATAATTATATGATCTCTCCAATAATTCTTGGCTACTCTAAGATCTGCTGCACAACAAAAATGAATTGTGGGTCCTCTGCTTGAATCTATTACACGTCCACCAATCCAGATATCTGGCTAAGAAGCCATTAGTAGTTCAGCTTTATATACTTTATATACATTATAGTTAACAAAACACTCTCCTCACAGCAACCCTGTTAGGTAGTGCAAGAATGATTAGCTCCATTTTTCAGATGAGGAAATGGAGGTTCAGAGGAATGGAATTGGGCCAGATAATATGTATATAGTGCTTTGACATTTGAAGCTCTTCAAAACCTGATCCCAGGCTATATTTTCATTCATTTTTTACACGTCTTCCACACACCCTACAATTCAATGTCACTGGTCTGCCACGATTTCTTGCACACAGCACTTGCTGTCTAGAGTTTCCTTACCTCTTTGTGCTGGCCATCTCCTGTGCTGGGATTGTTCTCCCTCCTCTACTCTGCCTCGTCATTTCTCTGGTTTCTTTCAAAGACAATTCAAATTACATCCTCTGCAAGGGGCCTTTCTAGCTGCTAGTACCTTCCCTTTGAGAATGCTTTCCATCTCCTTGTATGTATATGGTTGTGTACATATTTTCTCGCCCATTAGAATGTAAGCTCCATGACCGCAGGAACTGATTTTGCCTTTCTTGTGTCCCTAGCATTTAGCACAGTGCCTGGCACAGATTAACTCTGTAATAAATGATTCTATGCTTATCACTTCTAATTTCAGTCCTCCATCCAGGGTTCCATGCTACATCTCAACAATCAACTTCCCTTGAATGACCAGATATCTTCGCTTTAGGAGGACAGTTTTTAATCATGTGAGTCAGAAACTGTATTCTTTCTTTTCATTTTTAAAGTCATGCTCTGCTTGTTCTAACCATGTGAAACCTGATTTAACTAAGGTCATGTATAGATGGTTTAAAATGTGCTTCACTACTGCTTCCCTTTCACTCCTAGCACATTTGGGGTGGGGAGAAAATATTTCCCCAAAGAGAAACTGATGCATCAATAATTTCAATGAATAAAAATGAAGTAATCCAGTGGTAGGTAATTGGCCCAATTTCAAGGTAGATGAGCTGGCATGAGAGCTCAGGAAGTCAACATCAAAGCAAGATTATAGGACAAATTTCATTACCTGGGTCAAAGATCCAGGACTTGAAGAGGGAATGGGAGTCACTTTGGGAAGTTTTGATTGGCCGTTAGTTCATGGGCATCATTTGGTGTTGGAGATGGAAGGGACCTTAGAACTCACCTAACCTGATTCCCTCTCAAGTGAGAAGCAAGTCCTAAGATGCCAGGGCTACCTATCTCTTACAGTTGGGCTATGTTCTATCAATGGACAATTTGCTCTGGGACCAAAATTTCTCTACAACTTGTGGACTATTTTTTAATCCCAGAACAGCTGAAGCCATGAAATAAATCATGTGGTCATTTAGTCCTATAGCTAGGAAGGACTACAGAGGCCAACTAACCTCATTTTAAAAATGAGGAAACTGAGGCACAAAACCAGAAAGTGACTTGTCCAAGATCACAAAGGTTCTAAATATTATGTGTGCTGAAGAGTGGGTGGGCCAGTATGTCTGGACAACAGAGATCCTGAAGAAAT
Organism: Dromiciops gliroides; assembly: GCF_019393635.1. Lineage (NCBI taxonomy): Eukaryota > Metazoa > Chordata > Mammalia > Microbiotheria > Microbiotheriidae > Dromiciops > Dromiciops gliroides. The sequence continues at coordinate 86,173,538 of NC_057862.1, forward strand.
GAAGTAAAAAAGAGTGGAAAGGTAGGTTGGGGCCATGTTACAAAAAGCTTTTAATGCCAAATAGAAGAGTTAATATTTGAGAGTAGAGGGAATATGGAACCACCAGGGTTGGGGAAAAGGTATGTGTGACCTAGTCATATTTGCGCTTTAGGAAAATCATTTTGTTGGCTCTTCAGAGAATGGATTCAAGTAGGGAGAGAAAAATCAGAGACACTAAATAGATGACTATCGAAATATTCCAGGTGAGAGCTGATGAAAATTGGCCTAGGGAGGTGGCTGTATGAGTAGAAAAGAGATTTTTTTTTTTGAGAAACATTGTGAAGGTAGAAATGATTAGATATGTGGAGTGAGTGAGAGTAAGGAGTAGAAGACGACACTGGGCTTGTCAACCTGGATGGTTGGAAGGCTAATGATGCCCTTGAAAAATAATACTAGAAAGAATAGGTTTAGAGCAAGGATAATGAGTTCTATTTTGGACGTGGTGAGTTTGAGATGCCTACGGGATACCCACTAGGTTGTTATGCAAGACCGGAGCTAAAAAGAGAGAAAACGATTGAACATATAAATCTTGGAGCCATCTGCACAGAGATTACGGTGGAACCTATTGGAGCTTGTGAAGTCACCAAGTGGGAGTATGTAGAAAGAAAATTGAGGACCGAGGACAGAACCTTTGAGTACAGATATGGTGGGCACAACATCTATCAGAGGATGATGAGAACTGATAAGAAAGTCAGAATGGGAATCAAGAAAGATTAGGGATATAAAAACCCAGAGAGGAGTGAGTCTCTGGGAGGAGAAGGTAGCCAATAGTGCCAAAGTCTGCAGAGAAGTCAGGAAGGATGAGAATTGAGAAAGAGCCATTAGATTTGGCAAGTGAGATCACTGAGAATTTTGGAGAGAATGGCTTCAATTGAATAATCTGGTCAGAAGCTAGAAAGAAGAAGGTTTAGAGGAGACTAAAAGGAGAGGGTATAGAGGCACAGAGTGCCCTTATTTCTATTCCCAGTGCTTAGCATAGCTCCTGACACATAGTAGGCATTTAATAAATGTCTATTGATTATTGTCTAACTAGCGTGGCCAAATATGACAGACTCAATCAGCCTTGTGGGCCATAGTTGAAATCTGGTCATGGCGATGGGTTAATATTAACTGAATTCTCCTTCCAAACAGCTGCAAGACTGGGCTTCTCGAAAGATTTTCTGAATCTTTGTCAGGCTAAATGCCCATCTCTTCTTCTCTTTACATTAACGACAGTGAATATTGCTCTATGCATACCTAAGAAAAGTGGTTCCCAGGGCTTTTGTTTAAAATCTAATGAAAGAATGTCTCTTTGAATATATTATTTTATAATGACGCTTCTTGATTTGCCTCAAGAAATGTAGACAGTGTTTCACAGTGCAAACTGTACTTTATTATTACACAGATTAGGGCATGGTTATGGAAAAGCATTAGCCTCAAAGTCATCCTCCGATACTTCATCATAGCCAGCAGTGACTCTGGGGTCCTTTGAGATGGCAATTTTTTCCAAGATATAAAATTTTAAGTATTGTCTACCAAGAGAGGAACTGTCACCCTACTGCTGGCCAAGTCACATTGGGAGATGTCCATTGTTTGGAGAGTTGGCTGCCTGGTAATGAACACTATGGTCACAGAAACTCAAACAACAATCTAATAAGATATAGTGAAGCTTCAGTCTTCCTAAATGAAGGAAGTACCCACAGTAAAGAAATCATGGACCTTTTGAAACATGAATATGCCTTTGATTGGATAGCCTTGGATGATCCCAGACATAAAGGGGTTCCTGCTCTTACTAATAATGGCTCATATATGGTTGCGTCTCAAATATTTATGTTAATTGAGAAGAATCCTGGGGGCAGCTAGGTGGTGCAGTGGATAGGGCACTGGCCCTGGATTCAGGAGGACTTGAGTTCAAATCCAGACTTAGACACTTGACACTTACTAGCTGTGTGACCCTGGGCAAGTCACTTAACCCCAATTGCCTCACCAAAAAAAAAAAAAAGAGAAGAATCCTGGCCCAGATTATCTCAAGAACAGTTAGGGCTAAAGGCAGTTAGATGGCAAAGTAGATAAAGCACTAGGCCTGAAATCAGGAAAACCTGAGTTCAAATCCAATCCCAGACACTTACTAATTGTGTAACTCGTTGTAACCCTGGAAAAGTCACTTAACTCCTGCCTCAGTTTCCTTAATTGGGGATCATAATAGCACTTACATCCCAGAGTTGTAAGGATCAAAGGAGACACTTGTAAAGCACTTAGTATAGTGCCTAGCATATAGTAAGTTCTTAATAATTGCCAATCCCCCTCTTTCCTTCTAAGGGGGTATGTAATCCAAACAGCATTAATACTTGATTTTTGGATTTTTTTTCTATTGGAGGTAAGGACAGCAGATATGATTTCCTTTATGGTATGCTCATTAATGAAATTAGTTTTTATTCACGAAGCATATCCCTACTGATGAAGGGAGCCGACTAAGAAATATAATTTAGTAGGGGAGAGAAGTCAGACTGAGATGGAAGATTTTCATGGGTAGAGGGATGGAGCGAATGAAAAATCTCTATGTGGAAACAGGGAATAGATGATATTGTAGAAATAGAAGTATTCTGTTTCTTCAGCTACTTGTAGTTAATTCTAAGAGAAGATAAACTCAATATTTCCTAGACCAAAACGAACAAAAGCTTTCGACCTCTCTTCAGCATCAAAAGTAGACTGGTGAAACCTATCCCAGTGAAAGAGAAAGTGTGGAGTACTGGATTGAAGAAGATGAGGATTTGAAACCAGGTCCTGCCATTTACCAGCTGTCTTCAACAAGGACCTTACTGTTGTACCTTCCTCATTTGGAACATACCTATTAATGAGAATCACAGAACAACAGACTCTTAGAGCTGTAAGGGACCTTTAAAGGTCATCTAGTTCAGAGGTCCACAAACTACCACAGGCTGTACATGGTTTGGTAACCCTGGGGGCCCATAGAAATTAAATTGTTGGGGTAGCTAGGTGGCACAGTGGATAAGGCACCGGCCCTGGATTCAGGAGGACCTGAGTTCAAATCCGGCTTCAGATACTTGACACTTACTAGCTGTGTGACCCTGGGCAAGTCATTTAACCCCTATTGCCCCACCAAAAAAAAAAAAAGAAACAAATTTAATTGTTGTTGTTGTTCAGTAGTTTCAGTCCTATCCGGCTCTGTGAGTCCATTTGGGGTTTTCTTGGCAAAGTTACTGGAGTAGTTTACTATTTCCTTCTCCAGCTTATTTTACAAATGAGGAAACTGAGGAAGACAGGGTTAAGTGACTTGCCCAGGGTCACACAGCTAGTAAGTGTCAAGTGTCTGAGGCCAGATTTGAACTCAGGTACTCCTGAATCCAGGGCTGGTGCTTTACCACTGTGCCATCTAGCTGCCCCACCTCCTCCAAATCTTGACATCCCCAGCTTCTTCTTCTTCTTTTTTTTTTTTTTTAGTGAGGCAATTGGGGTTAAGTGACTTTCCCAGGGTAACACAGCTAGTAAGTGTCAAGTGTCTGAGGCCGGATTTGAACTCAAGTACTCCTGACTCCAGGGCCGGTGCTCTATCCACTGCGCCACCTAGCTGCCCCCCCCCAGCTTCTTTTAAGACTCTGCCCTTTCTGCAGGAGGGCCCCAGCCATCTGAGTCTCCCCTTCTAAGGTTAGCTTCCTTATACTATGTAGACTTATGTTTATTTATGTTATATATACTTATAGCTATTTACATGTTGTTTCCCCTTTAGTAGGTAAGCTCCTTGAGGGCAAGGCTGTTTTTTTAGTTTGGCCTTTCTTTGTATGCCCAGTATTTAGCACAGCACCTGGAACATACATACTAAGCACTTCAAAAGTGTTTTCTCATTCATAGATATGTCAGCTAGCAGTAGTAGACATAGAAGAAGAAGAAAGGGAGGAAAAAGAGGAAGAAGAAATTAAACAGGTATCTTCCTTTTACAATATTAATGAAAAGAAATAAATGTGATACTTGTTGACCCTTCCAGAACAGGGTTATATTTATATTTACATATATTTATTGATTTATATCCAGATAGATAGAGATAGAGAGATAGATGACAGAGAGATAGAGAAATGATAGAGAGATAGATAGATGATAGATGATAGAGATGAGAGATAGGTAGATGGATGGATGGATAGAGAGATAGATGATAGAGAGAGAGAGATAGAGAGATGATAGATAAATAGATAGATAGATAGATAGATAGATAGATAGATAGATAGATAGATAGATAGATAGATAGATAGATAGATAGATAGATGGATGGATGGATGGATGGATGGATGGATGGATGGATGGATGGATGGATGGATGGATGGATGGATGGATGGATGGATGGATAGATAGATAGATAGATAGATAGATAGATAGATAGATAGATAGATAGATAGATAGATAGATAATTCTACCATTGGGCCTAAGCCCTGAGGAACTGGCTGCATTGCTCAGTCCTTGATATTTTCAAATTTTCTATGCAAAGCCAACTCTCAGAAAAATGGTGAAATCCTTAAAACTTGCCTTATTAATCCCTTATGTTTGTCTTCAATAATATGTCACATTTTTCTGTTATGTGAAGAATTATATATTCCTTACAACAAACCCTGTAAAGAATAATATTAACATTATTGATGGTAGCTATGACGATGACGATGATGGTGCTATCCTCATTTTGGAGATAAGGAAGCTGAAACTTGGGTTTTCTGGACCTGATCCAGGACTTGCTCTGCCACATCAGGCAGTTCACAAAGCACTTTTATATCCATTATATCATCTGATGCTTTAAAGAGCCCTATAAAAAAATCATAGTACAATTTTATTATGCCCATTTTAGAAATGAGGAATTTGAGGCTTAGGGAGATGGGGTAGTTTGCCCCAGGTTACAAAACTAGTAAATAGCACTAAGACTAGAACTCAGGTCTTCCTACTCTTGCCACTAATTTAGTGAATTCACTGCTTTTTTCTCTCTATCACTTTTATTCTCCTATCAAAACCTTCATTTCCACTAAAATATAACTAAATCATGGGATCTGACTTCTTAGATTAGATGAAAACTTTAGACTAAAGGGATAAAACCTTAGGAAAAAAATGTCAAGTATCACTTAACAAGTAGAAGAAATACTGAACTGTATGTGTAGGGAGAATAGGGTAGCTAGCCTAAACACCTTCTCAGTTGTTCCCTTGAATTATGCCGCCAATTGAAGTGAGGTAGAATCATCCCTATTCCCACCATCACAAGAGTAAAACCTCCAGATATATGTGAGGGTTGGCCTGCCCTATTATTCTCCTGAGACCAGGACTGAGGAAAGAGAGAGAGAGAGAGAGAGAGAGAGAGAGAGAGAGAGAGAGAGAGAGAGAGAGAGAGAGAGAGAGAGAGAGAGAGAGAGAGAGAGAGAGAGAATGAGAATGGAAGGAAGGAAGGGAAAAAGAATGAAAAGCTAGGAAGGAAAAAAGAATGAAAAGGAAGGAAAGAAAAATAGAAAAAAAAGACCATGCCCAGCATCTGTCATCGACCAATTAGAGCATTGCATTTTTTAACTTGCTCTTTTACGATCAAAATTAAAAATCTGGCTCTGGTCAGTTCATAAATATGTTCTAATGCACTCCACTCTGACCTTTCAAAATGCCAGCCCTCCCTAATGGGTGTGCTCAGGGACGTCTGAAGGAGACGTGCTCTTGTGGACCAGCCTGTGATAGCTCAGCTCAGTTTAAAAGCTCTCTCTCTCTCTCTCTCTCTCTCTCTCTCTCTCTCTCTCTCTCTCTCTCTCTCTCTCTGTCTCTCTGTCTCTGTCTCTGTCTCTGTCTCTGTCTCTGTCTCTCTCTCTCTCTCTGTCTCTCTGTCTCTGTCTCTGTCTCTGTCTCTCTCTCTCTCTCTCTCTCTCTCTCTCTCCTAGACCTCTGCATCCTCTGTGCCTCAGTTCATCCGAAAGCCAGCAGACCAAGCAAGCAGCTATGTGGGGCAGCTTGACCTTTATCAAGCTCTACTTCACGTGAGCACCCACCCAGTCCCCCAGACCTCCTCTCTGGCCAGCCCAGGGCAGCCTCACTACCTCATGGGGTTCATTCTGTGATCTCAGAGAGCCAAGGGTAATCGAACGAGCCCCTTCCTTCTCAGGACAAGGGCATTTCCCTCCTTCGCTCTTAACAAAGAGCTGCCCAACTAGCAGGTACTATCTTTGGACTATCTATGTCACTGGGAGGTGGAGAGCAATTAGTTTCTATTAAACAGGATGTTTTCTTCTTTTTTTCTATCTTAAAAAAAATCAGTTGGTTTTCTATTCAGTAACTTGTACCAATCTTTGCTTTTCATCTGAACTGCCCTTGACCGGGTTTCCCTGTGCCATCGGAGAATTTCACTCTGCCTTCCGTGCTTTCTCTTTCTTTCCTCCTCCTCCTCCTCCTCCCTCTGTCTTTTTTTTTTTTTTTTTTGTGCCTTGCCCAGGTAATTGTGAGAATGCACGGGAAAGCCCTGGGGTATTTGGTTCAAAACACAATCCTGCTGTTCTTAGAATGGTACAAAGAATAAACTTGAATGCAACATTGAGTTCTAGCAGACTGCACCTGCCAGCGATCCCTCTTCCCCTCCAGTTCACCGGGGGGTCACCGTATGCTTGACGATACTCCAAAGGAAGGGAGAGCTACTATGTTTTCAGTTCACAGTGAGATTAAATCTACAGCGTTTGACCCATCTAATTTATTTTGTGACTGATGGAGCAAGGAAGCCCAGGCCATGGTTAAATTTGGATGTGTTTCTTTCCCTTCAACAAAACACTATAGAATTCATTTGAACCTAGCAACATCGGACATTTCATACAATGCCTTTATGTGAAAAAATAGAGGCTTGTAATTAGTATTGGAGTTCCACGGTTGGAAAAAGCAAAATAAATCTAGGTATTGCTTTCACTAGAGAACTATGGATTTTTACTAATTAGCTTTGGTGGTTTTGATCGTCAGTTTGAATCAGCTAATGACAAAGAGTTGAGATGCTTATCTGGATTTAGGGGAACCTCCTGAGGTTCTCTCATGTCATCATCCATTCTTTCTCTATTATTGATTCCCCCATTGCTCTTCTCGCAGCTAAACCATGCCCATTTCTATTCATGGCAAACTCCATTTCCCTTCAAAGAGGAGTTTTCACTCAGGAAAGTATAAGCTCTCCTAGTTCAGTTTACAGAAATAAATTACTGATAAAAAATAATCTATAGATGTTCCCCTACTGGCCAAGTCAGGGTCTCTAGGTTCCATTGGGTTCCAGGGTCAGGATGTCTCTTGATATAGTCTCTCTTTAACACCAAAGAAATTGTGAAATGCGGCTCTAACTATTGAAGTCAGACTGAAATAAATGCATCCGCTGAGACCAGGATGTGAATTTCAACCAAGGTAGAAGCAGCATTAGTTATTAATTATAACATCATTAATTATAACATTAGCAGGAAGTTCACTATATAGTGTCTATAGTATGCTACTGGGAATTTTTTTAACCTCATATTTCTCATTCAAAGCCCTGACTAAAGTATTGAATTAAAGACATATCTCTTTTTTATTACAAGTCAGTTTTAATTTTTTATTAGTTTATTATTTTTTTAAATAGGGTCTAGACCTTTTATATTCTCATCTTAAAATGTTGCCTTTCAAACAGATAAGCGAAACAACAAAGCACTGTGGGGTTCAGCTAATAAACACTGTGAAAATAAGACTTTAATAAAGGAGGAATTATGGAATATTATCAGAAGAACAAAAACTGTGCAAATCATTTTCACAAGATGCTTTTAATGTTTTGTGTCTACACCTAGATGTTTTGAATGAAAATAAGTTAGGTATTAGCCATGATTACATTTCCACAATCACAAGACCGAACCATCAAATGTAAGAATTGGAAGGAACTCTAAGAATCCACCTAACCCAAACTGAACACACCTCTACACCATATCTGAGAAGCAGCCATCCAACCTTCACAAACCTTAAAATGCCATATTAATGACAGTTGTTGTTCTCCCAGAGTACTGTTCCTATCCCTTCCTCAATTGTCCTCTTGTTCTTAATATACAGAACTAAAGAATAAAACAACCTTTGTTGGCCCTGGATTCAGGAGGGCCTGAGTTCAAATCCGGCCTCAGACACTTGACACTTACTAGCTGTGTGACCTTGGGCAAGTCACTTAACCCCAATTTCCCTGAAAAAAAAAACAAAACAACCTTTGTTGGTGTCCTTAGTATTTATGACTTTTCTTCTGTCTGGTCTGAACATTAACACTTGTGGCACAACGCTTACAAGACTGCTTGTCCCTCTCTCATAACTCACCTCCAGTTTACTTGAACTTCAAAATATTAGTCTAATTTATCCTATGCATTCTTCATCTTAGTGCTTTGAGTCTGGACTGTATGCCTGACTATGCTTCTTGTCCTTTTTTAACCACCCCTCTTTCTCACAGTTCCAACCTCAGGAATATCCTTTCCCAAAATTATAACAGTGAAAGGACAACCTCTGGATACCACTGGGGATAAATATTATGTATTCTGTAGGCCTACAAGAAGATAGTTTACTATCTGGTATATCCATAAAGAATTTATGAAAGGGAGCAGCTAGGTGGTACAGTGGATGGAGCACCGGCCCTGGATTCAGGAGGACCTGAGTTCAAATTCAGCTTCAGACACTTGACATTTATTAGCTGTGTAACCTTGGGCAAGTCACTTAACCCCAATTGCCTCACTAAAAAAATTTTTTTTAATTAAAAAAAAAGTATTTATGAAGGCCTGAGTGTAGATAATTCCTGGTGTGAAAATCCCATCACCAAGAGAAATTGTGAGCCTTCTATAATTGAACAGATAAGTCCTAGAGAGTTATCTAGGGCCCATATAGCTTAAATGATGTACCTAGAGTCATATAGCTAGCTGATGTCAAAGGTGAGATTTGAACCTGGTTCTTCATGACTCAAAGTACAACACTCTATTCACTATGCAAAGCAACTTTCTAGTAGCTGATACCTGCATTTTGTAAATTAAGCACGAGTGCAGTGCAGAGTTAAAGACTCTGAGCAAGAATAGAAAGTCTTTTTTTTTTTTAGTATGAAAATTGTAGACATGAGTTCCTTATACTTTGTGATGCTTTGATAGTCTGTCTTATCTTTGTACTTGGCTTTGATCTCAGAAATAAGCTGAACATAATAAAGCTATTCTCCATGTATTTATGTTAAAAAGCATAACCTTTTAAAACATGTCCTCTTTCATTTGTCCAAAGATGTGTTGCTTTATACTTTCTGACTTGTTTCAACCTCTTTGTAGGTAGAATTGTGGTGGTAGCTTCTGCTTGAAAAACTGAAAATGGGTCAGGGGATATGTCATGAAATCGATGATTTTACAAAAGATCAGGGATTATTAACTGGTGCCTTTGGAAGACATTGGACTTTTGATCCAGTAAATGGGATATTTCAAAGAAACATCTGGCCCAGTTAACTTTTTGCTTTACATTCTTAGTGACCAAATCCTTTTCTGTAGACCAACAACCTGAAGACTGGAAATCTAGGAGGGGAAATATACATTTTTTTTCAAATGTGAAATCACATCCTACAAAATATCCCTTGAGATTTTTCCCATCCCTGCCTAATAGAAGAATCCCCCTCTCTTGGGGAGGGGGGAATTGTAGACACATATTTTTATGCTTTATAATAAGAAGAGCTAATATTCTTATATAATAAGAATGGCTGATGTGTGCTAATATTTTCAAAGGAAAAACTCTTATCTTGGGTAATGTTCTTAAGTATAAGTAAATCTAATTTAGCTCAACTCAACGATCATTTCTCAAGGACCTACAGGGCTGTTTTGGGTATTCAGGAAAACATAGTTTCAGGCCCTACTTGTGATGTTTATTTGCTATGTGATCATGGATGTCACTTAACTTTGCTGGGCACCAGACAAGTCTCTAAGATTCTAAACCACAGACCACTTGAAAAGGACTTCTGGGCCATAAATTCCCCACAACCCTGAGTTCACAGTTTCAGAGCCACCACCCACCCCCAGAAAAAAGACAATATGCTAGGTTCTGAAGATTAAAATATAAAGATGAAAAGCTGTCCTTGCCCTCACAGAGATTATAGTCTCCTGTATCTAAGCTTAGTTAAAATGTTGACATTGAGACATCAGTGCCAGCTCTTAGAACAATAACCTAACCACAGTTGCTAGGCATATATTTGTTGAACTAAAGGGATTTTCTTACACTGATCCAAAAGCTTCACAGACCTTCATATCCTTTTCCTTAAGGCTATAACCCTTGACCTCTACTTTTCTCCTCTAAGGACATCATCCAGAGAATGCCTTATCTAAAAGAAAAACACCCATATCAATATGTCTTCTAACCTAAACCACTACAAGGGGCCAAAGGTAGACAGTGAATATTTGCATGAAAGTATGAGAACTTAGATACAGTCTAACTGAAATACCAACTAAAACAAGCCAGGAAATGTCCGTGACTTAGATATATGCAAATCATGCTCAAATTACACTACTTACTTTACACTCTGCAGTTAAACTGTCATGATAGGAAATAAATAAAGTCCCACCGCACTGTTTGGCAATTAGCAATTATATCTCCACCTCTTTGGTGCCTTCATTCTGCACTATAATTATGAGATTAAAAAGCTATAATTTACACGGTAGCTATAACCATAGGTATATTGCTACTACAAAGCAATTATCCAGTAGTGATTATTCTGATGCTACAATCTGTAATTGTAGGTAAATAATGACTATGTAGCTACCAAATATTGTATGATTGACACTAAAATATATATTAATACTTGTATAGAATCATACTAGTACTATATCCATTCAAGAGTATGGGATATCTATGTCCTTAGAATGTGTTACCAAGAGGGGCTATGAGTTTGATAGTCTGAGAAATACTTGACACCTCAGACAACTATCTCTCTTGGATAGTAGAGGGAGCCCTTCATTTGTCTTCAAGGGGAAAGCTAAGCTAGATGATCACTCAATGTGCCAGCCAGCTCTATTATTCTAGAGTTCTATGATTCTTATCTCTCTCCATGAAATAGAATAATTCAAGGTAATAAAAGAAATCATATTCTTGTCCCAAAGAATGGAAGTACACCCCATTTAAGGCACATTTTTATTCTTGTCATGTTAAAAAAAAGTTGGCATGATAAGAAACATAATTCTTTTTTTTTAAATATTGTGGGCTGCTTTGGAATAGAATAAAATGGGCAACCAGGTGGTACAGTGGCTAGTGTGTCAAGCCTAGAGTCAAGAAGATTCAAGACTCAAGTGAGTTCAAGTCCAGCCTCAAATACTTACTAGCTGTATGACCCTAGGTAAAGTCACGTAAGCCTGTTTGCCTCAATTTCCTCATCTGTAAAAATGAGATGGAGAAGAAAATAGCAAACCTCTCCAATATTCCTGCCAGGAAAAGCCAGAGGGGTCACAAAAAGTCAGACATCACTGAAAACAGCTGAACAACAACAATGATTGGAATGAACATTTAAATGCCTACTGTGGGCCAAGCACTGTGCAAGGTGTTTTAAAATATCCTCATTTGCCAATAAATATAATTTGTGCTGGGACGCTTAGGTGGCACAATGGTTAGAGTGCCAGGCCCGGATTCAGAAAAACCTAATTTCAAATCTAGCCTCAGACACTTACTAGCTGCATGACTCTGAACAAGTCACTTAACCCTGTTTGCCTCAGTTTCCTCATCTGTCAAATGAGCTGGAGAAGGAAATCACAAACCTCTCCAGTATCTTTGCCAAGAAAACCCCAAATTGGGTCACAAAGGGTTGGACACAACTGAAATGACTGAAAAACTGAACAAATCATTTGAACTTTGAGCCCCAAACAACCTGAAAGGGATACAAACAAATGTATATTTTTAAAATGGGAAGTTTTAGGGGCGGCTAGGTGGCACAGTGTATAAAGCACTGGCCTTGGATTCAGGAGGACCTGAGTTCAAATCTGCCCTCAGACACTTGACACTTAACTAGCTGTGTGACCCTGGGCAAGTCACTTAACCTTCATTGCCCTGCAAAAAAAAGAAATAGGGAAAAATAGGAAGTTTTATCAAACTCATTGCTTGTTGTCACATAGACAGTACGGTGAAGTAGAAAGTGGGATGGCTTTGGACATGGAAGTTGGAAGACCTCACTTTAAATCTCCCCGTGCAGTCATTTAAAGGGAGCAGTCACTTAGACTCCTTGGGCCAGAGCTTCTTCATCTGTGAAATCAGGAGGTCAGACTAGGTAGCCCCTAAGTTCCTTTCCATCCCATAATTTATGATCCTATGCAGATTCCTCCCTGCCAATAAAAAGAAAAAACACAAGGAACCCAACAACACTAATTTAATTATTTGACTGAATCTAACTCATTATTTCACTGAATTCCAACTGGCTTCCATATGGAGGCAACCAATGACAAATGTGAAAATGCAGAAATAACAAGACAATGGTGAAGTGCTAAAGCAGTTCTTCTGGAGGGGATTGGTATATGAATTCTCATTTATATTAAGTTTGGAGAGTCACAAAATGCCAAATATATCTTTTTATGCAATTCTCATGACAACCCCGAGAAGTTAGATATGTCTGACAGTAATTGTTGTCCATGTTTTACAGATGAGGAAACTGAGAGGCTCAGAGAGGTTGTCATTTTGCCCATAGTCACACAGATATAAGTACTGGAGGGCAGATTCAAACTGAGCTTTCTCTTGTCACCAAGTCAAGCCCTTTTTCAACTATATTACTGCTCTTTCACTCTACTAGCTTTTTCCTAGCTGTTTTGGCTAAACAATTACCTTTTACAAGAATATTTGGTCAAAATCCAAAGGAAACTATTTTAAACTTAGCCAGAAAGGGGGAACATGGTGGGGGGGGGGGATTGGTTAATAAGGAAGGCACACAGAGTTTGTATTTTTAGCATTAAGAACAATTGTGCACTTTTATTAAATTTGGAGAATTTCCATTCTAATTTTTGAAAAATACTTCATTAATCGGATTAGAATGATGATAATTATAACTAAAAATAGCTACCATTTATATAGTCCCCCAAGGTTTGCAAAGTGCTTGACAAATATTATTTTATTCTCACAAAAAAAATTTGGGAGGTAGGTGCTATAATCATCCCCACTTTACATCTGAGGAAACTGAGGCAGACAGAGGTTAAGTAATTTGCCCAGATTTACACATCTTGTAAGTGTCTGAGATCAGACTTGAACTCAGGTCTTTCTGACTTCAGGTCCAGAACTTGATCACAGTGCTGCCTAAGAGTCACCTATAACTATATAATGCCTAGAGGACATTATAGAACTTAAGAACCAGAAGGGATCTTAGTCTAGAAATTCTCAACCTGGAGTCATTGAGCTTTTTTTTTAATGTTTTGTTGACTATTTTTCAAATATAATCGGTTTCCTTAGTAGTCCTAAGTAGCTTATTTTGTACAAAACACTATTCTGAGAAAAGGCTCATAGATTTCACCAGGCTCCCAAAGGATTTATGAAAAGTTTAAGAATGTCTGATGTAGTCCAGCCCTCTAATTTTAAAGATAAGGTACCAGAGACCCCAAAAAGTGAAGTAAACTCTGCAGGGCCACTTTGCAGGGTTCTTGGTGGAGGGACTCTGATTCTAAACTCAGTTCTCCTTTGCTGCACCACATTTCCTTTGTTCACATAGTCCAACCCTCTTGGTTGTCAAAATGATGAAGCCAGGGCCTAAAAATATGAAATGACTTTTCGAAGATCCCACAGGGAGCCTCCCCAACCCCAAATATAGCACTCTTTGCCTCAACACCATTTTGCCATTTTTCCATTGGTTTCACTAGAATTATTCTCATCTGAATATAAATCCCTCTAAAAATGAAAGGTAAACAAATGACAAATGATACATAAGATACACATATGACTGAAAAACATCACTACAATGGACAATACAAGGAAACTATGAGATTTCTAATCCTATAGAAAATTTGAGATTTGCTCTGGTTGGTGCTAACTGGAGTTGTCAAAACACTTGATCATATCTACCCTGGGCAGGGTTGTGCAGATCCAGAGACAACTGTTAGTATAATCAACAAAACCAACCACATATTTTTGTTCAATTGTATATTTTTAATTGAATTGGCCTACAGGTAAATGCCTCTTTTGGTGTGGGCACCCTGTGTTTTTGTATCATCCTTGGCCTAGCTCCTTTGTACATCAACCATGTAACACTCAAGAACTACGTAGCCCAAAGTAGTTAATTAGCAGAATTCAAAAGCACCATTGTTCATTTCCCAAATTTTTCTCTCTTCTCCAGATGGTGACAGATGCACAGACAATTTAGTTCCATTTCTGAGAACAATTTCCCCTCACGTCTCCCTTGTCAGTGACTGGATGGGACCAGGTGCCATCAAGGACTTGTGTTTCTCTATCTTTGCCAATACTTGAATCAAAAGAAATAAAGAAGAGCCTCAGTTAGGTAGGAGGAAGCTTGATAATCACATAAGCCTGATTAGCAGACAAACCACGGAGGCTAAGAACAGGGTCAGGGAAAACTGTGAAGGGAGGCTCTTCATCGGTTTGTACAGTCATGGAACATCACAAATGAGCATAGATGTGGTCACAGCACCCCATTTGGCTGGAGAGGGAACATTTATGTAGCTCATGCCTGTCAGTTATGACATCTAACTAACAACCTCTGAAATATAAGCAACCATGAGAATAACTGAGCAATTCTCTGCCCACTCCTTTGAAATAAAGAATCCACAGGGCTTTGATTATTTTTAATGAAGACTCGAGTCTAGAAACATGAAGGCTAATGAGGGTTATAATTAAAGTTGATCAAAATCATGAATGAGAGGAAAAGAACTTCAAAATCTTGAATACCTGAACTAGAAAAAAACTCTTTAAATTGAGAAAAAAATCCATTTTATAACATATAAAAGGAGGTTCTGTTTCATTTAGGTAATAAACTTATGAGGCTATTCACCCAAAGAGGCAGTTCAAGCTGGAAAAGTAGATAGGTTTAAGAAGTCAAAGGTATGACTCCAGCAAAGCTCTTCCTAGCTCCAAGGCCAGCTTCCACTTCACTTCACCACCTCACCTCTCAATAACCAATAATACTGGTAATCATTGATAAGTATATAGCATTTTTATACTTTACCAAGTACTTTCCATACATGATCTCATTCAACCAACATGCTCTACTGTAATACCTTGGAGCCATCATCAGAGATGAAATATTAGACTGAATGGACCCCACTTCCAATATAGCATGGAATTTCTTAGTCTTTGAGCATTCAAAAAGATTGTTTTTATTACTCTCCAGTCATTAATTGCTATGCCCTCCTAAATTAGAAGGGAATAATTAAGGCAAATAATCTCTTAAATTCAAACACCAACTTTCAAGTTTCTAAGGTCTAACTTAGAAAAAAAATTGAAACTTTTTACCCTAACCCCTGGATAAAGTTCAAGTTGGATTCACAATGAACCATTTTGTAAGTTTAAAGCTGTTCCTGTATCTTTTTTTCAGCCCAGACTGCCTAGTCTTCTTCTTTTCTAGTATCAAATAGCCCCAGAGCACACAGGAGGGTTTAAGGAGCTTTGGGGAGCTTTTGTTTAATGTCATCAGGCATCCCAGTACTTTGCACAGAGCAGAAGCTCGATAAATGGTTGTTGAGATGAACTGAATTCAATTAAGTTGAATTGAACTCAGAATGAAGGTTTTTAAAAACAAAACTCTTCTGAACTATACTTAGCAATTTTTTTATAAGATGCAAGAGGAGTTTTGATCAAACAATTGAATCCATGACTAAGTTTTTTTAAAAAAAAAATTGTCAGACACACTAACAACCTCAAAAATTCTTTTCAAGTTGATAGATGCACTATGGTGCATTGTAAATACACAGTATGATTTTTTCTTTTAGTCTTTCCAAATGCCAGAAGAAAATACCTGCTAACTTCTAGCAGATGAAATGGCAATGATGTATATTGGCTGGAGTCCTAGATTTGGGACAGGAGAATCTGAATTTGAATCCTGACTGTTCTTTATTGAACAAATCATTTCAATCTCTTGGGCCACAGTTCCTGATCTATAAAATTAGGGGACTGGAGTAGGAGATCTCTAAGGTTCTCTTTATCTTTCATTCTTATGATTTCAGTAATTCAGCCCTGGCACCTTAAAGGGATGGAGTGCCACTCTATGACCAACCTCTCTACCTCCTCTTCTCCTTCAGATTTCCCCATGTACTTGAATAGCCCATGCCAACTCCTAAATGCAAGGAATCCCTCAAAAAGAAGACTATCCTCCCCTAATGATTTCACTTACCTTAGAGTCTTAGAGTCCTCTCTCGCACAATATGGGTGAAGTGGCAGGTACAATGTAGTGAAAAGCCAATTTATGAGCAAAGCAGACAAAGGGTTCTGAATGTTCTAATTCTAAACTCTTTGAGGTAGATCTGTAGGAAATGGAGAGAGAGATAATGGAAAAGCCATGCAAGGCTCATCCTCAGCCTGAATGTACAGATAAAAAATACTGACATTTCTACCATACAGCATCATTTATTCATTCAAGAGACATTTACAAAAAAAAATCTGCTGTATCCCAAAAGACAAGCAGGCATAGTGGATAAAGAGATGGTCTCAGAAACAGGAACAACAAAATTCAAGTCCCATGTCTGACACACACTGACTGTGATTAAGGGAAAGAATGGATCTGAAACTATTTCTTGGTGGCCCAAGGCCACTCTCTATCACTTTAAGTTTCACTTGTTGTTGTTGTTCAGTCATATCTGACTCTTTGTGACCCCAGTTGGGGTTTTCTTGCCAATCTCATTTTACATATGAGGAAACTGAGGCAAATAGAGTTAAGTGACTTGCCCAGGGTCACAGACCTAGTAAGTGCCTGAGGTCAAATTTGAACTCAGGTCTTCCTGACTCCAGGCCCACCCAGTGTTCTATCTACTGTGCCATTTAGCTGCCCTTAAGTTTCAGGATGGTTGCTGATTTACTTGGTAAAGGGAGATTTTTTCCCCAAATTCTTTATATCAACTAAATCAGAGGTCGAGATATTGCCCCCCGCTCCCTCCCCCCAAAAAATGCAGTTTGATGTATAAAACACCGAGAAAGATACAAAGGTAAGTAAAAATTGGCTTCCTGACCACAAGGAACTTATGATCCAGTGGGAAGGTATAGAAAATGCACATAGAGGTGTCCAAATGTTAAATGGGCTGCCTAGGCAGATAGAGAAATAGAGTTCTATTTCATGAGAGGTCTTCCTTCTCGCAAAGATTAGATGATTACTGTCAGTGTTGCTGTAGACAAGATTCTTGTCCAAGTAGAAGTTGGACTAGTTGACTTTGGCAAAACTGAAAAGTATCAAATCACATGCCAGTATGTGGTTCAAGAACGTTATACAATGTATGGGAGAGCAGAGACAATGGGGATGCTGGAAGGTTCTGATCCAGCCTATACTATCAAAACTGAAAATTACTCTGAGGTAAGCAAATTTAGTGAGGAAAATGTTACATGTACACATACACATTGATATATGATGCAATATGAAAAATACTTTGGAATTTAAAATGCTATGAGATGGGATGAGGGGAAAACTGTTTCCAGATTGGGGTGGAGGGGACATTATTAGGAAGTCATTTGAGCTGAGGCTTTGAAGTTTGGATGGTAGGATGGTGTGAACAGGAGGAGATGGTAGGTAGGTAGGAGGATTCCATCTTAGGCATAGGAAATAACATTAATGCTTTCTACATGCAACGGAGGCAAGTAAAGGTCATTCAAACTGATCCACCAAAGGCCTGAATTACTTAAGTCAAACACAGGTTCTGATAATGATAGCAGACCAGGGGTCCTTTCTCTTTTTTTCTTTTCTTTTCCATGACACTCCACTCTAGAAGTGTTGTGTCCCTGTGGGAACACAGGAGGATCTCTTTAAGGCCACCCCCCCCCTTTTCCAAAACAAATGCATCTGTGCTTACAGAAAACTTGAAACTTTTATTGAAACCTCTATGGGGCTTCCACACTATGCCCTCCAATATCCTCTGACCACCAACACTACCTAAATTTCCTCCTTTCATCCAGGAGGAACAAAATTCTAGTTGTATCTCTAGATAGTTGTGTTAGCCTAATAGAGTAGTTAGAGCTCTTCATTGAGTTAAGAGGTGGAAGAAGTGAATATATGAGAGACTTACAGATGTATTGCTGACAAAAACAGGAACAAATTTGTCAATTAGCAACCCTATTGCCAGTGAGTGCAGCTCACAACAGAACCTAGACCACTACCCCAATAGCTGTGTGACAATCTGGACCCCAGAATTTTTAAACAAAGGAGAAAACTGAGGACCATAAAGGGGAAGTGACACGTACAATACCACCATGGCTAGTCAATGGTTGATTGGGACTTGATTCAGGTATTCTGATTTCCAGGTCAATGTTCATTCCACTTGTAGGGGAATTGGTCTCTGGCCAGCCATTCCATCCAGAAAGCCGTGGATGGAATCACAGAAAATAAGGGAAAGATAATGAGGCATCAAACGAACTGTAAAGGATCATTTACCTCACACATCCCTTTATGAAGAATGATAAAGTTATCTTTGAATTGGAAGGGGCAACACCATTGACCAGGTGAAGATCAATTTATCATCCCTTTATGAAGTGTGAAGGAGCTTTCTTTGACCTTATTGGAAGGGTCAATTCCTTTGGCTGGGAGAAGATTGGCCATACCTATGATGGTTTTTAAAAGACAATCTGGCAATTCAAGTCATTAGTTAAGATAGTTCAAAGATCAAGGCATCCACTTTATTACACGGTAAAGTGTCTTTTCTGCATCCAGCAGGGAGCAGAAGCATACATCTTTGGTCAGACATGGAGGCAGAGATACAAGACAAGAAGTAATGAGAAAAAAACATGGCCCCTGGCAGCAAAGAAGAGAGCTGATTATGGATTCCAAGGGAAAACTAGCCCAAGCAACTGAAAGTTGAGCTATGGAGAAGAGCAGACCATGGAGGCCCACTACTCTCAGCAACCAACCAAGCAGAGATGCAATGGCCAAAGAGAATGGCATGCAGAGATTCCACAAGAAAAGAAAGGACATCAAGAATTAGTTCCCTATATGAGTGCTGCACTATCATTGTACTCAGCTTGTTCCCACTTTTCCCACAGATATTATGTGACTTCGTGAAAGAGTGCTCCAGATTTATGGAAGAAGTGTTTTGGAGGTATTGGTTTTAGAATGCCATCTTAGTACATGAAAGCCATTGCTTTAAGTCAACTAGATCTACTGTGTGATAGTTAAGGTCAAGCTTGCCAGTGGGGGGCTTATGAGCTATACCTTTAGAAATGCAGACTCACATTAAAGTACCCGGAATTGTAATAAATGTTCACTGATTGGTGACTAACTGATATTGGCTTGATTGATCCTGACAGTAGTCTTTCAATATAAATAGATCAACTAATATTATTATTCCCTTTCTAAGGCTCATAGAGGTTAATGAGAATCTGCCCAGGGTCATATAGTTATCTAGTAGCAAAGAAACAATTCAAACTCAGATCTTCCAGCTCTTAATTCCAATGCTATTTCCACCAAAGTACTCAGAATTTTAAAGAATTCTAAGAACACATTTCCAGATCTTGGACAGACTAATCAGAATAATACTTTTTTTTTTTAACTCAATCTTCTCAGCATTGTTACACTCATTAATTCTATAGCTTCTTGGAACTGGAAGAGATTTTCCAAATCTCTCAATTCCCTTAAGGCAAAGAATAATGAAGCAACTTGCCTAAGGTAACAAAGCTAGGGTACCTCTGCTCTGGTCCCTTACTTCTACTGCATAGGATTTTTTGTTTGTTTGTTTTAGCATTTTAGAGGGTTTTTTGTTGTTTTGTTTTGTTCCATCATTTTTCAGTTTTGTCCAACTCTTCAAGACCCCATTTTGAGGTTTTCTTGGCAAAAATACTGGAGTGGTTTGACATGTTCTTTTCCATCTCATTTTACAAATGAGGAAACTGAGGCACACAGGGTTAAGTGACTTGCCCAAGGTCTGAGGCTGGATTTGAACTCCTGAAGATGAGTCTTCTTGACTCCAGGCCCAGTCCTTTAAATTGGGTAAGGCACTTTTTAAATACATTATTGCTTTTAATATTCACAACAACCATGTGAAATAGGTATAAAGGGTTTTATTATCCCCATTTTACAATTGAAGAATCTGAGGCCCACAGACAGGAAGTGACCTGCCTTTGGTAACACATTTAGTAAATTCCAGAGGCAGAATTTGGACACAGACCTTTGTGTCATCTGCCATGCCACATGCCCTTTCAGTGAGATGAATAACAGCAGAAAGCTGGCCTTTGGGACAGAAAATATGGCTTCAAGTGTGGGCTATGTGACCTTGAAGAAGCCATTTAACCCCTTCTTCAACTATTAAAATAGGATTAGTCTAGATCTAGAAATGACCTCAGAGATATCTTCATTTTACAGTTGAGGAAACTGAGATTCAGGGAGATGAAATGACTTGCCCAAAGTCATACAGGTTAGTCAACATCAGAGGAAGGATATGAACCAAGGTCATCTGACCCCAAAGCCAATGCTCTTTCCACTGGCTCCCACTGCCTTCATCACTTTTGGGCCTCAATTTCCTTATATGTAAAACGAAGCTACAAGAGTGATGGGCTTGGAGTCTAGAGGACTATATTCAAATCTTGTCTCCAAGACTTCCTAGTCATATGATTACACCCAAATTGCTTCAGCTCTTTGGGGCCTCAGTTTCCTCATCTGTAAGAGAGAGTTCCTACTTCAGTGTTGTCATGAAGCCCAAATGAGATAATGTACATAAAGTGATTTTCAAACCTTAAAGTGTTATATAAATGTCAGTTATGATTATTACCTTCCTTATAGGGTAGTTATAAGGATAAATGTGAGCCATTATTTTTACCTCATAAGTTTGTTTTGATGATCAAATTTGATATTACATATAAAGTATATTTTAACTGGAAAGCATTCTGTAGAGCTACATTTTTTTTACTGTTATTATTTTATTATCAACCAGTCAATTCTCTTGTGAACAAACTGATTCTCCCTACACACCACACCAACAGCCCTTTCTCAGCCCTTTCCTTGTCTCTTGACATCTGTCTCTGGGGCATAACCCAACAGTGGGCATGTGTCATAGAGACATTTATCATGGAATTACAGCTTGAGGATCAGTTTCTGTTGATGTGAGATGATTACTGTGTATTTCACGCCTTTCAGGTTCCCAGCTGGGATTCCCAGCTTTTAGGACTTGGGGTATGTATTTTTAAATTTAGAAGAGGGTCATTCATTTTATTAATTGTGCCAGAGGAGTAGAGTTAGGCACAAATAAGAATTCTTAAAGGCAAAGGACACCAGAGGTGTGGTGAGGTTCCATGTTTATTAGCCAGCTAAGCTTCTCATTTTTAAAAAGGCTATATTGAGTATGGATCACGTCTGGAAAAAAAGCCATGGAATATAGAAGAAAGAGCACTAGTATTAAGAGGAAGAAGATCTCAAAGTCTAGTCCCAACTCTGGCCCATATGTGCCATATGACCTTGAATAAGTCACCTTCCTTTTCTAGGCCTTACTATCCTCGTCTGTAGACTGGGAGAACAGAGGTTGCTTTAGATGACCACTAAGGTATCTTCTAACTCTAATATTCCATAAGCAAAGAGGGACCTCTCTGTGTGTGACATTCACTCAAAGACTTTAAATGCTAATATTTCTACACTGTAATTATCAACAATCACTTTCCTTTTCATATCTGCATGCAATGCCATTGTTCTGAAAGTCTGTCCTCAGCAGGTAACATTGACTACTCCCCTTCATCCATCTGTGCTTGGTCACCTGGACTAAGATAATTGTCTTTTTTTCATTAGTTTAGATGAAAACTTTTTTGGGTACAGATCATATATAATGACAATCATAACTCACACTTATAAAGTACTTTAGGGTTTGCAATGTTCTTTCCTCACAGCACCACAGGTAATGTAAATATTATTTTCTCCATTTTATAGATAATGGAATTGAGTTTCAGCAAGGCTGTGTGATCCACCCAGTCACACAGCTAGTAAACAGCAAAAACTGGATTTAAGCTCAGTCCTTCCCTGGGATCCAAGTCTAATGTATTCTCCACTATAGTGGACTGCCTTCCTAACTCCACATAATTCTCCTCTGAGACCACATTTTTTTTTACCAAATTTTTACTGTCTCCACCATTCCCCATACAACATGCAATAGTGTCTCCCAATGATTTAACTTTATTGTCTCAGTCTGCATTCTCTTGCTAAGTCCAATTTTTTCTCAAAATTTTAGACATTCAATGAATTTATTTGACTCTTCAGTTTTTCATCCTGTTTTTCTCTTAATGAACTAATGATATCATTGATTTTTCTTTAAAGATGCTAAACCAGAAGGTTGGATTAGCCAAGGATGCTTTTGCAAGTAAGTAACATATCTTCCCCTCTCTCCCTCTATTTCCCCCCACCTCCAGCTGTATCTTTGGGAATGTTCTGAATAAGGTATCTTAAAAATTCACTTTTATTTTGAATCCCTGGCTTGGTTTAATTCTTAAGGGCAACTTCAGGGTTATCCATTTAACAAACTCATTGCTAATTGGTCCAGAGAAAATAGATACCAAGAGAAAGAAAGAGAAAGAAAGAACAAATAGAGTGTTCCTTCATGTAGAATCTACACATTCCAATTTCATTTGGATTTACTTTTACCCTAGTCGATGTGCCCAGGTGGTAGCAAGTTTCCATAAATCCTAAGAAGAAAAAGCAGTAAGTGTGAGGTGCCCTTTTCTTCCTGCCTCTTCAATTGGAACATTTTGAGAAATTTCACAAACACAGAAGACAAAGTCTACAAATTGAATGTGACATTTTCCAAAAGTGACTTCATAATTCACAAAACACCATAATGGAAAAATCCATGAAATATGATGAAATTGTAGAAACCCTAGGCTGGAAAAATCTGTCTTCTCTTTTGAGGAGGTTGGGTTTGGGTTTTTGCTTTTTTTACCCACAAGATGCCATTTCAGTATCATAAGAAATTGTTTACTAAGTACAAATGAAACATTTGGTAAAAACTTGATAAAGCATCACCAATCCAAGTTGGGATTAAAACTGCATTCCTAATTTCCTGATTCCTGGCCAGTAAAGACCTCTAGGCTAGTGTAAAATTGGTCATTACCTGAAATAATGCTTACTCCTTTAATACTTAGAGATCCTTTATATCCAACTTTCTATAACAGAGAGTCACTCTTCCTCTATGTCAAAAATGGGGACATTTCTGGTATTTCCCTTTCTGCATATGGTGTAGGCCCCCAAAACTAAGGCAGTTCTGAGATATGGGATTACCCTGAAAGACATTGTTGAGCAGCAGAGGGGGCCCCAAAATCATGGAGGGTGAACTTGATATCTCTCAGACCCATGGGACTTTCCCATGAGGTGAGGATTTAGACTGAGATAAATAGAAGCATAATGGAAAAGGTACTAAATTCTGAGTAGGAAGATCTAAGTTGAAATCCTAGCTTTGTTACTTACTAATAATGTTAACTGACAGGTAGGTGGTGGCAGTAGATACAATGCCGAGGCCTGTAATCAGGAATACCTGAGTTCAAATCTGGCCTCAGTCACTTACTAGCTGTGTGACCCTGGACAAGTCATTTAACCCTTTTGCCTCAGTTTCCTCATCTGTAAAATGATCTGGAGAAAGAAATGGCAAACCACTCCAGTATCTTTGCCAAGAAAACCCCAAATAGAGTCACAAAGAGTCAGACACAACTGAAAGGACTGAACAAAAACATTCTATCTTGGTTTAGCTACTGACATGCTTCAGTTTCCTCATCTATAAAATGAGGGGGATGAACTAGACAGCCACTAAGGCCCCTTCCAGATGTACATCTATGACTCTTGGGTCCCTAATGTCCCTCCCAGCTTCAAATCCTATGATTTCAGTGCATACTTTGAACCCAAATTAGTTTAAAGCCAGGGGATTCCGGGGGCAGCTAGGTGGCACAGTGGATAAAGCACCAGCCCTGGATTCAGGAGGACCTGAGTTCAAATCCGACCTCAGACACTTGACACTTATTAGCTGTGTGACCCTGGGCAAATCACTTAACCCTCATTGCCCCCCCCCCAAAAAAAGTCAGGGGATTCCTAGACTTGTGAAACTGTTCCAGGGCACCCCATGAGAGTCCCAGGTAAATCACAGGGTTTCAATAACTCCAGGTTCTAAAAACCCCTCCTGTCTTTCATTGCCCACATCCTCTCTGGAGCAAATTAAAACCCGCTAGAGAGCTTCTGGATTGGTCCCCCAAGGTCTGATCTCTTCTAAATAAATGGCAATCTGTATCTGATCTGAAAATTTCCCAAAGTCACCAAGAATTTCATAAATCAGAACCCGCACATCCTTTGGGCAAAGATGCTTTTGTCTTAGAAACATCTACACTTTCCCACTTTTAATCTAGTAAAGGACCATTCTTATTTTCACTCAGAGGTGTAATGAGTGCCCCATGGCAGATGGGGAGCTAACAGAATTTTTCTTGCATTAAATATCAATCCACAGCACGTGTTCTTAAATTTAGGTCTAGAAACTAAAAAAAAATTAATAACTGTTTCAATGTAATTGGTTTCCTTTGTAATCCTATGCATTTTAATTTCTGTAATTAGAAGACCTAACTGGTGCGAGGCATCCAAAGGCTTCACACATTGCCAAACGGGTCCACAACACACAGAAAGTTAAGAAGCTCGCATTTTTAAGCATATTTCTGAATACAGGAATAGTGGAAATGCAGTGGTGAAGGTGCCACCAGGGTCTCCTACTTAACACTTATGGGACCTCTCTTCAACTCTTCGAGGGGCTGCTTCATCACCTGTAAAATGAGCAAAATTATACTTATATATCAATAAAACTGTGCTCTCTCCAGCAGAGTCGTGAGGAAAGTACTTTGTAAATCTACCCTTTCCTTAAAGAGTGAGGAGACTCAGGGCAGCTAGGTGGCGCAGTGGATAGAGCAATGGCCCTGCAGTCAGGAGGACCTGAGTTCAAATCCGGCCTCAGACACTTAACACTTACTAGTTGTGTGACCCTGGGCAAGTCACTTAACCCCAATTGCCTCACTTAAAAAAAAAAAAAAGAGTGAGGGGACTCTACTGTCTCTCTACGGAGTCCATTCCTCTTTTGACTAGATCTAAATTTTTTGGAAGTTTTTTTTTTTTTTTCCATATAAAGAACCTATAGATGCTACTGAATTCTGTCCTCTTCCTTCAAATACTTGAACAAGACATCATGTTCCCCCTATCTTTGGACTAACCTCCAGCATCCTAATCACCCCATTCTGGATATAGTTCAGCTTGCCATTCTCCCTCTTAAGATACAGAGCCCTAAAATACCCCAGATGTGACCTTACCAGGGCAGAGTATGGTGGAACAATCACCTGACTTACTTTGGGTGTTATGTAATTGTCTAGGCAAGAGGTGATGAGGGTCTAGTTTAAAGTACACAAGGGGAGGTCATCAAGGGATGCTGTGAAGGTAGAAATGATGAAATTTGCTAACTGATTGGATATATGGACTGAGTGAAGATCAGGAGTTAAGGATGATTCTGAGGTTGGAGACCTGGGTGACTGGGAGGATGGTAGCGCCCTCAGTAGTATTAGGGAAATTTGGAAGAGGAGAGATCTTAGGAGGAAGAAAAGGGGTGTGATTTTGGACATGTTGAGTTCAAGATGTATATGGGACATACAATTAAAAATCAAGAGTTCAAGACTATCTAGCCCAATAATATAACAATAACTAATATTTATGTTGCACATAAAATGGGATCATGAAGAGTAGGACATAACTGCAAGGACTGAACAACAGCAAAAGAAAGTTTTACAAATTACTTTACATATGTAATCTCACTGATCCTTACAATACTTCAAGTCAGTGTTATTATTATCCCAATTTACAGATCAGGAAACTAAGGGACAGAAACATTAAGTGACTTGCTCAGAATTACCCAACTAATTATCCAGCTAAAACAGGATCTGACTTCCTGACTTCAAGCCACTGTGCCACCTAGCTTGATCAACTCTAACAGACCAGACACTGAGTGCCAGGAAGTTTGAGGGAGATTGGACAAAGTCCAGGATAAATGTCTTACTGGCTTCCCTTGGGGACATTTGTGGAGGTGGGAAGGAAAGTCCCTTAAGAGTCCTCAGTTCTGGGGGTTTGGGGAGGAATTAAGCATCTAGGTGTAGTTTGATCAGCCTGCTCTCAGAATGTATTGCTACCTAGCCTGCAGAGGATTGTGTAAACTGTGATGGGGTAAGGCCATGCTGAGAGTATTCATGTAATTTAACTTAGTTTAATTCATTTCTAATACTCTGATGAAAGTTTTATACAATATATTTTATAAGCAAATCAATGGAGCACACAGCCAATTACACAGCAAAATGGAAGAATTTTCCTAGAGTAAGATGGAGGATATAATGAGCCATGAGATTTGATTAGATAATCCACATAGAAAAAAGCCTAGAACAAGGAGAATAATGTGACACTCTCTCTGCCCCCACAAATGGGTAGAATCAGCTTTCTGAGAGACCTTGAGAGCTTGGTGATTACTCCAGGGCATTGGTGTTGGCGAGTATGGATAGCATCTAGTCCTCCCTACTCAGTAGAGCAGACACAGACAGGTCAAAGTATTCCCTGGGTCCTGGATGTACACATGATGTACATAGGAGCTGAGCAAGAATACTGTTGGGGTGGGGGACGGCTAGGTGGCACAGTGGATAAAGCACTGGCCCAGGATTCAGGAGTGCCTGAGTTCAAATCCGGCCTCAGACACTTGACACTTACCAGCTGTGTGACCCTGGGCAAGTCACTTAACCCCCATTGCCCCGCAAAAAAAAAAAAAAAAAAAAAAGAGAATACTGTTAGGGGCCTTTATAAGCCTTTGACAAAAAAATGAATAAAAAAAAATTTGAAATCCTGGGAAGTTCTATTAGATGAGATATTACAATGAGTGCTGTCCCAGCTCCATATCTTTCTCTGGCTCTCCCTCATTCCTAGAATGCTCTGCCTCCTTACATCTGTCCCTTAGAATCCATGGCTTCGGGGCAGCTACATGGCGCAGTGGATAGAGCACCAGCCCTGGAGTCAGGAGGACCTGAGTTCAAATCCGGCCTCAGACACTTAATACTTAACTAGCTGTGTGACCCTGGGCAAGTCACTTAACCCCAATTGCCTCACTAAAAAAAAAAAAAAAAAAGAATCCATGGCTTCCTTCATGAGTCAACTTAAACTGTACTTCCTTCAAGAAACCTGTCCCAGTCTCCCCAGATGCTAGATACCTTTTTGTCTAAGGATACTACTTTATCTCTATCTTGTACGTAACTAATTATTTGCATGGTGTCTCCTGTCTAGAATATAAGATCCTTGAGGACAGGGACTATTTTCTTCTTTCTTTGTATCCTCAGAGCTTAGCATAATTCTAAGCATAAGTTGTTTAATAAATGCTTATTGGTTGATATGTA
The DNA here is from genome assembly GCF_019393635.1 of Dromiciops gliroides. Taxonomy (NCBI): domain Eukaryota; kingdom Metazoa; phylum Chordata; class Mammalia; order Microbiotheria; family Microbiotheriidae; genus Dromiciops; species Dromiciops gliroides. Next base: position 86,201,084 of record NC_057862.1, read on the forward strand.
ACCAATGTGAATGCTCTCCCTAACCACTGCTCAACCTCATGTTGCTAGGCTACAGCAGGAGGTAAGCTGTCCAAAGTCTCTAGGCAACAGCCCCATCTTCCATACCTTTGGGGGCATGGCTAGTGACTGGCAACAGGAGTGTTACCCTTATCTAGTGGGCCAATATATCCACTGGCCCACTGATTTCCACACTGATGTCCTTGTTATGGAGACGGAGATAAAAGCTTTTGTCTACTGTTAGTGAGATGGACCTTTGATTCTCCAACCCTTTCTCCTACATCATACACATTCTGATTACAGCACTGGTTCAGATTGTATCCTATCCCTTAGACACTCACACTAACCCCTAGAGGATAGAAAGACTATAAAACAGTTTCCCAAATTGTATTTTAAACACCCCCTTTCCCCCATTGGATGAGTCCTGCAACCTAAGGATTGGACCCGTGCCGAATGTACACGTGATTTCATGTTCTGGTGGTCTCTGCCAGGACTTCAGTAGCTGCCAAGGGAATGCCTCAGTCCAGGATGATTATGGGAGGCATGATGCCATAAAAGTAGATAAGATAGGTGGCAACGTCCTTCACAGAGTGACAGCGGGTGACGAATATGAGGCTGAATCCTGTAAAGGGCACACTTCTGATCACTCAAAGGGGATGTGGGCAATATAGTCGAAGGACCACAAGGTGGCAGGCTGGTCCCCTCTTGGGATGGTGCTGTAGCAGTTCCAGTTGTCAGTTTCTTGAGCCTGGAGAAGCAGCTGGTTGTGGTTCTCATTTTGATCTGCCCTTCTCTAGCCCTAAGCTGACAGTCTAGAACCCCAGTGTGAGAATCATCCTTTATGTCTGAGGGGGATGGTATGATCCCAATGGTCCCACCCCAAGGCTCAATAGGGAATTAGCCTGTTTCCACCAAATACTACCTGACCCCCAAACCTCATTGGTATCCTTCAGAATACATTAGTATCCCTGAACCCCATCAAGGTAACCGTTGATCTTATTTCTAAAAGCACAGAAAATATTTGAGCATTCCCCTATTACTCTGGTCTATAGACACTGGTCCCTGGGCAGAGAAAACAAGGAAGTGAATTAGGTCAGGGTCAGGTGGAACTAATTGAGATACAATTCGAGGGCTGTTGGGAAACTTGGACAAAAAAGTCTCCCACGCCTAGATCCGTGCCAGGATTCTTAACCTTTTCTGTGTCATGGACCATTCATGAGTGGAGACAAGGGGAGGTAATCTTTGCCAATCAGATGAAGCCTTTGGATCCCTTCTCAGACTTTTTTTTTTTTTTTTTGCTGAGGCAATTGGGGTTAAGTGACTTGCCCAGGGTCACACAGCTAGTAAGTGTTAAGTGTCTGAGGTCGGATTTGAACTCAGGTCCTCCTGACTCCAGGGCCTGTGCTCTATCCACTGTACCACCTAGCCGCCCCACCTTCTCAGATTTTTAAATGCATAAAATATATAGAATTGCAAAGGAAACATTATATTGAAACAGTTATCAAAATGTGTGTATACATATACATATATAACATATAAGTGAGATTAAAGTCCACACACCAGATGTTAAGAACCCCTTCTTAAAACATCCTAGGACACTGCCAGAAATAGAAACACTTCTTTCCCTTTCCTTTCTGTTTTTTCCCTATTGATATAATTCTCAAAACAGTTTAGTGGGCCAACCACCTAACCCATCTATGGGGATGCCAATAGCTCTATACCACTATGGCTTCAAATATTAAGAAAATGGTCATTTATTTCTGTCAATTAGCCATATTTTCCCAGTATTATGGATCATTTCTCTCCCCACCTCCACCCTCCCCCAACAATGGTCCTTAGAAATGCTGAAGTTTTTATGCAAATTGTCCCCAAAGGGGCTAAGAAAAGCAAATATTTGTTTTTCATTCAGTGATCTGTTATATTTTATCTGCTGTGACCAAACTCCCTCCTCCTTATCAGATATACATGCAAACAATGCCACTAAGAAAAGAACAGCCCTGCTTAAAAATACTCACATATTTGCCTGAACATTTACGTAGATTATTTCCCTTGTCCACTCCTAACAAAGCAGAGGCCTTATCACTCTCATGCCTAGTAAAATTCAAGCTAGTGCATAAAGGCCTATTCATTTAATAAAGAATTTGAATGTCCTGCTAGCCTAAGAAAGAGACAGCCTCCTTAGTTTACATCCTAGCACTTGCTGCCAGTCCCTGTTTATCCAGAGGACAATTGGAACTGATGTCTATTTACTATCAGAATATATTTCTGGGGAAACAGGAGCAAAATAATTTTGACAAGTTTTCTTTGGGGAGTGGTCTTCAAAAAAAAATGTCATTGGCTGTGTTCCACGTTTGGATGCTATGGCAAGTAGAGCCCCAGTGAGGCTTTGAAATATTAAATAACTAGTTTAGATTATTTTAATAGTATTAAACAGGGATGCAAATATACTGCCATCTTAATTAAAGGCTTAAAGAATATTGCCACTTACATTTCATTTAGAGGGTAAGCTTAGCCTGGCCTTTCTGGGCACTTGCTGTGCACTCTGGCAAGGCTATTTAAATTGAAGCCATAACTACCAGGTGTCCATTGCCTTAGGGTAAGTTCTCCCAGATGCTAGGAAAGAACAATGGGGCATATCCTAGATGAGTCTGGGGAGTTGATTTCACGGAATTTAAATTTTATCTGCTTAGTACTTCTTTGGAGATTAAGAAATTACTCTTTTGACCGGGCAGCTAGGTGGTGCTGTGGATAGAGCACTGGCCCTGGATTCAGGAGGACCTGAGTTCAAATGCGACCTCAGACACTTAACACTTACTAGCTGTGTGACCCTGGGCAAGTCACTTTAACCCCAATTGCCTCACCAAAAAATTTTTTAAAAAAAGAAAGAAATTACTCTTTCCCTAATGTGGCATTAGAGTTAGAGTGAGGAAGGTGATATATACAATGTCCGAAGGACCTACTATTGTACTACCCCAATTCCCTGCTGGCCAATCCCCTACCCCAACTCGCTTAGAGCTTACCCTTAACTACTGTGTTCTAATTACTTAGTCTTCTGATTCCCTTCCCTTTTTATCCACATATGCATGTTCCTTGAAGAGTTCACCAGTGAAAAGGAATCCTTCTGCCACTTACATCAACTGTGTCAAACTAAAAAAAGTAAGTTTGTCTTAAATTGATAGTTTTGTTTGCATTCCTGCATCTAAATTTTAATTTCTCTTCACAAAGAACACTAATTATCTTGAACCAAGGGGAACAGGTTCATATATAATTGGGGGCAGGAAGAAGAGGACAATACTTCGTCCTAAATTCTGTAGTTGGTATGCCTAATTTACACTTTAGGGTAAATGGTAAATAGGCCTCACAATTATATACACTTTAGAGTACAAGGAAGGTTTTGTTTATGTGTTTTGTTTTTCTGGGCAATGAGGGTTAAGTGACTTGCCCAGGGTCACACAGCTAGTAAGTGTCAAGTGTTTGATGCCAGATTTGAACTCAGGTCTTCCTGAATCCAGGGCCAGTGCTTTATCCACTACACCACCTAGCTGCCCCCAAGTAGGAGTTCTTAACATGTTTAGTGGATATCTGGTGAAACCTATGGATTTCTTCACAGAAAAAAAAAGCTTTAAAGTGTGTAAAATAAAATATATAAGATAATAAAGAAAACTGATTAAGTTGAAATTCAATTATTATTTTTTAAAAAACAAGTTCACAGACCCTAAAAAACCCCGTAATTAGAGTTTACAAAGGGCTTTCTGCACAACCGAAAGCTACCTCATAGATAGCACATAGGGTACTTCTGCTTTACAGACAAAAAGTGGGATTCATTGAGGTTAAATGATTTACCATAATCACACAACTAGTAAGCAGCTGAGCTGGAACCTAAACCCAGGTTTCCAAATTCCTGGACTCTACTAGGTTGAGGAATAGTGACAGGAAAAGATTTCCTTATTTGGAAAGAAAAACAAGATTTAAAACCAAATCTATTAGTACTCTTTTCCTTTTCAGTCTTTTTTGTTTGTTTGTTTTGGGGTTTTTTGGTTGGGCAATGAGGTTTAAGTGAATTGCCCAAGGTCACACAGCTAGTAAGTGTTAAGTGTCTGAGGCCTTATTTGAACTCAGGTCCTCCTGACTGCAGGGCCATTGCTCTATCCACTGCGCCACCTAGCTGCCCCTTTTTTCAGTCTTTTTAAAAACCTATTTTTTCAAAAATTACATGTTAAAACAGGTTTTTATAACTTTTTTTTTTAAGTTTTGAGTCATTAAGGAGGATGCTTTTAAGATCATTTAAATCCCAAGCCTTTTTATCACAGGTTTCTCCCCTGCTCAGGACAGCCACAACTGCATTCACCTGGATTTAAAAAAAAAAAAAGACAGAAAAAAAAAATCTACCCTCTAAGTGAATATTCGTCACGCTTTCTGCTCAAATTCAGCAAGGTGCTCTTGAGTACTTATTTCTGTTCAGCGATTTTCAACCATCACAAACCATCCCGTCTGTCCCCTGTGTCTCCTATTGGGCACGTAGAAGCATGCAAACCCTGGGAAACCACATGTTGACAGAGACTCTATCTTCCTGCCTAGGTTAAACCCTTCCCTTCTCTGAACCTTGGCAGCTGCTTTGGCCACAAAGCAGGGACAGACAGAATCGATGGCATCTCCAAATCCCCATCGCCATGTCCCATTTCTTTGACATTTTAGCTTTCCCTGAAGATTGTCCAGGTATGAAGAGGATTGGGATAGTTAAGAGAAAGAAAAATCACTTGCATTGCCTGACTGAATCCCTAGATGGATGTGATCTTTCTCCTTATGACCCTATGCTGTGACCCATGCCTAATCCAGAGCCTCAGTCTCTTGGTATTGCAAGGGCAGGGGTCTTCCACGGAGCACCCTTAATCCCACCGAGTAACTGACTGCTGACAGGGGCTTTTCAGCATAGATGTACAAAAGATAACTCACTAGATTTTTAATTGGCTCATAATGATGCAACCAATTAATGTATAATCAGAATCTTATTAGTACACTAAAATATTGAGGGCTTTTAATTCACATTTGTTAAGATAGTGTTCTCTAATTGGAAATCAATTAACTGTTCTTTTCCCCTGGCAGCATATTTGGGCCAGCTCTCTAGCCCTAGTATAGAAGGAAGGTCAAGGTAATTGTCAGATAATAGAGGAATAAAGGATGTTTTGTGCCCAAATTAAAAGGTTTAGACACCACCGCCACCCCCAGTCCTATTCTTGGCCTAAAGTGTCTAAACCCACTTCATCCTGGGTCTGAATATCATGGGCAAATTTTGCTGAATAACAGCTTGTCTCTTGCACATGAAAAGAATTTGGCAGACTGAATGTCAGGACACAATATCTAATCCTGGCTTTATCACCAACTAGCTGTGTGACCTAAAGGAAGTCACTTAACATCTCTGGGCCTCAGAGTCCTCATCTTTTAAATGTGACTTTATAAAAACTTCACTCATAGTTGGGGGAGAGTGTGCAGAGGGAATGATAAAGATACCCCCCCCACAAAAAGCAGAAAAAAAGAAAAAAAAGGAATTTTAAAGAAACATTTAAAATATGCAGAGGAGAACAAAAGGATGGTCATAAGAAAACTCAGGCAAGCAGTGTAGCTTTGTCATGATCATGTTAAATTGAATATATACATGAAAAACTCCACAAAATAAAAGTTTGTGCTTTCATAGGCCATCCTCTTTTTCTGTTCTTTGTCTATTCAAATATTCATGTTTAAATTCACAATAAAAAAAGTTCACAATTTAAAAAAAAGAGGAAATAATACTTGACTCATCAGTTGGAGCTAGACTCCAGGTTTGAAAGGAGGAGATAAACTTTGCATTTCATTAGAACAAATCTCATCTTATAGTTGAGGAGAATGAGCCTCAGAGACTTCCAATGACTTGCCCAAGGCCACACCTAGTAAATGATGAAACTAGAAATGGAACCAGGTCCAGTAACTCCTAGTCCAATGTCCTTAACCTTTACCATAACAAAAAAATTAAGTGACTTTCCCAAGACTGAATAGCTGGTAAGTGACAGTAAGAATTCTCCTGATACCCAGAACAAAGTTGTTTGCTGTTTTTTCCCCTCCTACTTTGCCATTGACTTCTTTCCTGGTGACTGCATTGGCCTTAGGAGGCAGTTGTGCCATGCCCAAATTGAACCTGGAATGAAGAGATACAAGATTTATTAAGTCCAAGGTCCCACACTTGCCAGCTATGTGACTGGGACTAATTCATTTAAGGTGGCTACATTTCCATTTCCTCTTCTATATAATGGGAGTAACATCAATTATACCACCTAACAAAGCTATTGTTTTTGTTTTTGTTTTTGTTTTTTTTGCAGGGAAATGGGGGTTAAGTGACTTGCCCAGGGTCACACAGCTAGTAAGTGTCAAGTGTCTGAGGCTGGATTTGAACTCAGGTACTCCTGACTCCAGGGCTGGTGCTCTATCCACTGTGCCATCTAGCTGCCCCCTCTAACAAAGCTATTGTGAAGAAATTGTTCTATTAACTCTGAAGCACAATATTAGTATGGGGGTTTTTTATTATTTTTCTCCCCCGGTGCAGTAAGCAAAGCCTTTATAAGGGGGTGGAACTGTAAGCACTGAGGCACACTCCCCCTCAGTCCCCTCTCCAGCAATGCTCCTGTGGTCCATAGCTTAGGTCATGACCAAAGGGTTGACTTGGGCAGCAGATAAGGCATGTGAATCAAAGTACAAACAGGATGACCCCTAGGAGGAAAGCTTCTGAAGGAGAGGAGTCTCTGCAAGAAGGTGGATGTCTGGAACAGGAAACCCCCACCAACATAGGAAAGTGGGAGTGTTTATGCTTCAAGATACAGGAACATATCCATTTTCCTTAGCAGATTGTAATTGTATTGCCTTAGAATGGCAGGAATTCAATCTGTTTGGAGTCATGAATGCTAATATCAGAGGAGTGCAAATGGGAGCTGGTTTCTGCACATGGTAAGTGGGGAAAGGAAGTAAAGACTGCTAGCAGCACCATGGCTCTTTCAAAATCATAGCATGGGAAAGGTAGAGATAACCTGAGAGACTGCCTGGTCTGAGAAGGAAACTGAGGCCAAACATGAGAGGGCTCCCACTAACCCTCACCATGGTATCCTTTAACCACCATACTGTGCTACCCAACTACATAGCATACAGGAATGAGATGAAAACAATTCAGAAAATTCAGTATTGAGAGAGAGAGGGAGGGAGGGAGAGAGAAAGAGAGAGAGAGAGAGAGGGGGAGGGAGGGAGGAGGAGGAAAGAGAGAGGAGGAGAAGGAAGATGGGGAGAGAGGGAGAAGAGTGAGAGGGGGAAAGAGAGAAAGAGGGAAAGGGAGAGGAAGACTCACACATGAAGATTTATTTTGGTGGAACTACTAGAAAGAATGATAAGGACTGAAGAGCGAACTTCCAGGAAGAACAGAGAAGGGGCGGGGGGGTTGTAGTGAACCATATGGAGTACGTGATATTTATATTTCTGCCATTGCCAACTATTAGCTATGTTCAAAGTCTTCTACAATCCTCTCCTAGGGCATGTGCCCATGATACGACAGAGAAACTCCCAAGTCTTGTCCAACTGAATTTCTACTACTTACATCTGGTGGACTTTCTGGGCATAAATGACTGTTACAAACAAACTAGTAAACATTCCTTAACATCATGAAGTTTTAGGCAAGAGACTAAAAGATCATAGGAGCACAAGTGTTTTCAATCGATCAATAAACATCAAACAAATCAATCAATAAACAGTAAACTAAGTGTCTACTATGTGCCAGGCATTATGCTAATCACTAGGGATACTAAAAGAGGCAAGCAAAGGCAGCAAAATTAAGAGGGAATACAGAAGGCTTCCAGTAAAAGATGGGAATTTAGTTGGGACTCATCATTGCTGCTCATTGTAGGAAGGGATTCAGAAGAGAAATGCATGTTGGGAAGTAAATAGCTAATTAAGAAGATAATATCTGAGAGTGGGATTTGGATTTCTTGGCCATTACTTAAAACACAGGCATGCTAGGATTCAACTTAAGGATGGGTTATAGGAGCAGTAAGGATGAATTTGGCTAAAGTCTTTAAAATCTAACTTAAACGACTTTAAACTATAAAAGAAAATGGAAGAGGGGCAGCTACGTGGCATAGTGGATAGAGCACTGGCCCTGGAGTCAGGAGGACCTGAGTTCAAATCTGGCCTCAGACACTTGACACTTACTAGCTGTGTGACCCTGGGCAACTCACTTAACCCCAACTGCCTCACCAAAAAAAAAAAAGGAAGTAAAAGAAAAAAATTGCCTATGTATACCCACCAAGCTAGATAAACTAGAGTGTATCTAAATAAAGGAAGAAGGATCACAATAGAGACACGCAGAACTGACATATACATATGTGTGTGTAGTTGTTTAGTCATTTCAGTTGTGTCTGATTCTGTGACCCATTTGGGGGGTTTTCTCGGCAGAGATACTGTAGTGGTTTGCCATTTCATTCTCCAGTTCATTTTTACAAAGAAGGAAACTGAGAAAAACAGGCTTAAGTGATTTGCCCAGGTTCATGCAGCTAGTAAGTGTCTGAGGCCGTATTTAAACTAAGGAAGATGAGTCTTCTGAACTCCAAGCCCAGCACACGACCCAGCTGCTAAACATATATATACTTACATACCTGTGTGTCTGTATGTATATTCACATAATATACTTACATGCATGTGTTTGTGTATATTCCCATATATACATTTGAGTATCATGTGCATATACATATATGCATAAAAACATGTATATATGTGTCTGTGTATAAAAGAAGCCAAAAATATGTGTATGTTTGTACATACACATACACATAAGAAAGAAGCTAAAAATGAAACCCATGTCCTAGGATATCTTTATGCCAATGCAAAAATGTAGCAAAAGTTACAAACCACTGGTAAAAAACAATGTGAACTAAACTATCAAATGGGAGGCAAATTTTACCTTTTTGATTATTATTAAGACTGGATAGGTTAAGACCATACTTGGGAATATTCTGGAAAAGTACACCTTATTCAATAGAATTAGAATAGGTCACAAAAGTAGGATTGTAGAGTAATACTGTGCATCAATAAGCATACAGATGTGAATAAATTCAAAAGCCCCAGGGAGAGACATGATGGCAAGGATGTGAGCAAAGAACAAAACAGAAAGAAGAGAAAGAATGGAAGTAATAACATCAGTGGAGTGTTCTATAGGCTTTCCCAATAGAAAGAGGAAATAGATGAGTTCTGTAAACAGATCACAAGCATGACACAGAAGTGGTGGAGGACTTTAACTTTTGGTTAATTCCTAGATCTCTTCTCCTTCTCCTTCTCCTTCTCCTTCTCCTTCTCCTTCTCCTTCCTTCTCCTCTTTTCTCTGTCTGTCTCTGTTTCTCTGTCTCTGTCTCTCTCTCTTGTACTGTCTCTGTCTCTATTCTCTGTCTGTCAGTTGTTCCTGAGTCTAAGACCAAACATTATGCATTGTGATTCTCTGCAAAGGAAGTATGGCTAGAAAAACTTTATATTCACTATTTCTTCCCTTGCTAAATTATTTCAGTCCCTCCCTCATTTTGATGACCACTGATGACTTAACTGAGGCCATGCAGACACAAAGACTGAACAGAGACCAGAGACCACATTAGGAAAGAACAATTAGCAAATTCATAAATCAGACTTCTGTTTATACCTCTGTTACAAAGGATAACTATTCGTTAGCTTAAATAATTAGACTCAATGCCACGGATTGGCAACCTTTCAGAGTCCTGTGCCAAGTGGCTGACCCTGCTATTCTGACTGGCACAAGGAGAGGGGGAGGTGGATAACAGCAGCCCAGAGTAGGCAAGGAGCCCTGGAAAACCACTAACCCCAATACACACACTCAAAAATATTTCCTGTATTCATTTCATTAATTAGACATTGGGTAAATAAGTTCCTTTTGGAAAAACAAATATCCTGTGGAAGGATTAAGCCTGCTCCTTTCAATTCAACAAAAGTTTAGTCAATTTATTCATAGTCCCTTCGCCATGTACACCTTACTGCCAATGGCTTTCTACAAATCATGAAAATAATGAGTTCACATTTATTAGGAAACTGAGGGGAAATGTCAGGTATACATAGAAATATAAAGTATAGACAAAGACAAAGGTAGTTGGTGCCTGGACCTGGAGTCAGGAAGCCTTGAGTTGAAATCCTTCCTCAAATACTTACAAGCTGTGTGACCCTGGGCAAATCACTTAACCTTGGTCCGCCTCAGTTTCCTCAACAATAAAATATGGATCATTATAGCACCTACCTGCCACACTTATTGTGAGAATCAAATATTTATAAAGCACTTAACATAGTGCCTGGCACATAGTAGATGTCATATAAATGTTTATTTCCTTGCAAAGTAAACCAAATGATTTCAAGGAGAGAGGGCTAATAACTAGGGAGCATTAGGAAAGTTCTCCCACTGGATGTGGCTCTTGAGTTGTGTTTTATTTTTATTTTATTTTATTTTTAAGGCAATTGGGGTTAAGTGACTTGCCCAGGAGTCACACAGCTAGTAAGTGTCAAATGTCTGAGACTGGATTTGAGCTCAGGTCCTCCTGACTCCAGAGCCAGTGCTCTATCCACTACACCACCTAGCTGCCCCTTGAGTTATGCTTAAAAAAAAACTAGGGATCTGTTTGGTAGAGATTAGTCGGAAGTACATAGTGGATGGGGTGGGGGGGAAGGGAGCAGGGAAACCACTTGGGGAAGAGAATCAGCATTTTTTTTTTTTAGTGAGGCAATTGGAGTTAAGTGACTTGCCCAGGGTCACACAGCTAGTAAGTGTTAAGTGTCTGAGACCAGATTTGAACTCAGGTCCTCCTGAATCCAGGGCCAGTGCTCTATCCACTGCACCACCTAGCTGCCCTGAGAATCAGCATTTATAAGCCTACTCACCATGTGCCAGACACTGTGCTAAGCACTTTAGAAATAGTATCTTATTTGATCTTGACAACAAGCCTTTGAGGGAACTGAGGCAAAGAGAGGTTAAATGACTCTCAATCAGGACTCCAAAAATAATAAGTGTCTGAGGTCAGGTTTGAATTCAGGTCATCCTGACTCCAGGCCCAATACTCTATTGACTTTAACGCCCAGAAGGCAAGGGGATAGATGATGAAATATGATGTGCAGGGATGAATTAGCAGGACAGTTCAACCAGAATAGAGAACATAAGAAGGAGCATAATAATAAACACTGCAAAACTAGGAAGATAGTTGGAAACTATATTGTAAAGGGATTAAAATGGCAGGTTAAGGTTTTGTAATTTATCCTAGAAACAATGGTGGGGGGTGTCGTTTTTTTTTTTTTAATAAGACGATGACGTGATCATATATGTATATGTATGTGTGTTAATCATATCAATTCAGGGGCTATGGGGAGGATAGATTAGAAAGTGTAAAGACAAGAGACATGAAAACAGAATCTCTTACAATAGCTCTGGCAAGAGGTGATGAAGGCCTGAAGTAGGGTAGAGGCTGTATAGATGGTGACAAGGGGACAAATGTGAGAGATTTTGTGAGAGAATTGGGAATTAATTGGAATTAGGTTATAAGAGGGAGGGAGGAACCAAGGACAACTCGAAGATTGTTAACATGGGTGAATGTACAGATAATGGTGTCATCCAGAGAAATGATGACATTTGGAGGAGCGACCGGGTGGGAAAGGAAATGTAGTGTGTAATGAATTTCCTTTTGAACACATTGAGTTTGAGATGACTACAGGATATACAATTAGAAATAGGCAGGTGCTGGGGAGCTAGGTGTCGTAGTGGATAAAACACAGGCCCTGGATTCAGGAGGACCTGAGTTCAAATCCATATTCAGACACTTGACACTTACTAGCTGTGTGACCCTGGGCAAGTCACTTAACCCTCATAGCCTTGCACAAAAAAAAAAAAGAAAGAAAGAAAGAAGGAAAGAAAGAAAGAAAGAAAGAAAGAAAGAAAGAAAGAAAGAAAGAAAGAAAGAAAGAAAGAAAGAAAGAAGGAAAGAAAGAAAGAAAGAAAGAAAGAAAGGAAAGAAAGAAAGAAAGAAAGAAAGGAAGGAAGGAAGGAAGGAAGGAAGGAAGGAAGGAAGGAAGGAAGGAAGGAAGGAAGGAAGGAAGGAAGGAAGGAAGGAAGGAAGAAAGAAAGAAAAGAAATAGGCAAGTGGAGATACAGGATTGGAGCTCAGGAAAGGGATGGTGGGCAGGGAGGTAGGAAGCAAGTATTTACTGAGTGCTTCCTACATGCCGGACCCCATATTTACTCCTGGGGATACAAATGGAAGCAAAAAGGAAAATATCCCCTTCCTTAAATGAGCTTATTTTCTAATAGAAGACAACTTATAAAGAAAGCTGGAAAGGTGATGGTTAGAGGGATACCCATATAGAGACATGGTAGTAAAGTCTTTAGAGTCAGAAGAACAGTCTGGAGGGAAATGAAGCCGGGCCAGCCTAGGCCCATCCTTAAAATAGAGGTCCTGAAAGGAACAACTCACCAATGAGAGAAGAAGCCTGATGGTGGAGGGATATTTCATGGTGAGAAGACCCAACATGTTGAGGAATGATACATAAGTTTGGAAATCATCTAGGTAGAGTTGATACTTAAAACCATGGGACCTAAAAAACAAAACAAAACAAAAAAACATGTAATCTAATGAGATCACCTAGTTCATTTATTTGGCTCTATATGATTAACAAACTAACAAATAAGTGAATGAATAAGTAAATTAATAGATATGTAAGTAAATAAATAAATGCAAATACAAATGCATGAATGCATGAATGAATGAATGAATGAATGAATGAATGAATGAAAACAAATAATTGTAAATGGTATAGTGTGTAAAGAGTCATGAAGACAGACCACAGTCAAGTGTCATCTCTCATATATGCTGGTTTTGTGACCCTGGACCAGTTAGTTAATTTCTTGGTAGCTCAAGCAACAATTTAAGGTTTTAAGTTATAGAGAAGTTGTCCATCTATATCAATAGAGGGATTTCCCTCACTGGGAATTTCTTACACCAATAAAATCACCAGAATGGGGAGAATATGAAACATACTCCATCCAGAAACAGCCCTTGACCATCTCCCAAACATTACTGACGGAGTTGTCTTCTCATCCAAATCACTATGTCCCATGATAGGAAACTTGGCTGCTGATGTGCTATTAACTACCTGTGCAAACCTGGCCAAATTGCTTCATCTCTGTAGATACTGGTACAATGAAGAGGTCAAGTGACCAGAACTCTGTTTCCTTCCAGCTGTGACATTTTAGGACTGATTCCCACAAGGATTCGTGTGGATCACTGAAATTCTTGCCACAATAAACATCCAACTCCCTTAGGTTTTGCCGTTTATAACATGTGAAACCGGCGGACATTGGAAGGAGGAAAAACCACATGTACCTAGGGATCAAAAGGACAAATGTCTTATGACTTATCCATGCCCATAGAGAAAGAAAAACAATATTGTTAAATTGCTTCACTTCTAACCTCCTGTTTCCATACTGTCTGACACACTGTTCTAATATAGCCAAATCTCCCAAATTCTAGTTAAGCAGGTTGTGTTATTCTGGATTATCTCACCTATTATTACTGTGGTCCTGAGAAAACATGGCCCTAGTAATTAGTAGTTATCAGGATGCTTGGTAATCACAATGGAACCATACCCCACCACATTGGGGTATGGTAGGTGGGAACTAGGGAGCTTTAGAGATTTGGCCCACCTCCTCCTTCAAGCAGGTAGAAAGGAAAAGCTCTTAATCCTGAATTTGAATGATATCCCTGAGCAATATATACTTCCTCTCCAGGAAGAGGAGGAGACAAAGTCTTATATGTAAGACATACCCAAAATGACAAGGCAGGTCCTCTAGTGGATGGCTATCCTAGGTTCCAGATACCCATGGATCCCCTTCCCCTATAACCACAACTCCATTTACCTGGAATATTCAGACAGAGAACACAACTAATTCAGAACAAAGGCATTTAGTGAAATACCATAGTACAAAAAATAGCAACAAAATGCTTCTCCCATAAATAATCATAGGGTCCACTCTGTCACAAATATACACAAGATTAGTAGGGTGAACACAAACATGTGGAGAGGCGCACCTCTAGAGAATGCTGCAGCAACGTACATATGTAAGGAATACTTGTTTAGAGGGTGCCTACATGGAGGGCCTCACACAGAAGGAGCAATACTTAGGAAATGTGCCCACCGGAAGGGACAACTCACACCTCCAGCACTGCAGAGCCACTATGATGTCTTCTGGTGATATCATCATGCTGTTCCCAGCTACTGCTGATTTCCAAATATCTACAGGGCAAATATGTCAGACACATATTCTCCAATGCAGGATGCTGCTCTGCCTGACTTGGTGTCTCTGCTACATGCTGCTTGGCTATTACCTCCACTGTCTACAACATCTGGCTCAGCTGAAATGCTCAGCTATCTCTTCCTCAGAGAAGAGTGGACACTGACATGCTCATTAAATTTAAATTGAGTAGGAGTTTTTCTCAGATCTTCTAGAAAAGGCAGAAAAACTTTGACTTAGGAACGAGAAGTTTCTTCTGTCTGGTTCTCTGAACATACTGACTCTCATCTCCTTAGCTGTTGGTTCTCACGTACCTGGTGTTAAATTATTTTAAACCAAGAGAAGGGTTGGATCATCTCAACTAGCTAATGTCCTTGGGTTTAGTCTTTCCTTTCTGCTCAGGAACTTAAGTACCTCTAAAAGTTTTGTTTATGATGAGCCCTCAATATGATTCATGAATTTTCATCTCTAAAGGCTAAAATGTAATCTACTCATTATTTGCCCAATAACTACAAAAGAGCTCTGAGGTCTTAGTAAATTCCCTTTTTCCATGTAAATTGGGGACTAAGGAAATGGGCAGGAGAAAATTCAAACTCTGAGGACAAGATCATTGTCTCTATGATCTACCTAATCCTATCCTGGCCCTTTCAGATGCAACCAAATAAAACCAGAGATTGGTTCAGATAAAACCAGCCCAAAGATGAGAGGGATGTTGGAGTTCTCTCCTACATATAATGGGACTAATATAGATTATGTCAAATAGGCATACTAAAGATAGATCAGGGGCCCCCTATATTAAAAAAGAATAATCCTGGGTCCCGTTCCTCTGAAGATGTTTTCTTTTCATCTCCTAAGGCTCTTCAATAAGAACCATCCCCCTGCCCTGGCCAGGTGCCCAATTCCAGCTACCCAGAGCAGGAGGCTGAAGGTACCAAGAGAAAAAGTGGAAACTGTTAGCAAGGAATATGGAAGACCTTTCCCAATGATAACAATAAAAATAATACATTTCTCTAGTTCTTTAAGGTGTGCAAAATATTTTCCTCCCAGCTACCCTGGAAATCATATTATTAGCCTGATTTTAGAGAAGAAGCAATTGAAGCAAAGAGCTTATTGTCACACAACTAGTAAATGTAGAAATTAGGTCTTCTGATGTAAAGACTAGTACTCTCAAAAGACACAAGACTCACAAGAGGAAGATGAAAGATTACAGACCCCGCCTTCCTTATCTGTCACATGCCTCTTATTACAATAAGGAATGCTATGCTACAACTTTAAATCTTAAGATATAAATTTAGGGGCAGCTAGGAGGCGCAGTGGATAAAGCACCGGCCCTGGAGTCAGGAGTACCTGAGTTCAAATCCGGCCTCAGACACTTGATACTTACTAGCTGTGTGACCCTGGGCAAGTCACTTAACCCCCATTGCCCCGCAAAACCAAAACCAACCAAACAAAAAAAGATATAAATTTAAATGTAAACATTATTTTGCAGTTTAAAGTAGCCAATTAGCCCATTTTATCCCAAAGTATTATAGAATTGGAAAAACAAATGGACAGGTGATGGAATAAACTCCCTCTTCTCAGCACTGAGGTCAAGACATTAGAGACATATATGGGTGGTTGCATCTTTGTTTTTTTTAAGTCTATGACAAGTGAGGGTAGGTAGGTGGTGCAGTGGATAGTGCACTGAGCTTGGAATTAGAAAGACTCATCTTTATAAGTTCAAATCCAGCCTTAGACACTTACTAGGACCTTGGTAAGTCACTTAACCTTGTTTGCCTCAGTTTCCTCATTTGTAAAATGGACTGGGAAAGGAAATAGCAAATCTCTCCAATATATTTCCCCCCAAAAAATATCCAATGGGGTCATGAAGAGTCAGACACTGCTGAACAACAACAAATGAGCATCCTAGGATAGGATAAGGGGTATGGGGAAAATGTTTGTGCCATAATTAGTAAAGTCATGGATAAATATTTTTAACTGCTTTCAGTATGAAACCATGTTTAGAATGATGGACTTGAAGTCAGGAAACTTCGGTGTGAATCCATTCTGGCCATCTGCTCAAGATCAAGTCATGGAACTTCATTGGGTCTCAACTTCCTCATCAGCACAATGGCAATAATAATATTGGACTTCCCTACCTCGCCAGCTGTTTTAGGGAAGTTCTTGGTGATCCTTGAAGCACTATGTAAATGCCTGTCAGTATTAGATTAACCATTATCTTTTTTTTTAACTAACAAAAACCTGGAGTCTAAGAACCCCAAGGGTGAGGTGACTTCGGGCCCCAGTCAGTCCATCAACAAGCATCTACTAAATACCTATGATGTGCTGGGCACTGTGCTAAGCACTAATAATTCAAAGAATGGCAAAAATAGGGCCCTGTCTTCACTACCACTGCATGATGTAAATCTACCCCTGAGAGTAAACTTAAGTGATGCTGGTCTCTGGCAACAGGAAGGTAGAATCAAATTAAAATACAAAAAGTTGGTTGTTTTTCATTGTGAATAAAGATGAGCTCAAACTACACCCAGTGGGGAGTATGACTTAGAACAGAGCTTCTTTAACTTTTTTCCACTGGCCACCCTTTTTCACTTGAGAAATTTTTATGCAATCCCAGGTGTGTGTGTGTGTGTGTGTGTGTGTGTGTGTGTGCGTGCGCGCGCGCACGCGTGCGTGCCCGTATACATGTATATGTATATGTATACATAACCTTTTACAGTTGCCAAATTTTTTGTGACCCCCACACTCAGTTACATGACCTCATATAGGGTCTCAACCCATAGTTTAAGAAGCTTTGACCTAGAAGGTTTTGTGGCATAGATATTGAATAGAGACTGAAAATTGCCATTTGGAGGAAGGATTAGAGTCTAATGATTCGATTTTTCTAATTTTCAGGGAGTTTGCTGCTTGGGCAAGGTTTTGTGCAGAATGATTAATTAATTCCCTTTCCATTCCTTTCTTCCATAGCCTTCACTTCTTTTGCATTTCCCCCCCAGACTTTTATCCCCCCCCCCACTCCCCCCAGTGTTCAGCACAATGCCTGCCACAGAGTAGGTGCTTCATAAATGGTAAGTGCTTGTAAGAAAGGTTTCCTCTGAAAGACTTCCACCAACCTGCAAAGCTCACTTGCTGTGGACAGTATTTAGTGTGTCTCTCTGCTCACCTTGTTCCCTTCTCTTTGCTAAGGGAGGCAGGCCTAGCTAGGCCCAGCCAGTACATAATGCCTTCCCTGTAAAGAAGACAATGACCAGGGAGCTGGTTTAATCAGAGAGGCAGTCCCCTTGACCCTCCCTCCCCCCACTCGTGTGGGCCAGCAGTGAGTGGTCCTAGTGAAATTATAAAAGTTAATTCTCAAATAATAAATCGGGGTGATTTTGGTGGAAATTTGCAATTCAAAAGCTGCCATTTGAAAAGCAGCTTGGGGGGGGGGCGGTGCGGGAAGAACCCCCGCTGCCTGCCGAGTTGTGCCTCCTCGTGTAGATCAGTATCAAATTAAATTTCCCTATTATATCTGGGATGTTGTGAACACAATGCAGGGAGGGCTGCTCCAGCCCCAGCCTGTAACTGCGGCATCCTTTTCAGCCTAAATTATACAAAAGTGAATGATTATTGAGGCCTTCTGTTTACCATCCTTAGAAGATTTAATTTATCCCAATAAACATGGTGAAGCAGACCTTTGGATTGGAAATGACATATAATTTACTTCTAACAAATGCTTTGGGTTCAGGATAAAGACCATTCATCATGCGCCCCTGAATTTGAGGCAGCTTACCCAAAGACTCCTTTGTCTAATTGTTTTCCATCACAAACAACATGTGGGAAAGAGATTTGGGCAATATTTTCAAACACTGGAAGCTACATAATTATTGTCCTCCACAAACCTGGTGATCTTTTTCTTTCTTTTTTTTTTTTCTCCACAATCACAATTGCAATTTATCTGCCTAATCACCTATTCATGGAGGCCAATTACAAGCTCAGTGTTGATGAGGAGGTATTTGATAATATTAAATACAAAACACCCAATTTAAATAACATTAAAGTTGTGACTGGGACCCAACAAAAACCAGGAAATTCAAAGGGAAGGCCTCGCCTCTATCCAGGATGCATGGCATTCTGCCTGGGTAGCTCAAGGCATAGCAAGAGCTTTCATTCATCCACTGCTCTGAGAGAGGCACAAAAGATGGTGATCAAGTGGAAAAGGTTGGTCTTGTTTCTGAATTTCAGTCCTTGCTGGTACCTTGCTTTTGGGTATTTATTCACATCATGAGTTGCCAGTCTCATTTACAAAAATAACAGTAATGTAAATGAAAACACTTTCCCCTATTTTGAACAATAAGTACAAAAAGCTCACATCCACATGGTACTTTATAGCTTCCCCACAACATCACTGACTCAGGTCGGGTAAGTATTATTATTCCCACCTCAAAGGTGGGGAAAGTGAGGTTCAGGAACCCATAGCTGCCCAGGGTCAAGGAGCTAGATAAAAAGTGACAAAGTTGTCACTAGAAACTTTGGTCTACTGACTCAAATCCAGTGTTCTTTGGAAACGGAGCTTTGAGGGACTGCTCAGGAGCAAAGAGGTTTTAAATCTTCAACCCCCTGGGCTGTGATTTATGACCCATATATACCTCATGGAAATATTGGTGGCTAAATTTCCATGTTCCTCAAAAGACTCAATCGATCTATACTTTGGGGGCTGTGATTTCCTAAGACTATAATAGAAAATAAAACAATACTAAAATGAAGTAACGAGTAGTTATAAGGACCAATACCTCATTAAGTGAAGAAATGAAGAAGTAACTCCCTTCTTTGGTAGAAACATGGGAGAACATGAATGTAAAATGTTGCATATACTGTTGGTTGAGGTCACTTTATTGGTTGGTTTTGCCTAACTATTATTCTTTGTTTTAAGGAAGTGGTCATTTTTTTTTTTTAGTGACAGAGGGGCAGAGGAGTATATAAAGCTATCATACAAAAAAAAAAATGCAGCAATCAAGAAATAGGGAGTGGATCCATGAATCCACTAAGATAGAGAACTCCCAGATGAGGAAGGCCAATGCAAGGATTCTTAACTATTTGGCAGGGAGAGGGCAGATGATGGATCCCTTCAGCAGTCTGGTGATGCTAATGAATTCCTTCTCAGATATCTCTTTAAAAATTCGTAATGGAAGGAAATGCTAAATTTCAATTAGAGGTTACTGAAAAGAAAGATCCTTTTTTTTTTCCAGTCCAAGTTCACAGACCCTTTCAAATTTATGGAAAATTCATTGACCCTATGTTTTAGAGAGCTACCTAGAATACTGAGAGGTTTTATGACTTGTCACCAAAATGGATCAGAGGCAGGAGTTCCTGTCTTCTGGGTCAGCTTTCTACTACAACATGCTGTCTCTTATCATCAACAAAATATTTTTGAAAACTAAAGGCTTATATCAGTCATATATATCGTTCTTAACATCTGTACAGTCAGACCTAGGAAGGACTTGAGAGATCATAGGCTTATAACCCCATTTTGAAGATGAAGAGATTGAGTCTGAGAAAAGTTGTGACTTAACCAAGATTATACAGGTAGTAAGTAGGAGATTCAGTATTTGAACCCAAACTTTCTGTTTCCTAATCAAGTCCTTTTCCCTCTACTACCTCTCATTATCTGCTCACAGGATATAGGGTTGGAAGAGACATTAAAGTTCATCTAATCTCTCTCATTTAACAGATCAGGAGACTGAGGTCTCAAGAGAGGGAGTGACATAGATAGTAAGGTCATACAAGTATCTCCTGGTACTGTTGGGTAGACCCTGGGTCTCTTGATTCCTAGTCTCAGGCCTTCCTCTGTGGACTTTGATAGTGGCTTTTTCAAAACTTAAGCAGTGGGGCTTTGGCACTCATTTACACATAGATATAAAACGACACTATAAAATCAGCTATGATCTTCCAAGTAAATATGTATTTGGATTCTATTATTAATTTAGTGAACATGTATTTCTTCAATAGGTGATAATGGTAGCTTCTCAACCATTCAGGTCTATAGGGCAAATCTCTCTGTTGCCACTTTTTAAAAATTGGATTTTGACTTGATAAACCATAATGGCTCTGGAGCAGCTGTTCTGGTCTATCGTGTAAATCTTTCTTAGTTTGCAGATTATTGACCCAGTGGACTGTAATGGCAGCTTCTGGAAGCCGCACTGTGTATTGTGACCACCCGGCTGCGTCGGATGCGGCTTTTATGCATCCTTTCCTGGGCGATGGTCTATTATGTCAGGCCAGCTACTATGTCCAAAGTCTGAAAACACTCAGAGATTTAGAACGTAATTGCTGAGCTCCTTTAAAAAAAAAAATCACACTGAGGTATTTCCTACAGGAGGATGTGTCTCTTATCCTTCCACTGCTCCCAGCTCCAATCCATTGGATAAGGATGGAATGGATATAAATTTAACCCTTTGATTTGTTGATTTTGAAATCTTAAGTCTTGGAATGAATTCACTGGGTCAGAATTTCAAAGTGAGCATGTAAATGGTCATCAGGGTGTAAGGATGAGGAGACATGAGTTCCCAGCCCAACTCCAAAATAAAAGTGTCATGTGACTTTAGCCAAGTGTTTGAGTCATCTGTGCCTCAGTTTTCTCATCTGTAAAATGGTAATAATACCTGTCAAACTTCTATCACAGAAATACTATGAGGATCAAGTGAAATATTGTTAATGGCTAACCATAACCAGTGAGAAGGATAACCTGGAAAAAAAAAAGATGTGAGGAGCTGATTTCATATATGACAAAATGCTCTGGGTTTCAACTCAAAGATTTAGTTGAATCTGTCTCAGTTATTCCTCTACCCACCTCCACCATAATACCTGCACTTCCTGTTTTACAAGGGAAAGAACCTTGAAGTTCTATGAGATGAAAGTTTTGGGTTTTGTTTTGTTTTTTTTAGAAATATAAGAATCCTATACAAATATCATTAGTATTTACTAACCTAGAGATCACTTATTCACCCGTTAGAAATTACTCAGCTAATTAGAACACAGTTGAGAAACCAAAAGAAAGCCAAAGAAAAGACTGAGCAGCCACAATAAAGGTCTGAAAACCCATGCACTTTGCTCATAGGAGAGCCCCTCAGCTCCTCATTTAGAGGTGATTTACTCTGGTTTTTACACCGGGTTTGAAGAAGTTGAGTTGGAAGCAGCAAATTAGAGGGCATAGAAAGAGACAGTGACAACAATAAGAAATAACTGCAGGGGAGAAGAGGCAGAAATTCTATGAAAAGCAGACACAACTTCAATAGAAGAGCAGCCTAAGGACCATTTAGAAGAGGGCCAAACAGGCCTGAGAGGATCCCTTTATGATATACAAGACAGGTATAAAGCACAGTACAATAATGTAATGTTTTGTTACATAGAATGTTTATACATTCATCCTTATGTAAACTGAGTTGTGAAGGAAAAGCTACCTTGTATTCAGTATGTTTGCCAGGCAAATGTAATTTCCAGTTTTAGAAAGATTCCCATAAGGTTTTTTTGGAGAGGTTTTAAAAGTTTTGAACTGCTTTTCCCTTTTTTAAAAATTCTTTATTATAAGGGATGGCTTGCTGGGTGAGAGATAAAGAAGAGATATTTTAATTATATGTTAATTTTATACCACCTTATATTCATTCAGCTTATCTATAATAATTTACACACCTTGATTTCTAAATTAAGGTGATGCAAAAATCCCCAAAAGATATCCATTTTTAAGAATGAATAAATACATAAAAGGCAAGCTTTGATTATCTAGAAAATTTACATCTTATTCCCAGATGACTCTGAGATATTATATTATCAGTGCTGTAGTCACTTAGTATTACATCAAAGGGGCTAAGGGCACAATTCACTGGCATGTGAATCACCATAATTACAGACCCAACCAACACAGGAATATAGGTGTATCTATTCAATAAGATCCCTTTCAGCTCCAAATCTATGGACCTATGATTCCAATTCATGTTTCTCAAGCAGTAAGAGAACAGCATTCTTGAAAGCTCATTTTGAGTATCACACTGTGCTTTGCATTGTAGGGGAAGCATTTAGTAAATGGTTCTACTACATGGCAGGCACTGGGCCTTCTACTAGGGATGGGAAGACAAAAAAAAAAAAAAAAAAAGAAACCCCTATCCTTCCCCTCAAGAAACTTACATTCCTTAGAGGGGAGACATAGTCCTATATTCTCTCTCTCTTATATGTATATATAGATATATATTACTATAATTATATAACACAATATAATTATATACAGCATATATAATTAATATTGTATAATATAGAATATATTATTTAAATTTATTATACATATGTAGATATATATGTAAGTACATATAAAATAAATACAATGCAATTTTGGAAGGGAGGGATTCTCTACCATAAAAGAGTTTATGGTCTCATCATTTGGGGCCATTTCCAGTCATCCTGAGAGAGAGAGAGAGAGAGAGAGAGAGATGTAGACATGGACATGGACACTGATATAGATATATAGATATATATAAATTAAATTATGTGTGTGTAGGTATGTATGTGTGTGTGTGTGTATATATATATATATATACGTATATGTATATATATATATATATATATATATTTACAAATTGCCCCACTGGACCCATATGGCTCTGGAGGAGAAAGTGAGGTTGGTGACTTTGCACAGACCTCCTCCACTTAAATCCAATTCACGGAAAGTCATGACATCACCTTGATGTCATGGTCCTTTTCAAGAATGAAGGGCAAACGACAGCAACAACTGTGCTCTCATATGAGAGATAACATATGAGTTTAAAATGATTTGAGAACAATTACCAAGAAACTTAAAACAAAGTTAATTTGAACATAATATTAATTCCTCTGGGGTGAAATATAATACCTTTATACTTATATAATAGTTTGTGGTATCCAAGAACCTTCACATACAACTTAATTAGTAGGAAAAAAGTAGTCCAGGTACAATTATCCATGTTTTATAAGTGAGAAAACTAGGATTTTTAATGATGACTTGCCCAAAGTCACAAAGCAATTAAGAGAAGAACTAGGACTTTGACTCCCAGTCTTGTGCTCTCTCTGAACCATTTCTCAATCTACCCCAGCACCACGAGTTTCTTTAGGAGAAGAAAATTTATTACAGATTATCACATGGGTTTGAAGGGTCAAAGTCCTTTCATTTCCCCCAGAACTATACTTCTCTCAATACTCCAATGGATTGGTTATCTCGATGTTGTAAACATTCCCTCCAATCTTGCCTATTGGCACAATCCACCCACACCTGCCCATCCTGGTGACTCTGGTCCTTGTCCTGATAACAGTCTGCCAGGCTTGTGGTATGGTTTCATTTTTTTTTCTAGGAAAGTCTCAAAACAATAGTGAAAGAAAGCTTAGTCAAAGGGTAAAGACCCCTCACACCACATCTCAATCAAAACTTTTTGGTGGTAGTTAAACAGGGAAACCCCAATATTTAGAGATTGTGTGAAAAGGGGCCCCATTTGTGCCAGCAAAAGAGGAGAAGCTTTTCTTCACCATTTTTTTCTGAATATCATGTTTCTTTTAAAAGGTCACTATTTTTAAAAAATCTACAGAAATCACAGATGACTCTGAATTCAGGAGACATGATTTAAAGCAGCTGTTATTCTTGACCTACAATGTCTGCAGACATTTTAAAAGCTACTGACCAAGTGGAGGGAGGTAGGTTCTGGGGAGCACAGTTTTCCAGTTTCCTCAGTCAGAAACATCAGCATCTTTAGGGGAAATTTTCATTTGGTCCTTACCGAGGCAAATCAACTTAGGAAACAATTCTCTGCACAATACATAGGATGCAATGAATGAGTCTTTTATGAACTGGATTCAAACATTTATTTTACATGAAAGTGGGCTAATAGTATTCAATATGGTCCAGGGAAATCAAAAAGTCATAGCCAGCAGCCACTCTTTTAAACAAGATTTGGTGCACAACCTCTCCCCAATACCCCCCAGGGCTGTTTCTATCAATTTTCTCATAAATCATGTAATGGCTTTAAAAAAAAAAGATAGATATTTCATTCTTAAATTAAAACCCTAGGATCATAAGCAGAAACTGATAGCCATCTCCCACCCTGCTTCTACACAACCCCTTAAACTGATGGACTATAAAATGATACATTAATTAGGTAATTAGGGATCCAGGCAGTCTCCTGAAATGAACTACTAAGAGTTGACCTTTTGTGCTGAGATCAAAGTTCACTGGCTAGAGGACCCACGACATTTGGCACACAATTCCTGAACTCCTGCTTCAATGTAGTCAAATGGCAATTAATTATTTTAACAAATGGATTTGACTGAGGCATTTAAATACCCAGGTGTAAAGCCTGAATTCTTCAGCAGCACAGAAAGCACCTCAGGCTTAATTACTCATATGGTACCAATCCACCCAGGTTGAAATCAACACTGTTATTAATGCCTGGCAGGCTAGACTGCCCAGAAATCAGCAGACCCATTTATGGGGACACCTTGGCCAGGTCTTATTCATCTCTGCCTCCTGACTTACTTGGCTACCTTCAATCACCAGCTAAAATTCCATCTTCTACAGGAAGCTTCTCTGCATTCCCCCTTAAATTCTAATGCTTTCCCTCTGTTGATTATTACTGATTTATCCTCATTTGTAAATATTTGTTTGCTTGTTGTCTCCTCCATTTCGCTGTGAGCTCCTTGAGAAAAGAGACTGTCTTTTGCCTCTCTTTGTATCCCCAGCACTTGGCACATAGTAGGCACTTAATAAATATTTATTGATTGTCTAATTACAGGGCTATGTAACATAAATCATCATCACTAAGCTCATCATTGAGCAGGACTTAGGTTATTTATGACAAACCTGGTGTTTATTCTAGCAAGAAGGATATGGTTACTGATGATATTAAGTTTTCAGCCCAACTGGACCTAAGGGGAGGCAGCTGCAGGGTGCCAAAACTTGTAGGCATACTGACAAAACTTTCAGTCCTACACCAGCACAGAAACAACTGAGCTTAGCACCTAGTTAGTAAGAATAATTAGTTAAAATGGGAAGCTATCAGACAGAAGCTTTTCTTCTTTTCTTCCTTGACTATAAACATGTTGAGGGCAGGTTCTATATCTTATTTGTCCTTTGTATCTAAAAAGAGCAGACCTTGGGATCAGAAAGGCCTGGGTTCAGGGCAGCTAGGTGGCGCAGTGGATAGAGCACCAGCCCTGGATTCAGGAGTACCTGAGTTCAAATCCGACCTCAGCCACTTAATACTTACTAGCTGTGTGACCCTGGGCAAGTCACTTAACCCCAATTGCCTCACTTTAAAAAAAAAAAAGAAAGGCCTGGGTTCGAATCCCATCATTCTGCCATACATAATTCTGCAATAGGTATTGAAATATAATGATAAAAGAAGTTTCTCTTGGGGAATTTCCTATATCAATAAAAGTATATGTCTGGTTAAAAAAAAAAACTTCAGTGTCTAATATGCTACATTTCTATTATAGGTGTTAACCTGACATTTGTTAAATTTGAAAATTGAGAAAATGGAGTTTAACAAGAATATCTCAACCAATGTAACACCATAGAGTACTTTTGTCACAATAAGACTGTGAGTTGGGTAGTGAAACTACTATTGGCTACATTTTATAGCTGTTGAAACAGAAGCCCAGGCAGTGACTTGCCCAATATTCTACAGCTGGTAATACTCAGAGTCAGGAAGAAATAGAGTATTCAGGTCATGGTAAGAACACTTGTCCTGGAGTCAGAGGCTCTTAGCTTAAGTCACATCTTGTCTACCTTCTACTTGTGGGACCTTAGACAACTCTCCTCAACAGCAATTCAAATCAATTTTTCAAACAATTAAGTGACTACTGATCTTAAGATATTGCCATGGGTGGAGAGAATATGAAGCTAAAATTAAACATTTAACTTCACTGAGCCTCAGTTTCCTTATTACACTAGAAAATGAAGTGGCTGGACAAAAATGACCTCTAGAATCTCTTCCGGTTCTAAATTCTAGGAGCCCATTGCTCAAATCCAGCTCTTCTGACTAGAACAATCATTTTGTTACTACTAGACTAAGCTGCCTAGAAATAATGTTTTAGACTTCACCATCAAATGCAAATTGGAATCTCTGTTTAATAAAAGTTACATGCTAGAGACCTCTGGACCCTGAGGAATGGGAAACAAAGGAAAAGTTTTTCTTCAAAGAACGGTTATCAGATGTGTTTTTATCCTAATGACATTTAAGCCATACAAGAATCTTACTGCCTACCATCATTATCACCCTGGAATAGCTATGTCAAAGTTGACCACTATTTCTACCAGGTCAATCTCACTGGTCCATGGTTAAGATTGGATGATGTCAGGGGCAGCTAAGTGGTGTAGTGGATAGAGCACTGGCCCTGGAGTCAGGAGGACCTGAGTTCAAATCTGGCCTTAAACATTGAACACTTACTAGCTGTGTGCCCCTGGGCAAGTCACTTAACCCCAACTGTCTCACCAAAAAAAAAAAAAAAGAAAGAAAGATTTAGGGGGCGGCTAGATAGCACAGTGGATAAAGCACCGGCCCTGGATTCAGAAGTACCTGAGTTCAAATCTGGCCTCGGACACTTGACCCTTACTGGCTGTGTGACCCTGGGCAAGTCACTTAACCCCCATTGCCCTGCAAAAAAAAAAAAAAGATTGGATGATGTCAATATTATCTGTGTGCCAGCAATGTTCAAGCAAAACAACCAGCCTACATTCTTTTTTTTAAGTAATAAATATTTTTATTTATACTTTTGAATTGCAATTTTTATCCCTCCTTCCCTCCTTCCCCCCCCCCCACTGAGGCAGTAAGCAGATATGGGTTATATGTGTATGATTACGTAAAATATTACCATATTATTCATTTTGTATACGAAAAATTGAATAAAAGAAAAAAATGAAAGAAAGTGAAAAGTAGCATGCTTTAGTCTGTTCCATCAGTATCAGTTCTTTCTTTGGAGGTGGATAGTATGTTTCATCAATAGTCCTTTGGGATTGTCTTGGATCATTGTATTATTGAGAGTAGTTGTCATTCACAGTTCTTCATCAAACAATATTGCTGTCATTGTGCACAATGTTCTCTTGGTTCTGCTTACATCAGCCTACATTCTGACAGAAATGAGCTTCATGTACAATAACGTGGCCTAAGGGAAGGTGTTCACCATCTATCATGAGCAGGCCCTGGGGAACACTTTTCTTCCCCTGTCCCATCCCCCACTGCCCTGGACATCCTTTCCTGGATGAATGCTGATATCCCACACTCAATTCTATGAGAGGTAACTCAGAGCCCCCAGTTCACCTCAATTTTTAGGTTCTCTTCCTACTTCCTAGCAATCATGGGTCAGAGATGTGATTGCTCATACTGCTTTGGATGAATAAGGAGTCACAACTACATTTCTTCTGGGAAGATCACTAGACCTTTCCATATGCCCTATTTCTGTGCCCTGCAGAACCCCAGGCATTGCTCCTAGTCCTGCTACTATACCTTATGTACTTCTGGGTCATTCCATCCACAATGCTATTGCATCCTCAGAACTACCTTAGGCCTTTCCATTTGTCCTATAGTTGAACCCTCTTATATATGTTGTCTCCCTTAATTAGAATGTAAACCCCAAGAAAGAAGGAGTCTCACTTTTCTTTTTATATTACTATCACTTAGCACAGTGCTAAGCACAAAGTAAGTACTTAATAATTGCTATTTTTTTTTAAATGTTCATTCATTTGGAGTAATAAGACCTGTATTCAAATCCTGGATCTATCACTACCATCTATATGATTTGGGGTAGGTAGGTGGCTTCTCATCTATAAAATGAGAGGGTAGAAGAAAATGATTTTAAAGGTTTATTTCATCTTGTTCTAGAAATCTATAATTCTCGTATTATGGAGGAAAATGGGGTATGGGTTTGGGTTAGGGGTTGGGGTTCTTAGGAATTCCTCTTTTAAGAATTACACCTTCTTGCACACAAAAGCAGTTAGAATAAGATGGTAGTTAATTTAGGGGCAAGGGAAGGGAAGGGTGTGGGGAAGGGAAACCATGAAAGAAATCCTTGGACTTCTCATGGGGAGATAGGTATGGAACAAAGCACGGGGCTCTGAGGTACCAATCTCCTTGAGCAAGAGACTGGCAGGTACTTTTATAGAGGACTGATGGGGGAGGGGGTGACCACTTGACTATGGAAAGTTCCTTTAGTGAGGGAGGACCATCCCCCACTGGTGGTGGCTGGGGGAATTGGGTGAGGGGTGGCTATTGATCACTCAAGCCATCTCTCTCTTCAGGACACAAAGGCTGCAGTCACACCCAAAGTTATTCCCTCAGGGGTAAGGGAGATCAGAATGAAAGGTGGAGGTCTCAAAGCTAGCTCAGTCAGATTTGGTTCTGCTTATCTCTCTAGGTGTATCTGTCCTCTGGTTTAGTTTCTCAAGGAGAAGATTCCTCAATGTGCCCCAGAGAACTTCTGGGGGACTTTGGGCCCACAACACTTGAGAACAGGGATCGTCTCCCTTTTCTATTTGTATCCCTAGCTCTTAGTACAGTGTTTGACACCTAGTAAACACTTAATAAATGCTTTTTCATCTATCCATTCATTCAGATTTAGAAGACCTAGATGATTCTAGCTCTAGGACTTAACTACCTATGTGATCATGGATGATCACTCAATCTTTTTTCTTTCTTTCTTTCTTTTTTCTCTCCCACACCCTTATTTAATTTGGAAGTACCTTCAATTTTGTTGTTTCTGTCATGTATGACTCTTTGCAACCCCATTTGGATTTGTTTTATGTTGTTTGTTTGTTTATTTGTTTTTTGGCAAAGATATTGGAGTGGTTTACCATTTTCTTCTCCAACTCATTTTACAGATGAAGAACTAAGGCAAAAAGGATCAAGTGACTTTCCCAGGGTCATATACCTACTAAGTATTTGAAACAGAATTAGAACTCAGATCCATCTGACTCCAGGCCCAGCATTCTATACTTTGTACCACCTAGCTGCCCCCTATGATCACTCAATCTTACTGAACTTCAGTTTTCTTATCTACACAATGCAGTTACAATGATAATATAGTCACTATAATGTTAACATCTTTGCCCTCCAAATATTCTAGTTTAAAAAACAAACAAACAAAAAACTACTACATTACTGAAAGAAGGATCCTAAATACCTGTATCTGAGTCAGCAGAAATTGGGTCAGATAAAACAGAAGGTGCCAAGCATATCCAACAGTGGAAAAACAAAGACTCTTCTCAAGTGGAGAAGTAGATTTACATAGCCAAAACTGCTTGTTCATTCACAAAGCCTGGCTGTAGCCTCCTCAGTCATGGATTCCCTAGTTTATTTCCCTAAATAATAACGATTCTTTGTATTTAAATAGCCCCTTTCCTAGGTACACCCCGGTTAAGTGGGTCAGAATGTTCAGAGCTCTTCCTCTGGGCACTGCAATCTAGGCTGGACTGAGAGACAGAATTTATACTCCTTGAGCAAGTAGAAACAACTGAGCATAACCTTAAATTAGCAGGAATAACTAGTTAAAATAGGAATCTACTTAGCCTTGCTACCTCTCCCTCTCCCACTCCCAACAGCCATACCCCAGATGAGCTCCTCTGCAGCATGGCTCCCTCCTCCTCCCCTTCCATGTCCTGGGGTCACTCCCTCTCCTAGTTAATTTGTCTTTAAAAGTTGATTTAAATGCCTTTTTGTGCTGTTTGCCCCAGGCACAAAAAAAAAATGCTAGTTGTGCTTCTGCCCCAGGGGCTCTGCTACAAGGCAGCTGGTGAAATTACCAGCTAAAAAGCATTTACAGCCACCACTGAATAAAACCCAAGCTGGGCCTTTACTAAAATGGGGAAAGGGACAATTGTCAGGGGCCCAAAATTTGGTGGGAGGCTATACTGCTATGGCTGGGCAGAAGAGGTGGTTCCACTGGGTTAAAACAAGAAAACAAACAAACAAACAAACCTCTAAGGCTGATACACATAAAAGCATCCTGCAAATATCCTCCCCGTGTAGGTGAGAGTGTAATGGTCTGGTTTCTAATCCTGACTGCCTTTTACTATTTGCCTTTAAACAGGTTACTTTCTCCAATCCAGTGCTTTGTGAAATGAAGGTGTTGGTCTAGATCAGGGCTTCTTAACCTGTAGTCCAAGAATTTGTTTTATAAAATATTTTGATAACTGTATTTCAATATAATTGATTTCCTTTGTAATCTTATGTGTTTTGTTCTATGAAGGGATATATATGCCACCATAGGGGCCAATAAAGGGGTCAGACTGTCAATGGGGCCCAGGACACGCACAATAAAAACTAAGAATTCCTGGATTAGATGGTTTTGTAAGGTCCTTTCTAGCTCTGAATTCTGTGATACTCTGTTTCTGTTGAAAGCCCCACGACCACCAACAGTCAGAGGGCCTAGGCCAGCCATTCTAAGGGCTCTTCAGATGGCTCACCTGGATGATCATTTTTCACTTGATGTCATTGGGATGATAACAATACTTTTCATCTATTTAGTATTTTACTCACCCTGCTTCAAGTTTTTCCCTTTAACAACCCTGTGAGGTAAAAATACTATTGGTCCCATTTTCCAAGATTTGGAGGATCAGAGAAGTTAAAGGAAGTCCTTTGTTGTTGTTGTTGTTGGTGGTGGTGGTGGTGGTGGTAGTAGTGGTGGTCAGTAGTTTAGTCATGTCTGACTCCTCATGATGCCATTTGGGGTTTTCTTGGCAAAGATACTAGAGAGGTTTGCCATTTCTTTCTCTAGCTCATTTTATAAATGAGGAAACTAAGACAAACACGATTAAGTGACTAGCCCAGGGTCACACAGCTAGTAAATGTCTGAGGCCAGATTTGAACTCAGGATGAGGAGTCTTCCTGACTCCAGGCATGTTACTTTATCCACTGTGCCACCCAAAGTCCTACCAACTAATAAATAGTAGAGACTGGATTAAACTCTGTACTTTCTTTTTCCACTTCCCTGTGCTGTCTCAACATACAAATAAGTGATGAGGAGTGGAGGAAGAGGGATAGGAAAGACACCTAACTGGTATGATTTCCTAAAGAAATCTCAGACCAACACACCATGTTCCACAGAACAGATGATCTTCACTGGCTTTAGAGCTAGAAGAGGTCTAGGTCTAGAAGAGGGGTTATCTAGTCTAATTCATTTCATTTTACAGAGGAGACATATTAAGTCACCCAATAGTAAGTGACAGAATCAGAATTCAAACCCAGGTCCTCAGGGTTGGAAGTCTGAGCCTTTAGGATAAAATAGAAACTATGTATCTCCAGCATTTAGCACAGTGTCTGGTATGTAGTAACATGCAAATAAATACTTATTGGCAGCTGAAGCACCCCTACATATACACTACCTTCCTGCAAAACCGGCTTCTTTGCTGGTCCCTGAATTTGGCATTCCATCTCCTGCCTGACTGTCTTGACACATTCCTGAAATGTACCTCCTCTTGGTCTGCCTCTCAAGGCTCCTGGCTTTCTTCAAAAGTCAGTCCATGTATCCTCTCCTATAGAATGCCTTTCCTAATCCTCAGAGACATTGGTGGTTCTTAACTTTTGGTTTGGGAACTTAAAAAAAAATACTTTAATAACTTTCACCATAGTTGATGTTTTTAAAAAATCAAACATATTTTATGCATTTAAAAGCATTATCACCAGATAGCCAAACGAGGTCCATCCAACTGACAGACAGACAGATACACACACACACACACACACACACACACACACACACACACACACACACACGCGCGGGCGCGCGCACAAATACTCACTGGGGGAAACTTGTTTTGCTTATATGTTTGTAATGATTATTCGTTTATTGCTTTTTCATTGGAGTGAGGAGAAGGGAGAGAATTTGGAGCTGAACCTAAAACTGAATTTCAAATAAGACCCCCTGTTCTGGGTGTTCATGATCTCTCCCTTATCCTCTCTAATCATCGCATATTTTCAAATTATCTATTTACCCAGAATTTTAGATTTAGAGCTAGAAGGGACCGTCTTTAACTCCCTCATTTTACAGATGAGGAAACTGGGGCCCTGAGAGGTTTGCTTTTTCTTCGTGTTGCCAGGGCTTAGCACGATGCCTGGCACATGGTCAGTACTCAGTAAATGCCTTTTTTGTTTGTTTGTTTGTTTGTTTGTTTTAGTGAGGCAATTGGGGTTAAGTGACTTGCCCAGGGTCACACAGCTAGTACATGTTAAGTGTCTGAGGCCGGATTTGAACTCAGGTACCTCCTGACTCCAGGGCTGGTGCTCTATCCACTGCGCCACCTAGCTGCCCCAGTAAATGCCTTTTGCTTTATGGCTAAATGACTCACCCAAGATTACAAGGAACACATCTTTTCATGCAGAAGCATGTAAGTTCCTTGAGGGCAGGATTTATTGTTCATTCTGTCTCTGTATTCCCAGTGCCTAGCCCATAGTAGGTGCTTCATCAATGCTTGCCGAATCACGACCCCAGACAGTGTCCATTGGAGAGCTGGTCAGTTTCACAGAAGAGACCCCATTCTGTATCACCCCCGCCATGTAAGCTTTCCCAGTGTACTGCTATCCATACCCCACGTTCCTAAAGCTGACAAGCATCCCCCTCTTCTCCAGAGCCACTTGGGGCAACCAGCCTGCCTGTTTCCCTGGGAGCTAAGTGGGGTGCTGCTACGGGCTCCACACTTTAGGGGGCGCTCCAGTGCTGTCCAAGCAGAGTTTCCCAGCCTGGTCCAGCTGAGCCTGGTTCCAGGGCTGTGTCTGCACCAAATCAAAATGATGAAGCCTCCTCCAGCCACGGAGGAGACTGCAGGAATAAATCAAACCTGCCCAGGCTACCGCCTGCTCATGTGGAGGGAGCCCCTCCTTGAGGGCCCTGCATTTCCCCTTTGCAAACCCCAAGTATGTTTGTCTAAAAGGTGCATCTGCCTCTGAATGAAAGAAAAGCTGGGCTGGCTGCTGGGGAAGAGGCAGTCATCCACATTCCCCTGTGTGGATCTCCCTTTGTGCAAATTCTGCAGAGAATATGGCGTTTAATGAGAGAAAAATGAAAAGATTTTTGTTTTTTTGTTAAAGTCAAGCTCTCACTCATATTGCGACATAGCTCCGGCACAAGTCTAGGGCTTATAAAGCCTGTAAATTCTCGCACTTTTATAGCTGCCCATTGTATATAAGCCATTTAGAGCAAGGTTTTTCTATATCCCTGCATTACTAAAACAGGAGTTCAAGCATTCAACAGGTAGCCTGGAACAAAAGCTATTGTCACTGGAACCCAAGAGGTGCCATTAATTAAAGTGCCCTTCGCCCTAGTTAGGGATGGGAAGCTTTGTTCCCATTCAGAGCCAGCTAGTTGAATAAGTGCCTATGCTTTAAAAAAAAATTTTAAAGGCTTTGAGATTCAGAACCTACAGGCTTTGGAGGCTGAGTCTGCTCTTTTACAGGTCTCAATCAGAGATATTCTGTTGGGATGGGAAGGAGAATACAAATATAGTTCACGAGATTTGGAGCTAGAAGGGACCTTCAAGGTTGGCTACCCTCTCCACCACACACCCATACACACCCCTTTTTTTTATAGATAAGTAAACCAAGGCCCAGATAAATGAATTGTCTTTCCTAGGGTCTAGTGAATAGTAAATGGCAAAGCTGAGATTCAAATTCATTTTCTCTGATTCTAACAAATTCTAGAGATTTGCAAAAAAAAGTTCCATATTTAGTAGATCCAGAATTCTTAGCATTATAGATCTTGTGCTAGGGGGCAACTCAGAGGCCACCTCAAATCCCCTCCTTTTACTGATGAGGAAACTTAAGTGAAATTAGATTAAATGTTCTGTCCAAGGCCACTCTGGTAGTAAGATGAGAGCTGGGTTTTGAACCCCGGGCCAAACTCAGGACTTCTGATTTTAAATCCAACATTCTTTCCCTCGATCAACTTGACTTGGTACAAAATTTCTCAGGAAGAACACCTAGTCCCACTTTCTCTATTCATTCAAAAAAACACACCAAAATACCCATGAACTAACAATAAGAGAGGAACACAGCTTACCCAAGATGACTAAACTACTTAGTGGTGGAGAGAGGACTAGAACCCAAGTGTCAGGCTAGTAGTCATTCCACTATGCTCTGCTACCCTCATTCCATTCATGAAGACATATCAGCTTTTAGCATGAGATATATTTGCCATAGTAAGTAAGGCATCACAGGGCTATGGAAACATGAGATGGAGACTGGAGGAATTACTCTAGAAGGTATAACTTTGTATTATTATTGTACAAAAGAAGACTACGAAGAAAATTTCAGATATGTTTTAACAAGAACTGCAGTGAATCGCAGGGTCAGAACCACACGACTCTAGGGAATCATTATATGCTTATACTTTACCTCATGACATCAAGGAATGTTTTCCAAGTCATTTGACTTCAATAACATTTATTTGTTATTGTTGTTGTTGTTACCAAGGCAGCATCACACAGTCAAGAGCAGACCACCCTTGCAGTCAGGAAGACTTGGATTTAGTACCCACCTTTTAAACATTTAGCTAAATGGTCTTGGGTATTTAACCTCTCAATGCCCCAAGCAATTCTTTGGGGCTATAATTTAAAAGAGGAGTTTATAATCTATATCAATGAACAGAATTTCCCTACTAGGAATTCCCTGCATGTATAAAAATAA
Organism: Dromiciops gliroides; assembly: GCF_019393635.1. Lineage (NCBI taxonomy): Eukaryota > Metazoa > Chordata > Mammalia > Microbiotheria > Microbiotheriidae > Dromiciops > Dromiciops gliroides. The sequence continues at coordinate 86,236,073 of NC_057862.1, forward strand.
AGGTATGGACCTAATCATAATAATTATAAATATTTTAAAAATGTAATTTCTACTACAAATAATGTTAATATTTAATTCATTTAACAAATAGTTGCTAAGTGTCTGTTATTTGTGAGGCAGTGTTCTAGGCTCTGGGAATACAGAGACAAAAGGAGGAAAAAAAAGAAAACAATCCCTGCCTTCAGGAAGCTTACATTCTACTGTGTAATAAAACATTCATATCTATAAGCAAATGATACCTTCTATTAAAAAAGTCATATTAAAAAAATCCATCCCTATCTCAACTCCCACTTATGTTATCTTGTAACTATCAATCAATCCATTTGGAAATCTTCAGTTGATAGCATCAATAATAATAATAACAACAACAGCTTACATTTGTCTAACACTTTAAGGTGTTTAAAGTACTTTACTTATACTATCTCAGTTGATCCCCCACAATAACCTTGAATTGGCTATTACAAGTATTATTTCAGTTTCATAGTTTAGGATGTAGGTTCAGAGATATGTTGTTCTTCGCCCATGATAATGCAATTAAAACATGTTGGAGATGGAAGTCAAACCCAGGTGTTTTCTGACTTCATGTTCCAACCCCCTTTTCAAACTTTCCTAGAGTTAGTTACAGTAGATACTTCAAATGTACTTTGGTATGCCCTATTACAAATTAGAGTAACATTTACCTTACCTGCAAAAGTAGCCTGATGATTCACTGGAAAAAGCTCTTGAACTTCAGGTCTGGCCCAGAAGATCAGGTCCTATTTGAAGGAGGCATTGTACTGATTGAATTGAGCACCAGAATGCTGCCGAATTTCTTAATTAAGATCTATTATCACTCAGAAAAAAACAAGTGGACAAAGAAAGAATGCCTTATTACCCAGACTATGATTTACAATCGGATGGCCCATCTTAGACATTGAAGATGGGCAATGATCTGAGCCCATAACTGAATAGGAGGAGAAAAGGGAATTGGATTTCTTTTGGAGAACTATGTAATGGTTTTTAGTGATTACAAGCTTCTCCTGAAACAAAGGCCAATCTCTTTAATGTGATGCTGTGTGGTTACAAGTCATGGAACAAAACAGTCTTCAAAGAATTCAAATTCAAGGGAACTTAGCAGCAAAGAACAAAACCAGAGAAGTTGTGTAAAGAATGATATGTATGACTAGAAGAGAATAGGTTGGTCATTGAAGGATAACCAATGTAGAGTCCATGAGCTCCAATGGAATTCCTGCAGTGTGGAGTCTAGAGGAACACTGGTTGGATCACATATGGAGAAACATAAAGGTGGGGATGGGCTGCAGCCTTCATCTCTGGAAGGGGCACCCACATTGAGGAGACAGCTGACCCATGGAAGTTGAAGGACTATAGTATTATAAACTCAGTTTAAAAAAACTGAGGCAGTAGAATGTATGCCCAGTTTAACCTAAACCTGCTATAAAAGCCCCTTTCCCCATAGAATCTAAACAGCAGAATTATTGATTAGCTTGTATGACTCCATAAGAAGAACACATTATTGCTGATTAAAGCCATGCAGGTGATAAAGTAACTAAACCAGCAAAAGCTGCCAGCTTTAGGTTAGGAAACAGCTGTGTCCCTAATTATGGGGCCTGATTTATACTCTATTAAATCTGTATATAAGTAACCCATTTCTCTGAAAGCATTTAAACCTCTTAGATCCCACCAAACACTACGATTTTATTTGAAATAAATGTATCCAGCTCTTTGGGGAACATATGGTATATTTCTCTCTTATTAATAATTCAGTTCAAATGAGCAAAAATTAGTTGGTGCAGTTATGGCTGATTTTGTCCTGAAAAGATCTGCATTAATTTTAGACGTTTTGTAAATTGGGCTATTAAATAAAAGCATTATATGTGAATTACCCTTTAAATTTTAAGCAACTTGGTAGTTTAATGGTATTTTCTAGTCAGATTCATTTTCAATCTTTAAAAAATTATAGTCATTATGGTAAGACAAATTTTCGGAACCTGCTCCTTCTATCCAATTACACATTGTACTAATAAGTAAACTAGAAAAGTTTTATGTTGGAATTTAAGTCTTCAGTCTTGCTTACTTTAGACACTAGTGCCATTCATTTTACTGAAGTGTTTGTGTAACACTGACCAGTCTTTATTGTTCCTGGCTTACTTAGAGGCAGCACAGCCTAGTGGATGGAATATTGAGCATGGGACTATAGAAACCTGACTTTGAATCTTTCCTGTGTTACATGGGCTAGTCACTTAACCTGGGTGGGCCTCAGTTTCCTCATCTATAAAATTGGGGCAATAATCATAGTACGTACCTATTGTAGGGTTCAAATAAGCTACTGTTTATAAGGTGTTTGGCAAACATTTAAACACTCTACAAATGTTAATTATTATTAAAAGTATCTTGTCCTGGGGCGGCTAAGTGGTGCAGTGGATAAAGCACTGGTCCTGGATTCAGGAGTTCCTGAGTTCAAATCTGGCCTCAGACACTTGACACTTACTAGCTGTGTGACCTTGGGCAAGTCACTTAAGCCCCATTGCCCCGCAAGAAAAAAAAAAGTATCTTGTCCTGCCAGTTAGTCTCTCCCCATAGCACCTAGTAAAAGGAATATAGTGAGATAGTGCCTCAGTTTAGGAGCATTAGAAAGCACACAGAGGAGGCAGGGTGAGGGTCTATTATGGTTTTAGATTATTATGCCTCCTATAACATTACCATCCTGTTCATTAGGAAGTTACAGGGAGACAAATTTTACTCAACCTGCAAAAGAATCGTTTTGATAATTAGAGCTGCTCTTTTTAAATGATCACATCAGCGCTGATGATAAACTGGAAGTTCTTGAGCAGAGGACAAGGGATCCCTTGTCAAGGATGTTTTCGAGGAAGTTGTACATCAGGGTTGGACCAGTTTGCCTTGGGAGTGCCTTCTAATTCTTAGAGACTAAGATACAATAGAAAAAGCTCTGGGCTTAAAGTTGAAGGACTTGGGTGCAACATCCATCTTCTGTTTAATTCCTGGATGATTTACTGACACTTATTTAAACCCCTGGGACCTGTTTCCTCATCTTTGAAATGAGAAAGGTTAGAATGGATGACCTCTAAAGCACCCTTCCAATTCTCCTTGAGTAACTCACTACTTTTTAAGAGGAATAAGATAAACTGATCCACCCTTCCTTCCTTCCTTCTTTCCTTCCTTTTCTCTCTCTTTCTTTTTCTTTCTTTTTTTCTTTCCTCCCTTCCTCCTTTTTTCCTCCCTTCCTTACCTTCTTTCCTTTCTCTTTCCTTCCCTCCCTTCCTCTTTGTTTCTTTCCCTCCTCTCTTCTTTTTTCCTCCCTCCCTTCCATTTTCCCTCACACTCTCCCTTCTTTTTCCTTTCCTATCTTCCTATCCCCTCTCTTTTCCTCCCTCTCCTTTCCTTCTTTCCTTTCCTTCTTTCTCCTATGATTTAATTCACACTGGGAAATTCAGGTGTGAAATTTCCTCCACCAATGCAGATTAACAACTTTTCTGCACTATATAGTCTTTAAAAGATTTCCTCAGGACATTGGGAGTCTAAATAATTTGTTCATGGTCAAATAGCTAATATGAGTCAGAGGCAGGCTACCAACACAGGCCTTCCTAACAAAAGTCCAGCCTTTTATCCACTATTAGACTGTGCACTCCCCCATTAGATTGTGAGCTCTTTGAAAGCAGGGGCTTTTTAAAATTTTGTTTCTTTCTTTTGTTTCTTTGGCCTTTCTTTGTATGTCCAACACATAGTGCCTGTCACATAGTAGGTACTTAATAAATGTTTGTTTCCTTACTGACAGACACTATTGCAGACTGACTCTCTATGCTAACTATGGCAATGTGGATTTATTTTTACATAGTGGCTGGGTTAATTTTAAAGTGTGAGGGTTGAGTAAGCCACATGGGGAATTGACCCACAATTAATTAGCACCTAGGTAATAATGTAGCATTAACCTTTAACTCCTTGGGGACACCAGCAGGAATCTGCATTTAGCTGTTTGAGGTCAGGTGGTAAGACATACTACATGCTGTTATACCTCAGGGTTTTGTTTCCTACTGTACCTACTCTTTTTCTCCCTCAATGCTACAGTTCAGGGACATCAGTAATTGCTAGCCCTGTGTAGTACTTTAGGGTTTGCAAAGCACTTTATATTTTGTCCCATTTAATCCTGATAATAACCCTGTACGCTAAGTGCTATTATTATCTTTCTTTTATAGATGAGGAAAATTGAGTCTGATAGAAGACAAGATGTCTAACTCATTATCTCACATGGTTAGTAAGTATCTAAGGTATGATTTGAACTCAAGCTCTTCCTGACTCCAATTACATCATTTTATTTATTACATCACCTATTACTCTCTTTGGTTTCTGTAATAAAGGTATCAGTTCCTTTTTTTGGTTTATTTGTTTACTTTTTATCAGTTATTAATTTTTCCCTTACTAGAGCTTTTAATGGTTTTGATTAATTGCTTTCCCTGGTTGCTAATAAATGTTTAAGCAAAAATTTGAAGGAGAAAAGTTTGTTTGGAAACAGCCTCCAATCCCTTTGTTGGTACCCTATCTTTCCTTTAAATTCCCCTTGTTCCTACAGAGTACCCAATATCTTCAGGGGCCATTCCCCATTACCCCTTTGACCCTACTTCCTTTTTCCATCTCCATCCCCAAAACATGCTTTCTCTTCAGTCAAAAAATAAAACAAAACAAACAAACAACAGAAAAACCAGAGCCTAGGCAAGGGACTGGCTGGTTGATTAGATAAATCAATTAGCACTGAGATATTAATGGACAATCACTGAAAATCCTCTCTCAACCATTCCCTTCTCTCCACAAACACCATAGTTCAGATTCTCATCACCTCTGACCTGAATTAGTACAATAGCATCCTTATTGGTCTTTCTGCTACCACTATCACCTCTCTCTCCAATCTATCCTCCACACAGCCATCAAATTAAAATTCATAAAAGGCAAGTCTTCCCACAGCCATGTCAACAAGCTTCATTGGCTCTCTATTGCCTCTGAGACAAAATGCAAGTTCCCCCCTTTGGTATTTAAGTCCCTTCAAAGTCTAACTCCAGCCAGTCTTTCTGGATGGAGTTCATATTACTTCCCTTCATGAGCTTGATATGCCAGCCAAACTACCTTATTATCTACTTTTCCCAAACATGACATTCTATTGCCTTCCTCCATATTTTTGCACATGCTATACATAGTCCCTAGAATATATTCCCTCATCACGTCCACCTCGTAGAATCCGATAGCATCTTTTAAAGCTAAATTCAGATGTCACCCCCTACATAAAGCCTTTTCTGGTCTCTTCTAGGGTTTTTTGTTTGTTTGTTTGTTTTTTGCCCAGATTACTTTACATTGACTTTGAATAACTTTTATATTGACTTATCTGTGTCCATGTTGTTTCTTCAGAATATAATGTAAGATCATTTAGGGTGAAAAATGCTTAATTTTTGTCTTTATATCTCCTTCATCTAGCTTAGTGTCTGGTAAAATGGTAGGAATTTAATAAATATTTGTTCAATAAGTAATTAATATGTTACCACTTCTCAGGTAACATTTTTATAGTAGAGTGTAATATAATGTAACATATTACACTGTGTTATTATATTATGCTATAATGTATTATAGCATATCATTTCTTATATTGTTACATGTTACATTGTTATGTTATATTATGTCATGCCATGTTTTTTTATACTCATCACTGTAGTAATCCAAAGATCATGACTAAAGTATAAATTTCAGGCAGGCTAGGATAGACAGGCAGAAGGGATGAAGATGGGAAGAGTTGAAACTGAGGGTTCTTTTATAACAGATAGGCAGCTATCTGCTTGTCCTACCAGTAGGACCAGCCCTGTTCTTAATGAACTGTTAAATTGGTCGTTAGTGAATCATACAAATAGAAATGAGCTAGAGGGAGGTTTTGCCTGGCAAAGAGAAGATATAGGATACAAGTGACAGTCATCTTCAAAGCATACATAAGGCTGTTGTAAGCAGGGTTAGCATGTGAAAAAGGGAGTAGGGATTCAACTTGGCATGCAGGCAAAATTACTTGTTAAATTAGAGTTAAATATAACCAAATCTGGACCATGCAGGAAAGAGAATTAAGGGGTAGTAGAGAGGAGGAGATGGATTATAATGCTTGTGAAAATTCTCAACTGGCTTCATACTATTTGAGGGTGACCTAATTTGACTTTTGTCTACCATCACTCAGAATTATTGTATCATAAATTTAGTGTTGGAAGAGACCTTTTGAGATCACTTAGTAAAGCCCCCTTATTTCATAGATGGGATAGCAAAGATTCTGCTGCTTCCTGGTTACCTAAGGACACAAAAAATAGCACACCTATGGATTCAGGCACGGGAGGAATGCTGAATATCATGCCTGTTATTATACCTGCCCAGCTGACAAGAAGCATTTCCATAAAGAGGAGGAGGGAATGGAGTTAAGAGAAGTTAAATTCCATTGTATCCTTGTTGCATTTCCTTGATATGTTAAAGCAAAGTAAACTTCCTTTTGTAAACTATTCGATAATTTTCAAGTGCCTCATTTTGTCCCAACACCAAACCTTAATTAAGAAAGTGCTGAGGGGCAGCTGGATGGCGCAGTGGATAGAGCAGCGGCCCTGGAGTCAGGAGTACCTGAGTTCAGTTCCGGCCTCAGACACTTAACACTTACTAGCTGTGTGACCCTGGGCAAGTCACTTAACCCCAATTGCCTCACTAAAAAAAAAAAAAAGAAAAAAAAAGTGCTGAAGTTAGGCCCACTTCTAACAGAAAAGTGATCTGGTTTGGTCTTTATTACTACTTATTAAGGTATAACTTCCTTAGCTTTAAAGACAGCTGAGCCCCAAACTTTAATGATGAAGATGGTGATGGTGGTGGTGATGATGCCAATAATGATGATGGTTTATATTTATATTCTCTTCAGAAGTTCCAGGATCAGTTTGGTAGAAATAGATGGGAAGTAAAAGGCCTTGATTCTCATCTTATACCTGCCACTAACCAGCTATGTGGACATGGGAGAGAGAATGGAATCATTGGGTTTAAGATTTCCTTACCTATAAAATGAACAGGTTGGACCAGATGGCGTCACATGGCCATCCCTCTACACTCCAAACTTTTCTGCCATGCTAAGGTACTTTACATATTTTAGCTATGGACTGACTTCAGAGAATCACAAGAAATTCATTGGCCTCACCTGAAATGTTGCTTGGTGGCACCAGACAAAGGAAATTCCCTGGGAAGTAGAACACCTATTTCCAGGCCAGAAAGAACATCATACTAAATGAGCATTTGACCTTTCATGGTCAGTTTCTTGGATCCACCTAGTCAAATCAAGCTCGAATTTCTGATTGGCACAGAAATAAGAGCTAGACTTAGCTTGGTATGAATTCCTGTTTCTTAGCTCCTAGAAAATGGTTTTCTTTTGCCATAATCCTTAGAAACAGGGGCGGGGAGAGGAAGGGTTAGGGGCATTATTTCAAGAGAAATAATTCCTCCTACCCTCATCTCCATAAAGAAAAAAGAAGCTTGGCACTTGTTTTGAGTTTACAGCATACTTAATAAGTTCAGTTTGTCCAAATCATCAGCTCTCAATATATGTGTAGCCTGTATAACCCATATCAAATTGTTTACATCTCAGGGTGGGTAGGGAGAAAGGAAAGAAGAAGGGATAAAATCTGGAACTCAAAATAAAACAAAAAACCAATAAGAATGAATGCTGACAATTGTTTTTACGTGTAATGGGAGGGGGATAAAATATCATTTAAAAAAAGAAAGAAATATGTAGCCAAAAATTTCTTCAGAGGTTTTCCAGCTAAAGTGATTTAACAGGGCATCTGTACAAGGAGAGATTAGAAAGATTAGGCATTGAGTTTGAAAGAGAGGTAGGTAAGAGGATACTTAATAGCTGTACATACCATAATGAAAGCCATGAGTAGCCTAATCAGGTGCTCTTCTTTACTCTTTCCAATGATTCAGGAACAAGAGGATACTTGATGAAATTAAAAGGCAAAAAAAAAAAAATTAAAAGGACAAAAGGAAATACTTGTTTATGTGCTATATAATTAACCTGTGGAATTCAGGACCACAGGATATTATTCAGGCAAATAGCTTAATAAGGTTCAAAAACGGATTAGGCGTGTAAGTAATAATAGCCCATTTTGTTTCTATCACACCTGTTGACATCAAGCATTCCAGATGTTTTTATAACAGAGGCTTAAAAGGCGAAAGCTATGGAAGGGATTGTGTCTAATTAAATTTAGTAATAAACACAAATATAAGATCAATACACATGGACCTTAGTGTGTATGAGGAAGAAGAGCATCCCTTTCAATTGACTGGGATCTAAATGGTCTCTTAGTGATCTCTAGAGTGCCTGGCATATAGTAGGTGCTTAACAAATGCTTGGTGATTGAGTGAGTGATTGACCCAAATGTTTCTTGGCATAATTTATTTCATTTCAACAAACATTTAGCTAGCTTGCATTTGCATGGCTCTTTAAGGTTGGCAAAGCACTTTACAAATATCTCATTGGATCCTCACAACCCTAGGAGACAGGTGCTGTTATTATCATCACCCGCATTTTACAGATGTGAAGACTGAGGCAAATATATCTTCAGTGACTTCCCCAGGGCCACATAGCTAGTAAGTGTCTGAGGCCAGATTTGAACTTGGGTCTTCCTAACTCTAAGACCAGTTCTCAGTCTTTGCACAGCAGAAACTAGAAGGAGGGCATGGGGTATGGGAGTAAGATATTATGTTAAGTAAATCTTATGGAACTTCTAGTCTAGGAGAAGAATATGGCACATACAAATGACTATATATAACAGGGGTATTATAGCTCTTTTGTCAGCTTGACTCTAACATTCTCATTTCATTTATTCATTTTTATTTTTATTTTTTGTATAGCAATGAAGGTTAAGTGACTTGCCCAGGGTCACACAGCTAGTAAGTGTCAAGTGTCTGAAGCTGGACTTGAACTCAGGTCCTCCTGAATCCAGGGCCAGTGCTCTATCTTCTGCACCATCTAGCTGCCCTTGACTCTAACATTCTGACAAGAAGAGTGAGCTATATTGCATTTGTAAGATTATACAGTACTTTTAACAACCCTAAATTGCTCTCTGAAAGGCACAAAGAACCTTTTTAAGAACATCAGTATTTTGGCAGTGATATCATATTGTTCTGAATAACTACCATTTATATAGCACTTTTAAGTTTGACAGGCTCCCTCTGTATTATTTCATTTGATCCTCACAATAATCTCATGAAGTAGTTCTTCTTATCTCCATTGTATAGATAAGGAAAGTTGAGTCTATGAGAAGTTTAGAGGCTTGTCCAGGGTCAATTAGCTTTTAAGAGGCTGAGGAATGATTTGAATTCGGGTCTTCCCAACTCTAAGTCCTGCCTCTGAATTGCAGAAAACCACAACTTTGTGAATGTCTGAAAGTACAACAGGAAAGGCTCAGGCATATTACCAATGATAGCTTATGAGTCAGAAATAATATGAAATACATAGAATAGAAATGTGTCATTGGCAAAAAAGAAAGGTAAGTCATCTAGGAAGATCAACACATGGCACTGGAACCCAGAGAATGTTGAAAGAACTCTACAGTACCTTCAATGAATTGGGGAGATCAGCTAAGGAAGACTGAGAGGAACTACTTAGAGAACAACACAGGGGGCAGCTAGGTGGTGCAGTGGATACAGAACCAGTCCTGGATTCAGGAGGACCTGAGTTCAAATCCGGCCTCAGACACTTGACACTTACTAGCTGTGTGACCCTGGGCAAGTCACTTAATGCTCATTGCCCCACCCAAACAAAACAAAACAAAACAAACAAGAACTACTCAGAATGAGAAGGCATGGATGAGTCTTAATCTGCATTAGAGAATGGAGTATCCCCAGCAGGGAGATCACAGAATTTTAGAATCTAGGAGGTAGAAAGAACATAAGAAGCCACACATTCCAACCCAAACCTGAACAAGAATCTCCTGTACATCATGCCTGACAACTGATCTTCCAAACTTTTCCTGAAGATCTCAATAGAAGGAGAAACCTATTCACTGTCCCCTAAGGCATCTCATTCTACTCTGGGATAGCTTCAAATGGGAGGAAGATTTTCCTTCCCACACGTTCTTCCACATGACAACCCTTCAAGTTCTTGAAGAAGCAATCTCTTCTCTAATCTAATCTGGTTCCTTAAATTAATCTCAAATGGCATAAATTAATGATGCTTCATGGTTCTGCTTGTACTTCACTGGATACTCTCCGGCCTTAATGTTCTTCCTAAAATGTGAAGTCCAGAAGTGAAGATAGTACTCCAGGGCACTATAATTAGGGGAGTCTTCAATCACAATGGGCAATAAAATACAAAAACCTTATGGAGCCACTTATAGATAACAATAATTACTTTGGGGCTTAAGGAATAGTGAGAAAAAAGGCATGGTGGTACAAAGGCATGGGAAGGGGATCTTTGAGGGATGGTGAATAATCCAGCTTGTTGGAAATATGTAGGGAAAGTGAAAGAAGAATGGAAAGGTAAAGTGGTACCAGACAGCCATGAATTCTAGGAAAAGTGGATGTGAACTTTATTCAGTTGGCCACAGGGAAGTTCTCTTCTCCAACTCCTTCCCTTTCAATGTGGTGAGGGAAGCACTTGAAAAGAAAACATTATTCCATACTCCCTGCTATTGCTGTAGTATTTCCAGCCAGACAAGAGTATAAAACATCTTCTAGCATTCCTGTGTCCCCTGTCTGACTTAGTCATTGATCCACATCAGGCCAGCCAGCCGTGATCTGACAGCCAATCAGCACTGTGGCTGGATGATCTGATGATGATTTACAGCTCAGCCATCTAGTATCACTAGGGGAGAGTGGTCTCAGGTTTACATTTTTATGCAGGCAGTAACTGCCTTGTTTGACCCCACTAGTACAAAATGCCTCCATTCCATCTTATATCCTTATAAGTGGACAACCTTCTTATAATGTTTACCTAGGCTTCACTCTCTATAACATATGGCATAATAAAGTATCAAATCTTGACTGAATAAATAGTAATTAGCAAATTTCAGGAAATGTTTTTTTCAGTTAGCGTTCTCCCGGAAAAGTTAATTTTTTATTTAGGTAAAGTTTGGGTATTTTTTTATGTTCTTTAGGATGTTTACTCAAATATTCAAATATGCCTCTAATCTCATCCATTTAGAAGTTTCCTCAATTAATAGAAATGGAAAGCTAGTCTGCCCACCTCATGAGATTTGTCCACCTCTTCCCCTTTTACCTCAGGGGGTAAATAGTGCTAAATGTCTTGTACTTCTGGGCTCACTCTTGCAATTCTCATTGGACATGCAAGTTAGGTTCCCTTGAGGCAATGACTACCTCTCCCCCCTAGAATTCTAAGGGCAACTCAGGAACTGAGGTTTCTAATATTGTAATGCATGAACCCCCATCTTGTGTGCTTCTCCATTGATTATCAGACACACAGTTTACTTTTTAAAAGGGTATTTAATAATGTGGTATGATACAAAGTGACCCCACCTCCAGGTCTGAGGCACATTTCCCCACAATTACACAGAAGTCCATGGAAAGAGAAGGCTCAAACTAAAAGTATGATAGTGGTGAGGCACATGTGTACCAAAGGTGTAACTCAGCACCCCTCCTTACTGGAAGTTGTTTCTTGAATCCATGCTTGTCATCCTTTTCTAGTACAAAAGCATAATTACTTGAAGCTTCTTCTTCCCTTAGGTGACTATCTTTCTGCATCCATATTTGTGCTCAGTGCATCCTCTGTATTTCTCTCTCTGCTCCTGGATGAATGCAATATTTGTTACTGATTCAGTTTCTAATGACATTTAATGACAGTTTCTAATAATAGAGGGAGGAGAATTTTAACACACCCTCTAGATCCAATCCCCTCCCCCCCACACACACACTTTGCTGCCCTCAGGCACAGACACAAACATTTGCTTCTTCATGACACCCCTGAACCTGGAAGCTACTAAAACCTGACTTTTTAAATTGTTATACTTCAAGGTTCAGAATTGGCTTGCTGTGATATACATAGCTCCACAGAGCATGCCTGATTCTTTTTACCCAATCACAAAACATTTCTTGTATGGCATTGTCCTCATCCAATGATCAAAATACTTCATTTCACCCAAATCAATTAAGTCCTGCTTCAAACCAAGTTTATACCTTCCATTGATTGATTGATTGATTGATTGGTTGAATGAATGAAAAAGACTGGATCTAATGATGGAAGTGAGGATTTCCATCCCCACCATTACATTTGTTTTTTCCCCACATCCTGAGGATACCAGGGGAACACTCTGGCTTCAGGACCTTTTAGTACATAAAAGCAAATTTGCTGATGCCTGGCATTAATAGTGAGATTGGTGACCTTTAAACAAACTCCTAAAAACCAACTATATAATCTACATTGAAGGTTTATTTACAATTAGCTATGGCATCAGAAAACTAATCTGAAACATAATATATTTATTTACTGATCAATCTCCCTGAATTGTAGATGTTATCCAGCAATTTGTATTTAGCAATAATAGATTACTTATAATTCATTCATCCATTCACCTATTCACTTATTAATTACCTACTATATTCTATTATCCACATTTTAAGTAGAAGGAAACTGAGTTTCAGATTCCAAAGGCAGTATCCATTTCATCCTATCTGCTAACCACTTCTTGGGGGAGAATAATAAAAAGAAATCACATTTCATAGTACTTTAAGTTCTTCAGAAAGGTTTATGCAAATTATCTCACTTTCTTCTCAAAATAACCTGCTTAAGTAAGTATTAAAGATATTATTATCCACATTTTAAATATAAAAAAGCTGAGTTTCATGGTCATGTGTCTTAATAATAAGCATGAGAGGCAGGCATTCCATCCACTCTTTCCTGACTATGAGGACAGGGTGCCTTTTGGGACTTTACATATTTTAGTAATATCTTTTGTTTTTACATCACACTATTTTCTCAGTGTTCTTCACCCTCCCATAGGCAAAGTCAAAGACTGGCAATATCCCAGAATGCAGTGGATGATGTCTGACTAAGCTCTCCACAGTGCCTGCTTTAGTCGCATATATCAGAACTGTGAGTGAGAAAATTAATCTTTCAGAAAACTGCTAATTGCATGTCCTGGAAGCAAACATAAATAAGGTGGTTTTGTTCTCTTATTAAAAACAACAATAACAACAACAACAAAACACTCTTTTAGTACTCCTGGTCACTGAAGGCTAGTTTAGATGAAACCATTTCTACCAGGCATCCCCTGCCAAGACACTTTCAGTGAAGGACTATATGAGGGAAGGGCAGGCAGAGAACAGGGGAAAGATGCTCTGCTGAAGAAGAATGCTCCAGGATGCAACCTTGGAACTTAAAGCTTTAAATGCCAGAGGACATATTCCTTAAGAATAAAAGAACTGAGGGGTGGCTAGGTGGTACAGTGGATAAAGCACTGGCCCTGGATTCAGGAGTACTTGAATTCAAATCCGGCCACAGACACTTGACACTTACTGGCTGTGTGACCCTGGGCAAGTCACTTAACCCCCATTGCCCCACAAAATCCAGGGCTGGTGCTTTATCCACTGCGCCAGTTTATTTCAGTGTCATACATTTAGATTTCTTTTTTTGGGGGGGTGGGGGTGGGGTAGGGTGGGGCAATGAGGGTTAAGTGACTTGCCCAGGGTCACACAGCTAGTAAGTGTCAAGTGTCTGAGGCTGGATTTGAACTCAGGTACTCCTGAATCCAGGGCCAGTGCTTTATCCATTGCGTCACCTAGCTGTCCCATATTTCAGTGTCTTACTGGGGGAGTAATGATGTAACTATTGTTGATGTTATTTTTATCAAGAGTCTAAAAGTGTGATTTTCTTAGTGTGTCAAACTCTTAGTATAGGAAATCATTCAATCAATCTGTAATTTATAATCCTATAGAGTTGCCTGGGGATGCTATGCCCAGTTTCCCACTCTAGCTCTACCCTTTTGAGTTAAGCTTTCCTAAATGATAGTTCTTGACAGTGCCCTGGCCTCCATTTTACACTCTTGCTTGGATACCAGTTTGAACCCTATGCTTCTTTCCATGGAAGGATAGCTCAAAGAAGGCAAAGGAAAAAAAAAGTTCCCATCTACACCAAAATATTTATAGCAGTTTGATATAGTGGATAGACAAAAGTCAAGAAGATCTGGGTTCAGAGTCTGCCTCTGACATATTCTGTCTGTGTGCCCATATGTAAATGCTCCAGCCAACTCTTTTAGATGCTAAATCCCAGAGAAGGTGACAACTTTCATTGGGAGAAGTTTCGTCACCTTAGTATAGGAAATCATTCAATCAATCTGTAATTTATAATCCTATAGAGTTGCCTGGGGATGCTGTCCTTGTAGTCAGGGAAGAGTGGGTGCTTATTATTAAGATATATGACCATGTGCCAGTCACTTATCCCCTCTGAAACTCAATTTCCTTATTTTGTTTGTTTGGTTTTTTTGGTGAGACATTTGAGGTTAAGTGACTTGCCCAGGGTCACAAAGCTAGTAAGTGTTAAGTGTCTGAGGCCAGATTTGAACTCAGGTCCTCCTGAATCCAGGGCCGGTGCTCTATCCACTGCACCACCTAGCTTCCCCTCAATTTCCTTATTTTTAAAACATGGATAATAATACCTTTAATACTTACTTCACCAGGTTGTGTTGAGGCAGGGAGATAATTTATGTAAAACTTTCTGAAAAACTTTAAGTGCTATAAAATATAACATCTTGATTATTATCCCCCAAGAAGTGGTTGCCAGATAGGATGAAATGGGCACTGACTTTAGAATCATCTAAACTTTGGAATCATTTACATGTGTGACCTTAGACAAATCACATACTTCTCTGAGTCTTAGTTCATTTGTAAAATGATGTCTTTGCATAGAAAAGCCTCCGAATTCCCTTCTCTTTCTAATTGGAAGGTTCAAACTTCTTTCCATTATACCAAACTGCATATCTTGGGTAGCCCACACTTTCTAACAATAATATCTAAAATGCCCATCCTTGAGTACCTATTTGAAAAGATAACTTTTTAATATATCTGGCTATTCATAGATTTAGAACTGAAAGGGGCCTTTGGGGCCACCTAAAGTCTTCATTAAGAAACTGAATCAAAGTGACTTTGTCCAAGGTCTCACAGATAGGAAACAGCAGAATCAAGATTCAAACTCAGGTCCTCCAACCCTGAATCAAGTTCTCTCTCTATTTCTTCATGTGAGTTCTGTATGGAAAGCACACTGTGGCTACTGTCAGCTGAAATTAGAAAGGTTAAGGCTAATTAATCATAGGCACCAAGAAAATGAAATGTCCCATGACAGACATAAAGACCAATTCTATTGCAATAGAAAATTCCACCTAGGGTTTGGGATTTCTGTACCTAGGCCAAATCAAGGAAACTTCAAACTGCACTTCATTGTTTCCCATCATCCAAATGACTGGTTGGCAAATAATTTATTAACTTGTTTATTATTATTCCTGCTAACAATAACGGTACTACATGGTCAATCTAATTTGGCTATTATATAACCTCTGCAATCTTCAGAATAGCTAGCTACTTCACTGTTAACCCTCACTGTTAGCCCTCAAACAAATGATCCATTTATACCCTCAAAGCACAGTTCAGGAGGCACCACCTTTCCTGACCCCATCCTCCATCACAATTTATATTAGCATTCTCTTCCTTTTTAAATTACTTATATGTGCACACAGTCTATCTCCCCAACAAAATGTAAACTACTTGGGGCAGGGACAATCTCACTTTTTGTCTTTGTATTCCTAGGCATATCCTTGGAACCTTGCACATGGTGAACACTTAATAGTTATTTGTTTAAATTGAATTAACCATCTAGATCAGGGATTCTTAATCTTTTATGTGTTTCATTGACCTCTTGGGAAGTCTGGTGAAGTCATGTGGACCCATTCTCAGAATAATGGGTGTTTTTACATATAAAATAAAATACATAGGATTAAAAAGGAAACCAATTATATTAAAATACGGTCTGTAGACAGGAAGACTGCAATTCTATTCAATCTAACAGGGCATTATAACTCTAGTAATTTTAAAGTCATGACGAGTATAAATGCTATTTTGAGATAGCTTCAACTGTAATGTGGATATGAAAATATCTATGATTTCTATTGATGATAACAGATAACGGTTAATATTGCCGTGATTTGTTGCCTGTATTCATAATTGTAGGAATGCTAACTTTCAGTCCGAGGTTAGTGGGAAAAAAGATAGAATTATTTTTTTCTCCTCTGTGTTCATGGATTCCCTAAAAATCTATGCACAGACATGGACCTCAGATTAAGACTGTTATTCTGCACTTTGTGGCTGTGATCCAATAATTCCCCAGTCCCGGATTCTTATAAAACTCTTAGATTAAGACACATTCCCATAGGCTCACAATATGTCAACTGGGAAAGCCAAAGCAAAACCAGGAATGGTTACAGCTAATCACGGTCTGTTCCTCCCTTGATAATTTACAATTATCAATGAATGGTGTGGAACAGAGGTGAAAATTCCAGCTAATTAACTGTGGCAAAAATAGTAGCTCCATTCTGGGCCCATTTCATTCATATTTTAGATGCAATCGGAGAAGTCTTCTTAAACAATTAAAATTGCTGTTTTATGATGGTGCCTGATTTGGTAATGAAGCCTTCTATTTGTCTCCTACATGCAATCGACTCGAAATAGACCCTATTCTATGTCAGGTGCAAGGCAAAGCCTAGATTGACAGCACAGTGGAGAATTTATTTTTTTTCCCCTTTTCTCCTTAGCCGAAGTTATTATCACAACTGCTAGAGAATTTGTGAGATTGGGAGATAAGAATCAGTATGATCCATCGGGGACTCGTCAATCACTGCAAACTGCTACCCAGATCGAAATTACATCTGCATTTGAATTAGCAACATTACTCGCCAATTTAGATCAGAGTGAACATTTTTCCATTGAAGATGGAATTAAATTAGAAAATGAGTGAGTCTTTAATTTCCAGATTATAAATCACTGAAAATAATTCAACTCCTGTACCTTAAGGCCAATTACATTATCCTAAGCGACATTTTATCTCACAACCTTCCAAGTGATTTCGTGACGGCTAACCATCACACAAATCAGTTTTGCTCTAGTAGCAAGAAATATATCTATCCACAGTGTTACACATAAAATGCTGGGCGCAGCTTTAATGCTGGAGCTTATTTTACATGAAATTTGATTGTCTGTTTGATAGTGTATTTTCATGTGCTAATGAACTGATGTATGGGCCAGACATATGTCTGGTTTGTGTCGAAACCAGAAGGGAAAGAAAAAGTTCATTCTGTAAACAGGGACTTAGTTCATTTCAGGGCAGCTTCCTTTCATCTCCCTTTCTCCCCCTTCAGTCCCAGTAAAAGCTAGACAGTGAAGATAATGTAGTAGTTGTTGTTGTTGTTGTTTTCATCCAAGAAAGTTTTATTTTTAAACTTTGTCTTTTTGTTCCCACTTACATTCAAAGTGCAAAGATAAGAAATGTCTAGAACCACAGCATATTTGAGCTGAAAGGGCTGTTAGAGATCTTCTAGTCTCATCCTTTCATTTTATAGATAAGGAAAATGAAGCCCAACTTTCAGGGGGGTAGAACCAAGATGGCAGAGTAAAGAAAGCACTCAGTTGAGTTCTCTTAATATTCCACTCCAAACAACTTTAAAATAATGCTTCAAATCAAATTTTGCAGTGGTAGAGTCAACAAAAGGGTCTGAGTAAGATATTCTTCCAATCCAAGACAATTTAGGAGTTCAGAAAGAGATCTGTGACATGGGATAGAACCCACAGGGATGAAACACCAGTGGTTGGGGCTAGGTGGTAGCAACAGAAGCAGCAGCAGCTTTGGGAACTCTCAAGGCAGAGACAGCAAGGGGACCTGGCAATTGATCTGAAAGAGATTACAGGGGAATCTTGTGCTAACACTGGACACAGGACTAGACACTGTTTGGGAACTCTATTGACTATACCTACTTCTGGAACATAGTTCAAGATTGGAGAAAAACACTTTTGGTCAAGAGGGAGTGAGTCAATTGTGTTGGAATGATGTAAAGAAATAAATAGGTGAGAAAGAGGGCTGCCCTAGAAAAAGGGGTAAGGGAGAGGAAGAATGGGGAAAATTATCTCCCATAAAAGAGACATGCAAGGAAGAGCTTTTAGGGTAGAGGATAAAATGGTGGTCATGGGAGTGGGGGCAGACAATATTTGAACTTCACTCACATCTATGTTGGTTCAAAGAAGGGAAAAATATATATATATATATCCCTTATGTAAATATATATGTATACACACACACACACACATATATATATATATATATATACACATACTTAATTGGTAATAGAAATCTATCTTACCTGACAGGGGAGAAGAAGAAGGGAATAGGGAAAAAGGAAGTGGGTGATAAAAGGGATGGCAGATAAGAGAACATAGTGCTCAGAAGTAAAACAGACTTAAGAGGAGGTGCATGATAAAAAGAGATAGAGAAGAATAAACAGAAGAAAATAGGATGGAGAGAAATGCACAATTAATAATCACAACTGTGAATGTGAATGGGATGAACTCACCCATAAAACAAAAGTAGATATCAGAATGGATTAAAAACAAGAACCCAACAAGACATTGTTTACAAGAAACACATTTGAAACAGATACACACAGAATTAAAATATGGACTGAGCAGGATCTATTATATTTCATACGAAGTGAAAAAGGCAGGGGTAGCAATCATGATCTTAAACAAAACAAAAGCAATAATAGACCTAATTAAAAGAGATAAGCAGATTTAACAAAATACATCTTGCTAAAGGGCACCACAGACAATAAAGTAACATCAATACTAAACATATATACTCCAAATGGCATAGCATCCAAATTCTTGGGAAAAAAAATAAATTAATTATAGGATGAAATGGACAGTAACAGTATACTAATGGGGAACCCCACCTCTCAGAGCTAGATAAATCTAACTATAAAATTAATAAGAAGAAAGTCAAGGAGTTAAATAGAATCTTAGTAAAGTTAGAGATGATAGACCACTGGAGAAAACCAAATGGGAATAGAAAGCAGTATATCTTTAAGTATACTTTTTAAGTATACCTTAAGCTGTACATGGCACCTTCACAAAAACTGACCATGTATTAGAACATAAAAACCTCACAACCAAATACAGAAAAGCATAAGTATTAAATACATTCTTTTTGGACAATAATGCAATAAAAATTATGTTCAGTAAAGGTTTGTGGAAGCACAGATTAAAAATTAATTGGAAACTAATTTAATCCTAAAGAATGAGTGGGTCAAAACATCAAATCATAGGAATAATCAATTTCATTAAAGAGAATGACAATGAGACATCATTCCAAAATTTGTGGGATGTAGCCAAAGCAGTACTTAGAGGGAAATTTATATCTCTAAATGAATACATTAGTAAAAAAGAGAAAGAACAGATCATTGAAATGGACATTCAACTAAAAAAACAAAACTAGAAAAAGAACAAATTAAACACCAAAAAATGGAAATACTGAAAATCAAAGGAGAAATTAATAAAATTGAAAGTAAAAAATTGAACTAATAAATAAATCTAGGAGCTGACTTTGTTTTAAAAATAACAAAATAAATAAACAATTGATTAATTTGATTTAAAAAGAAAGAAAACCAAATTTCAAGTATCAAAAATGAAAAGGATGGATGTATGACCAATGAAGATGAAACTAAAGCAATTATTAGGAGTTAATTTGCCCAACTGTATGCCAGTAAAACTGACAATCTAAGTGAAAAGAGAGAATATTTACAAAAATATAGACTGCCAGATTAACAGAAGAGGAAATAGAATATTAAAATAAAACTTTCATAAAAAGAAATTAAATAATCCATTAATGAACTCCCTAAGAAAAACCCTACCCCCTCCCAGGACCAGGCTGATTTATAGGCTACAAACATTTAAGGAATAATTACTACCAATGCTATATAATACTATATATATAGTATATACTATAGTGTATAATACCAATAATATATACTACTATGTATTTGAAAACAATATGTAAAAGAAGAATTCCTACCAAATTCCTTTTATAACAAAAATATGTTTTTGAAACTTAAACCAAAGAGAACAAAAACAGAGAAAGAAAACTATACACTAATTTCCTTAATTAATATTGAGGGGAAATTTTAAAATAAAATACTAGCAAGGAGATTACAACAATATATCAAAAAGGTCATACAGTATGACCAGGTTGGATTTATACCAGGAATTAAGGACCAACTCAATATTAGGAAAACTACCAGCATAATTGGTCACATCAATAACAACAAAAACACAACCCCAAAATGTATGATTATATCAATAGATGCAGAAAAAACCTTTGACAAAATACAGTACCTATTTCTATTAAAAACACAAGAAATGGGCAACTAGGTGGTACAGTGGATAAGTCACTAGCCCTGGATTCAAGAGGACTTGAATTCAAATCTGGTCAAAGACACTTGATACTAGCTGTGTGACCCTGGGCAAGTCACTTAACCCTCATTGCCCCACCAAAACACACACACACACACACACACACACACACACACACAAGCATAGGAATAACTGTAGTCTTTCTTAAAATGATAAGTAGAATCTATCTAAAATCAAGAGCAACAATCCTGTAAAAGGGATAAAATTGAAGCCTTCCCAATGAGGGATGAAGCAAGGATGTCCATTATCTAGCACAATATTATTCAATATTATACTAGAAATGCTAGCTATAGCAATAACACACACACAAAGGAATCAAAGGAATACAAAAAAGGCAACAAGGAAACAAAACTTTCACTCTTTGCAAATAATATAATGGTATACTTAGAGAACCCTAGAGAATTAATAAAAAAACTGCTTAAGACAATTAACATCTTTAGCATAATTGAAAGATATAAAATAAATCCATATAAATCATCAGCATTTCTATTTTTACCAACAAAACCCATCAGAAAGAGATAGAAAGAGAAATCCCATTTAATATAATTGCAGACATTACAAAGTTCTTGGGAGATTACCTGCCAAAACAAACCCAAGGATTATATGAACATAATTACAAAATACTTTCCACACAAATACAGATCTGAACAACTGGAGGAACATCAATTGCTCATGCATAGGATGAGCCAATATAATAAAAATTGCAATTCTACCTGTTAATTTACTTATTCGGTGCCATACCAAACTACCAAAGAATTATTTTATAGAAGTAGAAAATATAATAACAAAATTCAACCTGAAGAACAAAAAAATCAAGGTCCTTAAGGGATAATCAATGAAAAAATATGAAGGAAGATGGTTCCAGATTTCAAAGTATATTATAAAGTGATAATCACCAAAACAATCTGGTACTGGCTAGAAAAATGAGGGGTGGATCAGTGGAATAGATTAAGTACACAATACACAATAGTAAATGACCATAGTAATCAAGTGTTTGAGAAACCCAAAGATCCAAACTTTTGAACAAGAACTCACTATATGACAAAAATTGCTCGGAAAACTAGAAAGCTGTTTGCCAGAAACTAGGCATAGACCAACATAAAAAAGGTGATGATGCAAGTAAATTAGGGGAGCATGGAAAATAAACCTCTCAGATCCATGATAATGGAATCACTTATCATTAAACAAGAGATAGAGAAGATCATGGGAAGTAAAATAAATAATTTTGATCATTTAAAATTAATAAACTTTTACACAAACAAAACCAATACAACCAAAATTAGAAGGAAATCAGGAAACTGGGGGAAAATTTTATAGCAAGTTTATCCAATAATGGCCTCATTCCTCAAATATTAAAGAACTAAGTCAAATTTATAAGAATAACCGTCATTCCCCAATTGATGAATGGTCAAAGGATATTAACAAGTAGTTTTCAGAGGAAGAAATAAAAGCTAGCAATAGTCGAATTTTTTTGTTTGTTTTTGTTTTTGTTTTTTCAGGCAAAGGGGGTTAAGTGACTTGCCCAGGGTCACACAGCTAGTACGTGTCAAGTGTCTGAGGCTGGATTTGAACTCAGGTCCTCCTGAATCCAGGGCCGGTGCTTTATCCACTGCTTCACCTAGCTGCCCTCAAGCACTTTTTAAAAACATCATCTCATTTGATATTCAAAGCAACCCTGCTATTATTATCCCCATTTTACAAGTAAGGAAACTGAAGCAGACAAAAGTTAAGTGACTTGCTCAGGATCACACAGCTAGAAAGTGTCTGAGGCCAGATTTAAATTCAGGTCTTCCTGACTCAAGTGCTCTGTTCACTATGCCACTTGGCTGCCTCTACGCCATGAGGAGGAGGATTGACTTGCCAAAGTTCTCCCAATTAGTAAGCAGTGGAGGCAAGACTACAACCTAGGTATCTTGATTTCTAGTCCAATATTCCAGTATTCTTTCTACTACATCATCCTGTCTAGAAAGAGGGGGGGAAGGGAGGGAGGAAGGAAGGAAGGAAGGAAGGAAGGAAGGAAGGAAGGAAGGAAGGAAGGAAGGAAGGAGGGAAGGAGGGAAGGAGGGAAGGAGGGAAGGAGGGAAGGAGGGAAGGAGGGAAGGAGGGAAGGAGGGAAGGAGGGAAGGAAGGAAGGAAGGAAGGAAGGAAGGAAGGAAGGAATGACTTATTCACCCGGGGATATGCATTACATAGCTTTGTAAATGTTTCAAGACTTAGTGGAACATAGGAGAAAGAGCACCAGACATGGAGAAAGTGACTTTGGGCATAACTCTTCATATTTCTGAGACTTAATTTTCTCTCCTGTAAAATGGTTATCATTAGACCAGAGAAGCATCATGGCATAGAGAATAGAGCACTAGCCTTGGAGTCAGAAAGGCTGAATTTATCTGTCCTCTGGCACATAGTAGGTATATGGCCATGAGTAAATCACAAAGCTGCTCTATGCCTCAATAAACTCCTAAAATGATGATTTAAAGAGGAGTCGCTGATGAACATGGGTACTTCCCACACTAATGAAACCACAGGTCCAAGATCCCACCCCCATAAGATGCCCCAGCTCCCCACCCCCCCACAAAAAACCAACTACCCCATTCCCTCAAAAGACAGTTGTGAGGATGAGTTGAGACAATGTGTGTGGTACAGACAAGAGCTCCTATTAGCACTGAGCTGGATTTTTACAGGAGACAGTACTCTGCCTCTGTCAAAAGGCGAATGTACTTGTATTTCTAAGAGGGCTTCAAAAAGAATGAAAGAATCTCAAAGTCCTGGAAGGGACCACAGAGGCCATTCATTCCTACCTATACCTAACCCAGAGTTCTGTCTATAGCATACTCTGAAAGCAGCCATTCAGACACTACTTGAAGACCTCCAGTGAGGGGGAGCCCATTATCACCGTAGGCTGTGCATCTTATGTGTATGAATTCCTCTCATTGTTAAGAAGTTTTTCCCTCCTAACATTTGAGTTAGCATCTACCTTTTTGCAGCCCCTACTCATTGTCTCTGGTTTTATCCTATGGGGCTGAGGGAAACTAGTGTAATCCCTCTTCTCTATAATAGCCCTGGAAATACTTGAAAACAATTACAATGTCCCTCACCCTAGCCCCATTCCCACTAAGTCTTCTCTCTTCGGGCAAAATCTCTCCAATTCCTTCGTTCATTTGTCTTTTGGTATGATCCACTGGCCTTTCATAATTCTGCTTGCCTTCTTCTAGATGCCCTCTAGTTTTTCATTCCTAAAATGTGCTGCCCAGATCTTAACACTACACCCTACATGGGGTATGACTGGGGCAGTATAAGTCAGGATGATCACTTCCATGGTCCTGAATGCTATGCCTAGCTGAATGCAACCTAAGATTGTGTTTTTAGTTTAGTCTGGCATGTCCTATTCTTGAGGAAGCTACACTGGCCTTGTCAAAATCCAAACTGACCTTTCTTATCTTACAACAAGGGTCTTATATGAAGCATCTAGTTGGTATAGTGGATAAAATGTTGGAATCAGATACACCTATGTTCAAAATTGGCCTCAGATGCTAGCCACATGACCCTTGATGAGCCACTTAACCTCTGTCTACCTTGGTTTCCCCAACTATAAAATGGCATATGAATGTTATTATCGTTCATTTGTTTTTCAATTATGTCCAACTCTTTATGACTGCATTTGGTGTTTTCTTGGCAAAGATACTGGAATGATTTCCCATTTCCTTCTCCAGCTCATTTTACAGATAAGGAAACTAAAACAAGCAGGGTTAAATGACTTGTCCAGGGTCACGCAGTTCATGTCTGAGGCAAGATTTGAATTCTTCCTAACTGCATCAGTTCTCTCTCCACTGCCATCTAGCCATCCATGGGATACTAATAGTGAGGATCAAATGAAATAATATCTGTCCAACTGGGTCCTAGTTAGTGCCAATAAAGATTCTGTGAGTGAAGTGGTTGAATTCATCCAATCTGCACTGCATATTTCCACTGGGCTGGAACCAACTGCCATATTTTACATCATTGTAATTTTGAATATTGCAGACATATGACCACTTCACAGGATTCTTCATTTGCATTAATTAGGATCCAGTTGTGAAGTGTTTTACAAATTTTAAAGTGCTATATAAAGATAGAAATGTTGCTGCTGCTGTGATGATGATGATGATGATGAAGATGGTGGTGGTGGTGGTGGTGATGGTGATGGTGGTTTGTTATGCTTAGAAAAAACATTTAGAACTTCCTTCCTGGAATCGATATCCATATGAAGACTGTACATGTTGCATAAGCTACTCTATTTAAAAAAGGAAAATATTTTCCATTGGGAGCAAGGAGAGGTAGATAGATACTGGGAGAAATTTTGTTGATATGAAAAAAGAGGATCCTTCTCTTTTGTACAAGGGAATTTACAAGGTATTCTTTAAATATTTTTGACCAGCTTACTGGGGGGTGGGTGATGAAAAGCCTTTTAATTAGCTTCTGAGCTGAAATTAAGTGTGCATACAAAAGGCACAAATAGACAAAATATCTCTTTCCTAGGTGTTTTTTGAGTGAAGAGGAAGATGTAAGCCTCTGCACCAGGAGAAAGAGATCCTGACCTGTGTCAAATGGTTAGAGGATGAAAGCCTGGCATACAGAGAACTAAAAGGAAGGAGGACCAATGAACATTTGGAACTATGAAATAGAGATTAGGATCTTTCCAAAGAGGATGGAACTGTTTATATTTAGGAGGAAGCGACTGCTTGTCCTCCAATGAATGACATTGTATATTCATGGATGCTGTCAGGTCAGAGATCATACTATGAGCATCAGAAGAAGAAGAAGAAGAAGAGATGAATCAAGATACCTGATGACTTCCAGATGAAAGGGTACTGAGGCAGCTGTTTGTCAAACTGATAGCAATATAGATATCTGCTTTCTTCTTGGGATATGGATTGAAGATGCAACAAAGAGACTTCTAAGATTTTCCAAACCAGATAACTATTACACAATTCTTGTGATCTGTTTCAGAAAACAGGAGCCAATTAGAAATAAGATGGAAAGCAGGGCTAAGGATTACAAAGCCTTAAACTTTAGGGACGCAAGTGGTATTTTCCTAAATGTTGTCCATTGGAGGCAAAGGACTGAGAAAAGAAAAGTAAGTTTGGGAATAGAGCAGTTGATTAAGAAGATGGTGTCAGAAAATGGGATTTGAACTTCTGGACCTTGACTTAAAATATAGAAATAAAAGAATCCTGGCCAAGGATGGAATATAATTAATAAAAGTTTGTAGGAAGGTATATACCCAAGGTCTTAAAAAGAAAATAAAAAGGGCTTTCAATTGAAAAAGAAAGCAGAAAAAGCAAACCACCTGTCTATACACATCAAGATAGATACCATTTGTAGTAGCAATAGTATAGGCAGTGGTGATATTCAGTAGCTCACAGGGGACCAAGTCCATGCAATGATGCAGAAATAAACCCAAGGTCACATATTCATTGCCAATGCAAAAAGTACAGGGAACAAGCAAAATGTAATAGGGATGTTAATGCAAGCAAAAAAAAAAATAGATCTCAAAGTAATATTGGGACTAGGTGTGGTGAGACTCATGAATTTAATATGCTTCTGAAAGGCTATGACTTACTGAAAAGAAACAGAATATACAGAAGGGATAAAGCAGCATTATAAATTAAAAAGATCTGCTTATTAAAAAAACAAAAAAGATCTGGTTATACAAGAGAATCCTGGAACCATGTGGGGAGAAGCATGGTGGAGAGCATTTGGGTGAAGATCAACGGAGGCAGAAATAAATGTGATATTGTTATGAGAGTATACTTCAGAGCTCCTGCATAGAATGAAGAAATAAATGAAGATTTTAGGAAATAGAGGCATTATACAGAATTATCTGGACGTTATCCTCCATTCTCTAGACATCTGCTGGATCTTTTTTTTTCTACCAAAAGTAGAGCAGCAAATATTTTTTTCTACAAATAATTTCTTGGCTTAATGATAATTTCAAACTTCAAGAAGGAGAAAAACCAATGAGGGAAAGTTAAATTCTGTATCTGATTTTCATCAACAGGGATGACCTTGTTTCTAGTATTAAAATAATAGAAACCTTGGAAAGAAGTGAATACCCCATTTTATAATTTGTGATAGAGAAAGAGGGGACAACTAAACATAGTCTGACATGTTCCTTAGATTTTGTAAAAGCAGATTTCAAAGGGTTCAGATGAATATTAGGTAGGAAAAACGAAAATTCTCCAGATAAAGTCCATTCAGGAGGTATGGAAAACTTTCAAGAATTAAATTTTGAAGAAACAAAGGAAAGATTCCTTTAGGTACTAATGGGTTCTCCCTTGCTTAGTTGTCTTCTTGAGTGGTCACTTGTTGGGTATCCCAGGGATACAGGGGTAAAGTGAGGATGACATTAGATGACCTCTTAGGTCCATTCCAAGTCTGAGATCCTATGTCTCTGTGTGATCAAGACTGTAGCATGGGGAGCAGCTAGGTGGCACAGTGGATAAAGCACTGGCCCTGGACTCAGGAGTACCTAAGTTCAAATCCAACCTCAGACACTTGACACTTACTAGCTGTGTGACCCTGGGTAAGTCACTTAACCCGCATTGCCCCGCCAAAAAAAATAATAAAATTAAATAAATTAAATTAAATTAAATTAAAAAGACTGTAGCATGGGGAAATCCTTACCCAAATCCTTTGGTGCCCAAGACTCCACACAACTTGACACCATAGTCCAACACAGAACAAGAGAAGGCAGAAACACATAGGACAACCCACCACGAATACCAGAACTGCAGCCATGGCTCTACAACTGCAAAAAAGTCTCATCTCTTTCTCTCCCCCATCAGTTCTGAAACTGCAATACAGTGAGTCAACCTAGAGAGAAATCTGGCCAAGGGTATCATTTCCTCCTGCTTCTATTTCTGCACCCTGAGCATCCCCAGAATAAGATAGTGGCTGGCGCCATAATCAAGACTGCAATCTACAGCTACTGTTTTCTTGCTTCCACACCTCAATTGCTTGAGTGCCTGGCACATACTAGGTGCTTAATAAATGTTTGTTCATTGATTGATAACTCAATGAGGTGTTATGATGGGAAATATCTCCAGAAAGTTGGAGAACTTTGAAAGAGAATGGCCACTATCCCCAAGATTGGGAAAGGTTGGAAATCTATATCAAACATATATAGTGCAATAATATATCTTACTGGGGGGAGGGAAGCCAACACACCCTTGTTAAAGAGAGTCTATAAAATATGCCCCACATTAGCATATCATCTAAATAGCCAATAAGTGGCAAAAACCCTTGTGCTTATAAGGGAATAACTGAGGAAGGAGAGCAGAGGAAGCTAGACTTTACTGTCATCCTTAACACTGCCACCATCACATACCCAAACTGAACTGAATGTCCTAAAATGGGAACATGCTATTGTGCTCAATTAAGGACAGATAACAGGCACAGAGAGAAATCTCTATTATTATGGGCTTAGCTAGGTGGTACAGTAGACAGAGTGCTGGGTCCACAGTCAGGAAGAGCGGAGTTCAAATCTGGCCTCAGACAGTTACTAGCTGTGTGTGTGACCCTGGGTGAGTCACTTAACTGTTTGCTTCACTTTTCTCATCTGTAAAATGGGCTGGAGAAGGAAATGGCAAACCACTCCAGTATCTTTGCCAAGAAAACCCCAAATGGGGTCACAGTGATTGAACAACAACAAATTCTGGGCTCACCCTGGCCCCAACACTGATCAATCCATTGATTCGCAAGTCTTACAAGAAATAGTTGAAGTGATTCATAGTCATAGAAATTAGAAGTCAAAGGGATAAAAGACACCATCTAGTCCAACTTCTTATTTTATAAAGAAGAAATTAAGGTCTAGGTAATGACTCGTCCAAGGGCATATAGGAGTGTGATCAAACCAGGACTAGAATCAGCTTATCTGTATCTCTGTTCAGTGCCCTTTCCACAATGTTATATTGAACTGGGGATGGTTAGCCTGGAAGAAAGAATTCTTTGGGGTATGGGGGGAGTGAAACTGTCTTTTTATTTTTCTCTATTCATTGAGTGATTGTCATGTGGGACAAACATGAAATTAATTTTGCTTGACCCTAAGCAGCCGGAACTCAAACTGATCATGGTGAAGTGGAAAGCGCTTAAGATCTGCCTTCATTCAAGTTCTGATTCTAACTACCGACTCCAGAAAAATTGGACAAGACCCTTAAGGGGCTGAATTAGATGGCCTCTGGTGTCCCTTCCATCTCTAGATCTATGATCCCATAAGGTACAGAGGGACAGGGCTTTGTTCAGTATAAAGAATAGTTTCCTAACAATTAGAATTTTCCAAAAATCAAGCAGTCTACTTCAAGAAGTAGAGTGTCTCATTGCTGGAGGTTTGTTTTTTGTTGTTTTTTTTTTTAAATTAATTTTTTTGGTGGGAGCAATGAGGGTTATGTGACTTGCCCAGGGTCACACAACTAGTAAGTGTCAAGTGTCTGAGGCCATATTTGAACTTAGGTCCTCCTGAATCCAGGGCCGGTGCTCTATCCACTGCACCACCTAGCTGCCCCAATGCAGTTAGACAATTAAAGGACAATATTACATGAAGTAAACTCTGCCTGCAACAATTTAGAGAAAGAAAGGCTTCATCAAGGAAGTGAGACTCAAACTAAGCCTTAAGATATGAGCAGGAGGCAGAGAAGGGTTGGAGGGCATCCCAGGCAAAGGTAATGGACACCTGATAACTATTTAAATGTAATTGGTTTTCTTTGTAGTCCTATGTGCATCTAAAAACTTTATTTTGAGAAGTGGTTTATAGGCTTCATCCGACTATCAAAGGCATCCAGGACATAAAAAAGGTTAAGAGTCCTCTGTAATTAGATTGGTATCTCTTCACCATTTGTCTCCACCCTTCCCCCCCCATTCCCTAAGTCACTGCTCCTCCTTTTTGTCCATTACCTTTGCCTGGGATTGCCTTCCTATCAGTGCCCCCCCCCCCAGGCTCAGCAGTGGTAGTGGTCTTCTAGGCTTCGGCAATTATTTGATGTAAGCTCTTTGAGGAAAGGGGCACTGCCTTATTCATTTTGGAGGGTGGGCAGGGCAATGAGGGTTAAGTGACTTGCTCAGGATCACACAGCTAGTAAGTGTCAAGTGTCTGAGACTGGATTTGAACTCAGGTCCTCCTGAATACAGGGCCTGGGGGGGGGCACTGATAGGAAGGCAATGCATTTCTTTTTCTACCTTCCAAATATCTAAGGCTGAACTGGGGCAATTTGGTTAGAGACAATAGCCTCATGGGCAGATGACAGGCCTGACTGGATGATCGTTCTTTGCCTCAGCAGTAAGAATTTAGTGCACATCTCTGATGTGCAGGAGATAGTGCTAGGTAGGGAGGTGATGGATCTGTTTTAAGGTGGCTTAATAGGACATTGAGATAGGAGATGGCAAACTGACTATAAAAGTTGAATTTACTCAGACTTCTCCAGGTGTCAGAGTTAAATATATTCTAAGACATAAATTATGAATGCAATAACTGAGCTTGAAAATCATAGAACTAGAGCTAGAAGGGACCTCAGAGACTGTTGACTATAAATCTATCATTTTACATATGAAGAAACTGAGGCCCAGGAAGGTAAAACAATTATACAAGTAGAAAGCATCTGAGTCGAATTCAAATGTGAGGACTCTAACATGACAACCAGTATTCTTTCCCCTATGTTACAATGCCTCTCACATTGTGTGCCTCACACAAATTCCTTCACATAGTAGGAAATCAATGTTTGTTAACCAGTTGTTTGATAATAACACCTCCCCCTCTCAAACTACCTTGTATAGAAAAACATTGTATTTATCCACATTTATTTTTCTTTAAACTTATTCTACATATACCTATATATGATTTGATATAATCCCTCCCCATTAGAATATAAGCTCCTTGTGAATAGAGATTTGTTTCACTCTTTGTATTTGTATTCCCAGTGTCTAACTGCATCTTCTGAAAAGGAGGTGCTTAATGAATGTGTGTTGATTGGTTGATGAAAGACCAAAGACAAAGAGCTTTTAACTGAAAACTATATACCTATTCATCAACAATGTTGTAGAGGACGTTTGTGCTTTGATTATACGTTCTCATTTTGGAATATGCCTCCACTCCCACAACCCCAATTGGTCTGTTTCTCTCTAGAATCTCCATTTAAAGATGAACACATGCCAGTCAAGCTCACTTCAAACACAACTCGGCCCATTACTCTCCAGACTTCTCTATCTACCTCCCTTGTGAATGCCTCCCCCACTCCTCCTTTTTTTTTTTTTTGTGGGGCAATGAGGATTAAATGACTTGCCCAGGGTCACAAGTATCTAAGGCCAGATTTGAACTCAGTTCCTCTTGAACTGGAGGAATGCTTTATATACTGCACCATCTAGCTGCCTCTCCTTCCCCCCTTTTTGTCCTGCTTTTCATATTTTATGACTTGCCTTCCCTCACTGGAATGCAAGCTCTTTGGGGGCAGGGACTATCTTTTTACTAGTATTAATATTCCAAGTGTTTAGCATCTATCTATCTATCTATCTATCTATCTATCTATCTATCTATCTATCTATCTATCTATCTATCTATCAGGGCAGCTAGGTGGCACAGTGGATAGAGCACTGGCCCTGAAGTTGGGAGGATCTGAGTTCAAATCTTACCTCAGATACTTACTAACTATGTGACCCTGGGCAAGTCACTTAACTCAGATTGCCTTAAACATCTCCAGTCATCCTGATGTATATCTTGCCACTTTACCCAGAGGGCTCTGGAGGAGAAAGTGAGTTTGGTGCCTTTGCACAGCCCTCCCTCACTTCAATTCAGTGCAAGTCATGACATAACCCCAATGTCATAGTCCTCTTCAAGAATGACAGACATGAAGGGGCAGCTAGGTGGTGTAGTGGTTAGAGTACCGGCCCTGGATTCAGGAGGACCTGAGTTCAAATCCAGCCTCAGACACTTAACACTTGCTAGCTGTGTGACCCTGGGCAAGTCACTGAACCCCAATTGCCTCACTAAAAAAAAAAAAGAATGAAGGACACAGGGAAGTTAGGTGGTGCAGTGGATAAAGCACCAGCCCTGGATTCAGGAGGACCTGAGTTCAAATCTGTCCTCAGACATTTGACACTTACTAGCTGTGTGACCCTGGGCAAGTCACTTAACCCTTACTGCCCTGCAAAAAAAAAAAAAAAGAATGAAGCACAAACATCTATCTGTCTATCATATATCTATCTGCCTATCTCTCATCTATCTATGTATTTTACTAGATGACCTCTAAAGTTTCTTCCACTTTCAAAATTATATGACTCTATGATACTCTGGACTGATCTGATTTTTCACTCATATCAAAATTTGTAATCATCTATTGGAATTGAAATCAAAATACTCAACTCTCTCCTCAGAGTATTGTCCTGTTTTGTTAATCTCCTACCATTCCTTTGCTTCCTTTCCCTCCAGGAATAAATAACAACAACTAGAATATATTGAGCATTTTAAGGTTTGCAAAATGCTTTACATATTTATCTTACTTGATTCTCACAATAATTCGGTCAGGTACGTGCTATTATTATCCCCTTTTTATAGACAAAGAAACTGAGGCACAGAAATTTGCCTAGGGTCACACAACTTCAAAATCAGGTCTCTCTGACTCCAAAACACAATACTCTATGCCCTGCCCCACCTAGCTGCTTCATTTTCCAAGCATCTTTGTCAGTCTTTAAAAAAAAAATAACACCCCCTCCCACATATCAATCTTCCCACCCCATCTCCAGACCAAGACCAGTTTCAGGAACACAGATGGGCAGGTGCCTCTCTGTATGCCCTACCAATTGCACACTCCTTTAAGGCCCTAACCATATGCTGACCAGTGGATTTTCTATTTTTTCTCTTCCTCTGCTACATTTAATCTCTCTTCTACCCATTTACCTCAGGAGTTGGACCTAATGACAATGTTTAACAACACATTCAACTGTGTGTAACACAATTTGTAACACAACAGTATTATTCCTGGAGAGATTTTACTCTATTTTCCTATCCTTCCCTCCCCCCCTCCCCTGCCCTTATTTCCTGTACATTAATTATTTATGAGTTCTTTAAAAACACACACACACAAACCTCAAATAATGGAAGATGTAGCCTAGGCAAGGAGATTTAAAGTTGATAAACATTATTTAGAAACACCATGATATGATTCATATTGTGATGTGATTGGGGACAATATTAAAATCTGCCAAGGCTATTATAGCTAAATTTTTGTTTCAATTCATGCAATATTGCTGCTGCTTAATATGATTTCTATTTACTTTTTTTCTATTGTCAGTGTTTTATTGAGGTTGTGTCTGTTTTATCAAGCAAATCTCGACTGGGAAGGGAGGTCAGATGATGCAAGGAACTGCCAAAAAAGCCTGTCTCTCGTCTACTCTGCTTAGTCTGAATTCACTTGAAAACCCTCATACCAATATCAACTCTTTCTCTTTACTCTTGTTCAATTATAGTATTTCTACCTGATCAAAACCTGACAGCTTGATATTTAAAAGCTATATAAACTCTCATCATCTATTTTATGCTCCTTTTTTTTCCTAAAGAGTCATTGGATCTGGGTGACTGCTGTACAAAATATATGTATTGAAGGACTTCGAATCAAGTTATCTCCACTATCCATAAAGACTGAATTTTAAAGGTTATTTTAATTATAAGCTAAGTACAAGGACCAAGCCATTCATTCAAGTTCTTCCTGT
The DNA here is from genome assembly GCF_019393635.1 of Dromiciops gliroides. Classification (NCBI taxonomy): domain Eukaryota; kingdom Metazoa; phylum Chordata; class Mammalia; order Microbiotheria; family Microbiotheriidae; genus Dromiciops; species Dromiciops gliroides. Next base: position 86,269,328 of record NC_057862.1, read on the forward strand.
GACTGGGGGCAAGCAGGGAAATCCTGCTATTTCCTGAATTAAATACAATTTGCAAAACAGAATGTCATCGTCTAAAAACCTTATGCACCTTTTTATCTCTCAATTTCTTCTCAGACAGGGCTAGGGAGGAAAGAAAACAGATGGCACACAAATTTACCTACCAGGTTAGCCTATCCTGAAGCCCCTTTTAATCACCTGGCACTGTGGAAAACTGACTGTGAAAAATCTAGTTTTTTTATTCTGTGTAATTCCATGTACTTTACCTCCCTGAATGACAGTCAATCCATCCTATAAATCCCAACATCATAGAGGCAGTGAAGGGAGGGACCTTAGTGGACAGAGTGTTAGGCCTGGAGTTGAGGAAGACCCAAGTTCAAATTTGATCTCGAATACTTGCTTTGTGACCATGGTCATGTCATTTAGCCTCTCTTTGCCTCAGTTCCATCATTTATAAAATGGAGATGTTTATAAATGTTTATTATTATTATTATTATTATAAAATGTTTATAAAAGTTCTTTGAAAACCTTTAAAGCATTTAGATAAATTCTAGCTATTATTATCAAGTATATACCAAAAAAGGTAAGGGGAGGGGAAAATGGCAGGTAAAATCAAAATTACAGACTCTTATTGTAAGTTTTTAGATCACACAGCTGAACTCTTCTAGCTTAAAAAAATTGCTATTATGTTGGTCCTCGGTTCTGCAAGTTTCTAAACATGTTATTGGAAACGTGATTGAAATCTGACAAAAAAATACCCACGTTTTATAATAATGTCCCGCAGCCAAAGTATGGCACCAATAACTAAACAATACTTTATCACCTTTGCCACTTTCAACAGCTCCCATTAATACTGAGATCATGGTGTTAGGCCTTCTATTCCCCAGCTGACTGCGTCAGTGACAGCCTGGCGAAGGCGGTGACATTGAAAAATATTTGCAGTGACATGGCCACAAATCACAGGGAGACAAGTTTAAAACTCAATACTCACTAAACTTGCATCTGCTAGTTTCTTGTTACAACACCTAAAACACAATTATTCAATGCTAGCTTCTCTGAAGTATCCAAACACCAATAGTTGGGGATGAAAGGAGGTTGGGGTGAGAATAGGGAGAAATTGAAAAAAAACAAAACACTGAAATCAGTAGGGGTGGGGGCCTGTGGTGGAGTTATGTATAAACCAAATCTATGATCTGAGAATGAACTTCAGATGCAAACAATACAGGAAGACTTCTCTTAATTTTGGTGTTTGGAATATGCACAGAGGAATAAACTAACTCCAACAGAAATTCCATTCTGTTGGGGGTTCATATTATAAGGTAATCTTACAGCTATTGATTTTTATTTGGTACTTTCTCAAGATGCTGAAGCAAATGTTGGTGTACTTGGCAATTGGCCCTTATTCACTCTAGAGGTGCCTGGGTCAAAGCAGTGGGAATCTGTTCCCCTTCTCTGGGTTGTTGGGCAGTTTTTTGTTTGTTTGTTTGGTTTTTTTTGTTTGTTTGTTTTTTCCTTTACACAACAGGAAAGAATGGAATCTTTTCACTCTCTGGCAGGTATCCAGAGTGAAAATGAGGATGGCAGCCTTTAAAGGATGGTTCTTAAAAGGAAAATCTAAAGACTTCTAGAGGCCCTGCTACCCTGCCTGAAAGGAATCAGTGTGGGGGAATGTGAAGGATACCAAACCAGAAACTGAGAACTGTATTTAAGGCCCAGTTCTGCCACTATCTACCAATGTATGATCAGGGCCAACCTTTGTGACAGTGTTTCCTTGTCTGTGATCCTGTTTTCTCATCTGTGCCCGTCAATTAGAAAAGGGCTAAATAAATCTTGGTAGATGAACATAGAAGAATATTATTATACCATAAGAAACAGCCAAGAGAATGGTTCCAGGGAAACCATTAGACTGTGTGCTCTTTGAAAGCAGAGACTGTCTTTTGCCTATCTTTATATCCCTAGTGTTTAGTATAAGGCCTGGTACATAGTAGGTGCTTAATAAGTGTTTATTGACTGATTGGGAATACGTGTCTGAAATGACAGAGACAGAAATGAGCTGAAGCAAGAGAATGTGTATATATCCTTAACTATATCTATATCTGTATCTGTATCTATATGTATATTATCTATATCTATATCTACATCATCTATATCTATATCTACATCTACATCATCTATATCTATATCTATATCTATATCTATTCTATATCTGTATCTATATCTATATCTGTATCTATATCTATATCTATATCTGTATCTATATCTATATCATCTTCATCTATACCTATACCTATATCTATATCTACATCATCTATATCTATACCTATACCTATATCTATATCTACATCATCTATATCTATACCTATACCTATACCTATATCCATATCCATATCCAAATCTATATCTATATGCATATCATCTATATCTATATCTGTATCTGTATCTGTTTCTGTTTCTGTTTCTGTATCTATATCTATATCTGTATCTGTATGTTTCTGTTTCTATATCTATATCTATATGCATATCATCTATATCCATATCATCTATATAATCTATATCTATATCATCTATATCATCTATATCTGTTTCTGTATCTGTATCTGTATCTATATCTATATCTGTATCTATATCTGTATCTGTATGTTTCTGTTTCTATATCTATATCTATATGCATATCATCTATATCTATATCATCTATATCATCTATATCTATATGCATATCATCTATATCTATATCTATATCTGTTTCTGTATCTGTATCTGTATCTATATCTATATCTGTATCTGTATCTGTATCTGTTTCTGTTTCTGTTTCTGTATCTGTTTCTGTTTCTGTATCTATATCTATATCATCTATATCTCTATCTATACACACATATATATGTATACACATATGCATGTGTTTATTTGCTTATTTATTTTTATGATAGCAACAACATTGTAAAAACAACTTTGAAAATTTTAAGAACTGTGATCAACATAATGACCTACCATGATTCCAGAGGGCTGATTATGAAGAATGGTACCAACTTCCCTTTAGAGAGCTGATAGATAGAATCAGACATGCATTTTTGAATCTGGCCAATGTGGGATTTGTTTTGCTTGCCTATCTATATTTATTATAAGGGTTTCTTTTTTATTATTAAGGCATGGGAGTAGGAAGAAGAAATAGATTCTGTAAATTTAATTTTTTTAATTAAAAGTATCAGTATAGCAATACTTTGACCATTTACCTTGTATGTCTGTCAATCATAGAACACTTTATAAGCATTTACCAAATGCCAGATATGATGCCAAATTCCGGGGATATAAAGAAAAGCAAAAATACAAAAACAGTTCCTGCCCTCAGGGAGTTTACACATCATTGGGAGAGCCAACATGTCAATGGATAGGCACATCCTGTAGAAGGAAGGTAACTAGAGGGAAAGGCTCAGAGAGTAGAGGGGACCAGGGAAGCTCATTGTAGAAGGGGATATTTGAAACAACCTGAGCATGTGGAGGAAAAAAGGGGAGGAGAGAGAGTTCTGGCCACAGGGGACAGCCAATGCAAAGGCCTGGGAAGGAGAGATGTAGGGTGCCAGCACACAGCCTGGCATTTAGCAATGAGGATACAAGTAGAAAAGAAAAGTGCTAGGTTGTGAAGAGCCTAAAAATGCCAGAGAAATGGATATCTGGTCCTCGAGATAGCCAGGAGCCACCCGAGTTTATTGAGCATTTATTGGGTGACGTGATCAGACCTACATGGTAAGGAAATCACTTTGGCAGCTACAGTGGTTGAAGTGGAGAGACGAGGGGGACTCAAATGAGGAGGATATCACAGTATTATAGGTGAGAGATGAGGGCCAGAGCTGGGGTGGTAACTATGTAAGTCAAGAAAAGGGAACATATTTAAGAGAAGTTGTAAAGGTAGAAATGAGAATATTTGGTAACAGATTGGATCTGTGGGGTGAGAGTGACAAGTCACAGATGACACCTAGGTAGGAACCTAGGACATTGGGAAGATGGTGCTATCCTCAATACTAATAGGGATATTTGGAAGAAGGGAGGGTTGAGGTAGGGGGAAGATAATGAATTCTTTTTTGGACATAAGGTGTTATATATAAATATATGCATTGTATATCACTCTAAAGAATCCAAAGAGTTTTTTGCCTTAAAAATTAAAGCTTTACAACACTGTGAAGTAAACAGTGTATTGTTAAAGGCTAAAATTCTAGCTAGTCTGTCTAAAATATCTAATGAATGGTCACCAATAAATTATAGCTTTAGCAAGAATTAGGTTTTTAAGCATTTATTAAGGAGAATAAGAATTTGGTAAAGAGAGAGAGAAAGGCCTACATTCATCTATCTATTAAAGGGAGAGCACATTTCTAGCTCTGCTCTCCGCCAGAGTCCCCAGGAAAAGAGCCCCAGTCAGAGTGCCAGGCTCCCCCCTTCTTCCTCCCACCAGCAGACATCACTTCCTGATGCCAAAGAAAAGACTCCTGGTCTTGCCCTCAAAGACCTTCACTTCATGGCGGAACTTTTCTACAGTAAGTCTCCAGCAGGTGGCGTCATTCCAATCGTTACAGTATTACTATCTCTATTTTATATGTGAGGAAACTGAGCTTCAACTTATCCAGGGTCATACAGCTTTAATGTCTAAGGCAGAATTTGAACTCAGGTCTTTATAAATATAAGTCCAGCATTCTATCCACTATGCCATGCCTCTCCTCTGAAGGAATGGGTGGATAAGTAAATGAATGAGTGAATGAATGAATGTCCTCTGAAAGTTGGGGAAGGAGCAACTTTTAAAAATTAAAGGGATTATTCCTCCTTGCTCAAATTTACAGATGTATATCAAAATAAAAATGAACTCTAGACTCAGTTCCCTTTGCTTCTTGGAGAAAATGAATAAAATTGATGGGTGGATCTGTGCTATATTCTTCCTAGTTTCTCTAGTCACACCTAGCCTCCCTGCTTATTTGGCATTTGCTTGATCAAAACCCCATTTCCACCTGTTGAAATACTAGCTATTATTTAAGACTACAATGCCCATTTACTCTTTGAAGCCTTCCCCTTCTCCCCCCAATAAAAAAGTCGTCTTTTCTGCCTCAAATTTACACATTTTTGGACACACGTATACATCTCTTATGGACACCTCACAGTCTATTTCATAGTATCATCTATGTATTGTCTTGTCACCTTCCAAAATAAGTTCAAGGTTTTTTGTTTGTTTGTTTGTTTTTAAGAGCAGAGCCTGTCTTTATTTCTCTACCTCCTCCAGGACCTTTGGCCCAGTGCTCCTCTGGCAGTGGATACTTAAGAGTATTCATTGAAATAAATGAACCTGAAGGTTTGGTAGCATGCTCATGTATTGTAATCCTTCACAATTCCAGGATTCTATCACCTTAATAGTAACAGACCGTAGCATTGTGCTTTATGAGCCTCTGTGAATCTTGTTCTTCAGGTGACAGACACAGAGTCTGGTTGGATTGTGGGTGTCGTATGCAGAGCCTTTCCAGCTTGCTAAGATCTTTCAGCAACTACTTGATCTCCACTGGGGTAGACTTGCAGAGAGTTATTTCTCTGTTCTGAGGAGGAGGCATTCTATGAAGATGTTAATGGGAGAACACATTAATATACAGCTAGGTCCCAATTAGTGCAAAACACCAAATCCCCTGAAGTGGTCCCAGGTATCGAATTTGCACTATTTGAAGTTATAATTATGTAAAAAATGACCCACTGGTTCCAGTCCAATGGAAATATGCAGTGCAAATTCCACTAATGCCATTATATGGAGGAATTCTTTATTCGCACTAATCGGGCCCTTGCTGTATTCCTAAGAAAATATTCGCTTTTATTTGGTGACAAGAAAAGCGAATGACTCTATAACTGCGGTCCCTCTCTGGAGAAGGTGCTCTGTCCCACATGCCTGTACAGCAGCCTAAGGCAATAGTTTTAAGTAAGCTATATAAATTCAATGCTATTCAATTTCAATGAGTATTCATTAAGTCAGAACAGTGTGTGGAAAGAACACTGGGCTAGGAGTCTAGGAGACCTGGGTTCATATGCTGGCTCTGCTCCTTATGACCTTATTATGAATAGGACTTTGAGCAAGTTATTTAACTTCTCTGTACCTCAGTTTCCTAGTCTGTAAAATGAGGCAGATTGACTAAATTACCTCTAAAATCCCTTCCAGACCTTGATTGTATAACCTATGACTCGGACTACAGTGTGCCCAGGATGGTGCCCAGTATTATAGGGGATAGGAAAGAAATTCCCCCAAGCTAATTTGGGGGAATGCCAGAGTTCATAAGATACTCTTCTCCATCTTCTCCTAGAGTACATTCTCCTAACATGAGTCTCAAGCTACTTCAAGTACCAAGTATGAACTCACTGCCCTTTTCATACAAATCAGTGGAAGGCCACGTCCATTGGGAATCACTTCAATGTCTCAATAGATACATGGCATCATCATGGTGAACATTCTCTCCACCAGTGCAATTTGCAACCTCTCCAGGCCTTTTCGTCTTGCATGATTTTTGCTCCTTTTTTTCTGCATCTCCTTTATAAGGGAACTAAGACATTACATATCCACCTCCATTAAAAACAATAACATTTTGCGTATACCAATGAAATACTGGGAATATACACCTATTACCCATTATTCTGATTCTATGGCCAGCCCATCTTCCTGACCAGTTTTCTTTGTCTTTGAGACTATTACTTGTCACGTTTAAGTCATTGTGGATAATATTCAGTGGCCTATTTATAACCATCATGAACCATTCTACTGCCATTTAGGTTATTTGAACTTGTGATTCTTTTAAGGTCATAATGTTCTGTGCCTGACAGTCCTATGGTGTTACCAAGATAACATGGATTTAAAAAGTTATAACACCAGCAAACATTTCCAAATACAAAGCATTTTGTTTGGCACTGTTGGTCTACACAGGAACAGCAGGGATCCCCTTGGACTAGATGGACAGGGAGGAAGCCTCCCAACTCTGGAGTTCTGTGATCTAGGTGCAAGACTGTAGGAGTAATAGAAATATTCATGGGTCCAAAGAAACACAGGCTTGAAACTATTTTAGTTTAGTGGTTCTCAAAGTATGGTCTGCAGACTCCTAAGGGTCCTCAAGATTCTTTTATGTAGTTTGAGATCAAAACTATTTTCAAAATAGTCCTAAGATGTTTTAATTTCTAATATGGTAAATATAACTCATGCAAACCGATATATGGCTAACCCATACAAATAAAAGCTCTTGGAGAGGGGAGTCCTTAATAATTTTCAAGAACATGAGGGTGTCCTGAGACCAAAGAGCCTGAGAACCACTGACTTAGTCCAACCCCATAATCTTACAGAAAAAGAAACTAAGAGCCAGAGAGGTTAATGGATTTTTCTCAAGATCACATGTGTAATGAAAACTAGAAGAAGCATTTGAACCCAGGTTCTCTGACTCTTGATTTAGTGCTCCCATCACTAAACATATGGTCACTTAATTTGCCACATGTAGGAATTGGTGAAGCTAGCTGCCAAGATGCTTCTCCTTCATGCCTCAGTCATTCCTTCATATAAGTTCAGGAACTACTTCCGAGAAAAAGGATCCCTTTCTTCTCTCAGCTCATATCAAAAAGCACTTAACTTTATACAGGCAACCAAAAATTCAAGGGAAATGACATATTTTGGAGGTTAAGCTGAATGTAATCAAGATGAATAGTGAAGAATTCCTTAGTGCGAAACGTTCCTTTTATGAATAAACTAAATATGTTTAATATTAAAGGCAATGGTGCAAGTGATTGAATAGTTTGATATTACTGCATCTGAAATATCACTGAGTAGTTAGAATGATGTTATATGGATGTCACATCAGGGGAATACAGAAACCATAGAAAGCATAGGCATCACACTGCATGCTCAGAATGGGCAGAAGGAAGACCTCTATAGAATGACCCATGATCCAACCAAATCCAAAGGAGGAATGTGAATGAAAACACTATACCAGGTAAACCCAAAACATCCCAGTGAATATGGTGTCACTCACATAAAATTGCTTCAGAACTAGGAAATCACAGGCATGTCCTTGTTTTATTTCTATGGTGATTTGGGTGGGGGGAACCTCATTTAATACCATCTGCCCATACAAACCATTTTGACTAACTTGACCAATCAAATTGGTATGAGTATCAGAGAACTCAAGTTTTCCTAGCAAACCTATATTTAGAACATCATAACCAAAAGCTGAGTCTCAGTTCCCTCATTTGTAGAGTGAGGATGATTATATCAGTCACTGTATCTTAGAGGGTTGTTAAGAGGACCAAATGAGATGATGTATGTGCAAGTGTTTTATAAACTGGAAAGTCCTATGCAAATCATGAGAACATCCATAGTTTTAGAGTTGTCAGGGATATTAGAGGCTATTTAGTCTAACCCATCATTTTTACAAATGGAGAAACTGAGGTTCAGAGAGTCTAAGTGATGTACCCAAGCACACAGGCAATAACTAACCAAACTCTTTTCACTCTACTATATGAATTCTGCAATGATAATAAGGTATCCCTTCCATATTGCTACTTTCCCCATTGCAGTTTCAATATATCATGGGTTGGCATAAGAAAGTAAATAGGAATTTTTGGAGAGTTTTATGGAAGCTACAGACAACATAGTAAGGACAGCAGATGACACAGAAAAACTTTAGAAACTCAGAAATGCATACAATATATGGATAGTATTATATAACATCAACCCACATTTTATAACAAGGTACTATAAACACCCCATAAAAAAAAGAAAAAATCCAGACTTCTTTTCTGGTACAAAGGGAAGGCCAAAGAATTTTAGTCAGATTGCCTAGATCACAGGGGCACCATGCCCCTAAAACCCCATGATGTGGAAGGATAACTGTAGTGACTGATATTTATATAGTACTTAAAATAATTACTTTTAAAGTAAGGAGGACATAATGAAAATTGGATGCATTATCCCCTCAAATAATCACATCTAACTAGATGACCTTAGACAACTCACAATCTCGTTGAGTCTCAGTTGTCCTTGTCTGTACAATAGTTATAACAGTCTCTATCCTACCTACATCATAGAACTAGCCTAAGAATCAGAACAGGATAATTCCTGTTAAACTTCCTTACAGTCGCAAAGAGCTACATAAATGTCAGCAATCATTATTGTCATTATTACTATCCATGACTTGTGTAAAAAGATCATCAGGAAGATATAAATCCAGAAAAGAATGTGAGCTCATCATCTAGCTGGTCTTCTGCTTCCTACAATCTTCTCTCTGTGGTTCTACTCTTTGACCATCCCCACCCCACTGGAAGCAAGGATCCCATCCCTGCCTTCCTCCCCTCCCCCCACACCATAAAAGGCGAGGTCTGTCTATCTATCTATCTGTCTGTCTGTCTATCTATCTATCATCTATCTGGTACAGTGAAAAGAACACTGGCTCTGCAGTCAGAGCATCTGGATTTAAATCCAATGGACACCTCAACGACTTTGGGCACATCATTTAACTTCCTTCTCAGTTTCCTCATCTGCAAAAAGAGGGGGCCCAGACTAGATAGCCTGAGTCCCCTTCTATAACCATAATCTTATATGAGTAATGGATGAAATAGTCAACTGAGGGATATAAAAACAAAGGCACTGACACTTTTCTAAATGAATAGCCTGAGTCTCGTACAGACATGAAATGTTAAAATAAGAAGAGAAAGTCTTCCTGCTTATTGGATAGATTTTTCATTAAGGTCTTAAGGAAAGACATGGATAAAAACCACAAAGCATGAGAATAGATGTGGATGGGTTGAAATCTGCATTGGCGAAGAGACTAAGTTTATCAGTGATGTCATGGATTCATGACTAAAGCACCATAGGCATACTGCTCTGATAGTGCTTTATCACTACAAATTTAAAGCTAACTGTTCTCTTATGTAAGATGTGACCACTTTCATCACTTCCATGACAACTGATTGTAGTGAACCTGTTTCCCTTTCCAAGAAATCTGTACAGCAGTACAGACCAGGAAGACAGAAGACATCAGATAAATCTATTATCTGTTAACCACACTTGGAAAGGAAAAAAGTGGTAGACAAGGTTCGTGGTGGCAGATAATCCCCAAATCATTCTCTTTGCTTTGGGAATTAATAATAGTTTTTTCCCAACAAAATTGCCTTTGCCTATGGATATACAATTATGATTGCATTCCCTGAACATAACCCCTATTGAGTAGACATTAGCCTGACACCCTGGACATGAGCCTTCAACATAGATAATTGAAAGTTGACTTTGAACACTCCTTTAACAATCATAAATAATAAATAGCCAATAAATTCAAAGAGTTCAGGGACACGAATGAAATTAATGTCTTTGAGTGTATTTTGAAAAGCCTAATCTAACCACTGATATGTCTCCCAGTTCAATTTGCTCTGAATAGTATTATAACTTGCAAACTGCTGGGTTTCTAAAGTCAGTTCTTCATTGGATTCTTGTATAACCCTCTTGAAGGTAGGGACCATGCCATATACTTTGCTCATATCTCTACAAGACCTAATATGGGCCTGGGGTCACACTGAACTCATTGGAGCAACAGAATTGGGAAAATAAGAACAAAGGGATGACAGACTCATCAGCTCACTATTCTGCTGCCTTCCCCAGCCCCTTCACCTATTTTTTTTTCAGGGAAAAGGGGAAATGAATAGTCCATGATTAACAAAAACAATCAATGCTGAGAGAAGGAGAAAATATATATTGCTTACTGATTCCTTTCATCCTAATGCTAATTCCCTGGAGCATGATATTTGATTTTGGCACATCTATTTTAAGAGAATTCTTTTCATCTCAAAGCTAAAAATATTAGTAATCTGGACATGGGTCCTCTGATAGATATCTAGTGAGGACATTAGACTGTTAGCATGATAATTTAGAAGTCCATTGTGACACGGAGCCAGGTAAAATGTGTCCTAAGCCATCGTGTTCTGGGAGCATACAGAGATAGTGCTAAATAGGGCTATTAAGAAGTAGAAAGGGCCATTCTTGTTTGCAGGTAAATAATTAGTCCTACTACAACTTTGTTGGCTTTGGATGAATTCAGTCAATTGTAGAACAATGGTTAGGCCCCGGTATGCCCCTAGGACTCAGGAAGGGAATAGCTACATTTCCCACACGTGTACATGTTTTCCCAGTGTGTTGGCCAGTGAAGAGGAAGCAAGGGCAGCAGTGGGTTGTATTTTCTACCCTCGTCCAAGGAACTTGTATCCAAAGACAACACTTAGTACCAACTTGGTTGGTCACTTTCCTAGTAATAAGGCTATTCTGGTAACAAGATCATAAAATTCAGAGTTGCACAGGCAACTGGGTGGCACAGTGGTTAGGGTGTTCATATGGAGATCAATAGATCATAGAGTCCAAGTTTGAATCCTACTTCAGGCATTAGAAGCCATGTGACCCTGGCCAAGTCACTTAACCTCTTTCATATTCATCTATAAAATGGGGATAATGATGGCACATACTTCACAGGGTTGTTATGAGATACATATGAAATAAACATATTAAATACTTTGTAGAATTTAAATCACTATATAAATAATATCTATTATTATCCTGAGGCTGAATTTCATATTCTGTGAATGTTCTATGATTCTGTCCCATTATACTAAGGATGTGTTTGAGAGCTCAAAATGTAACACTTAAATTTAAAGTTGGCCATAACTAGTGACTTAAATACATTATCACACCTCACTGAAACTATCACAATAAACTCCAAGCTATTTTTCCTGTCTCTCCTATTTCTGCTTTCCATGTCCACTCAATCCACCCTGCTCAAGACCTCTGGATTAATCTTCTAAAATGCTCTTTTAATTAGGACATTAGCTCACTTAAAAACTTTAAATAGCTCCTCTATTCTTACCCAGAAGACAATGTCTAAAAGCTTTATCTTGGTGTTCAAGGCCCTAATTCACACTCCTATATGAATCCTCTATCCCCTCCACATGGTCTACTGTCTATCCTCTGAGCATAAGTACATTTCTGCCCATTTGCTCATATCTCCCAAGCCTCCAGATTCCTCACTCCTTTCTTGTTAATCTGAATTCTACCACCCTTGACGGCCCAATCCAAATACTACTTCCTTACCTAGGGCCTTAAGTAATTTTCTCAGCACCTAATATGAGATAGATTAGTATTTGCTACTTCACTTTCTCTCTCTTTCCTATGAACCCTTAGAAGAGACACCTATACTCAGTCAATCACAGGTTCAAAGAGCTAAAGCCAGAAGGGTCAAAAGAAGCAATCTAGTCCAAATCTTTCCTTTTACAATTGAGGAATTGGAGACCAAGGGAGGTCACACAG